>NC_043020.1:27827033-27862033 GCF_006345805.1 Octopus sinensis
TGGTTAGGGCAGCGGACTTGCGGTCGGAGGATCGCGGTTTCGATTCCCAGACCGGGCGTTGTGTGTGCTTATTGAGCGAAAACACCTAAAAGCTCCACGAGGCTCCGGCAGGAGGTGGTGACCCCTGCTGTACTCTTTCACCACTCTAAAAGGCGGTGCTCCAGCATGGCCGCAGTCAAATGACTGAAACAAGTACAGAAAAAAAAATATCAATAAACACAAACCACGCTGCAAACCCATCATTCTAAGACTATTCTACCATTCTATATCGCAGCTACACCAAGATTTTAGAAAGAATATTATTAAAGAAAGCGGCCAGCTGGAATCGAACGCCCATCTTTGAATAACCAGTCGGTTGCCTCAATCCTTTCAACAGATTCTTATGCATGTGCGAGGTCTTTATACATTCAGTTTACACAGAAAGAATTGGAAGTGGTGGCATTAATTCCTGTCTCAACAGAATCTCTGAATTGATATTCTCTCAAACTTACTGTCACAATTCTGCCCCTTCACAGTTACTTTATTTTTTGACTAGCAGTATCGCCCGGCGTTGCTCGGTTTGTTTCGACCCTTTAGAATTGGTATTTTTGAAAAGTAAAAATTTTGCATTATGTAGCTTGTTATTCTCTTTAAGTGAACATTTTTCTGGTTGAAATACACAGAAAAATGGCGACACAGCAGTCAAAAAATCGTAAAAAATAGGGATTTTCATAGAAAAAAGCACCTTTTTGATATAAATAATTTTTGGTGTTAACATGGTCCGATTTGAATTTTTTCTTCTACGGAAGGAAGAGCAAGCCTTCTTCTATCATACTCTCAATTTTGGTCAACTTGCGCCCCAGGGTCTCGGAGGAGATAGTGTTAGTTGAAGGCTACCAAAGCTGCCATACACAGACAACTTCAGCTTTATATAGAGAGATTACACTCTTATCTTCACTGATGCATTTTTCTTTTACTCGTAAGCAAAGGTCAGACTAAATAGGTTACCAAACGATCGTAACCGACGTTTATCCATACAGTGACTGCATTGATAAAACTGTATCAGTCACAGTGACTGGTAATTAACGTTCGTGTTTTATTGATAGTAAATTGTACCAACATACTGTGAGATGCAACTGCACTAAAAGCTGTAAAAACAGATTTTATGAGATGAAATCGTCTTAAACAAACCAACAAAATTGACAAAGCAATGAATTAAGTTCTTAAACTGCAATTATTATCTTCTAGTCTTTACTCTTTTACTCTTTTACTTGTTTCAGTCATTTGACTGCGGCCATGCTGGAGCACCACCTTTAGTCAAGCAAATCGACCCCAAGACTTATTCTTTGTAAGCCTAGTACTTATTCTATCGGTCTCTTTTGCCGAACCGCTAGATTGTCAAGCGATTTTGCGGCGGACAAACACAAACACACAAACACACACACACACACTCATATATATATATGTGACCTCGTGAAGACGACCTGCAATTTTTTTTTCCTGTCCTCCCGTCTCGGGATCTTTCTTTCTTTCTCTTATGTTTCCGACGAAGAGCTCCGCTCGAAACGTCATACCCTCCTTCTTCCATTTTCCTGAGCGCCTAATAATAATAATACTGTAATTGTTCCACGTGTTGTTGTTTTTTCTGTTTTCCCGTTTGGATTAACCTTATATATATATATATATATATATATATATATATATATATATATATATATAATATATATATATATATATATATATATATATATATATAATATATATATAATATATATATATATACATATAAATATATACGATGGGCTTCTTTCAGTTTCCGTCTACCAAATCCACTCACAAGGCCTTGGTCGGCCCGAGGCTATATAGAAGACACTTGCTCAAGGTGCCACGCAGTGGGACTGAACCCGGAACCATGTGGCTTGTAAGCAAGTACTTACCACACAGCCACTCTTACGCCTATAGTCTTTGTTTACACTTTTACAATTCACATCACTCACAGTTTTATATATTTTCAAACAATAAACTTCCAGCAAAATATTGTGAGAATTAGTAGAAAGGCCATAATAATGTCGAAATTTACTCGTTGTATAAAGCGTTATTCTTCATGTCGATGGAGATTATGTTACGCCTGTACTGTTGCTTTTCTTCTGCTACAAACATTGAGAGTTGATCTAAGCATGGCTTTTGTTTGTATGTTGAAAACACCCAATCGTACAACTGAGGAAGTTAAGTTTACTACAGGGAACCAGCAGTGTTCCGGTTTAGATAACCGTTCTCTAAACCAAAATTATGAAGGGGAGTTAGAATGGGGCAGTACCCTACAATCAAACATATTGGCTGGGTACTTCTACGGATATATAGCAACTAATATTTTGGGTGGAATTTTGGCAGACAAATATGGTTGGAAAAGAGTTCTAGGAGGTTCGCTTTTATCAGCATCCATCCTGGCCATTCTTCATCCAAGTTTGTCTCGAATTAGTGGTTACTTTACTCTTATTCTAAGAATATTAACAGGCACAGTATCAGGACCGTTCTGCCCTGCGATTTACTCTTTATTTGGGCGTTGGATCCCTCCAGATGAGATAAGTTTATTTGTTGCGATTACATATGCTGGTCAAATTCTTGGGAGTGTTGTAGGTCTTTCAATATCTGGTTTTCTTTGTGATTATGGCTTCGATAATGGATGGGGTTCTATATTCTATGTATTTGGTGGATCATCGTTAGTATTTAGCACTGTATGGTTTTATGTGGCTTATGATAATCCAGATTCCCATCCCACTATCAGTGAAGAAGAACGTTCTCACTTAAAGAGAACTGTAATAAGTGAAAAGGCAATTCAAAAAGTACCATGGAAACGGCTGTTGCTTTCACCTGCTCTCTGGGCAATCAACTTCGGTTTCTTCGCTTATGCCTGGACGGATTTATCTTTCCAGATGTTGCTGCCCCTATATATGAAGGAAACTTTAAAAGTTAAAACTACATCCAACGGCTTAATGTCGTCTGCCCCTGCCATTGGACAAATCATTGCCCTTCCGTTGTGTGGAAAATTTGCAGATTTTATACGTTCAAAGAAATACATGTCAACTCATTCAGTTCGAATTGTATTCCAAACCTTTTCTATGGTTACTTCGGCTTGTCTGCTGATAAGCGTAGGCTTTCTGACATGCGACCTAACCGTTCTAATAACTATCCTCTTGTTTCTCAGTGGTATAACTCTATCGTTTTCCAGTGGTGGTGTCATCGTCAACAATATTGACATCGCTCCAAGTTACGCTGGTGTTATAAATGGAATTTCTAACACCTTTTGCTCAATGGCTGGTAGTATTAGTACCTTATCTACAAAAGCCTTGACCCCAAACGGTACCCAAGAAGAATGGCAGATCGTATTTGTTTTATGTGCTTCTGTATGTCTAGGTGGTGCAATACTATTTGCAGTCTTGGTAAGAACAGAAATCCAAGACTGGGAAAGGTCTGAAGGATCCAGAGCAACTGTTACTTCCAGAGAAATAAATAAAATTGCAAAAGTTTAACTAGTGTGCTATGTTGTATATATGTATATATATATTTCTTTACTACCCACAAGGGGCTAAACATAGAGGGGACAAACAAGGACAGACAAAGGGATAAAGTCGATTACATTGACCCCAGTGCGAAACTGGTACTTAATTTATCGACCCCGAAAGGATGAAAAGCAAATAGCCACTACACACATTTTTTCTCTCCTTGTTTTTTCTGTGTCCCTTTCTGTTGAAGAGCGTAGACTCAAAACGTAAAAGACTTTTTTCTATTCCTGAGCGTTATACTAATACATCTGTTGACTGGAGAGGGTTGTTGCTGAAAGACTATATCTGTAGCAGCAGAATTTGGCTCCTCACCCTTCTTCTGGTAAGAGTCAGGAGTGAGTATTGGAATATATATCAACGACTTCACCAACACCATTTTCTGGCATCTTAATTCCGCTAAACGTGTGGAGGGAATGCTAAGAAAGACACCGACCATACTACCTACAGCACCAAGGCCGAGCTGGTGACCAAGATCAATGAGATGTTTGAAGATCTTCCTAAAGACACAGTGAGGAACGCATACACCATGTTCCGGACTCTGTTGAGACTGTTACGAAAGCTGAGAACGGATAACTTTAAATAAAATGTTATTTCTCAGCCATTATCTAGTTGATATTTTTTTGTTTAAATTACTGTTATTTTTGGATTGGATATTGTATTTTCTTGTCCCTTTATGCGCATGTGCTAGTCAATATACATAATGCCTTATCTAATTAGGTACTTTTATGATTTAGGCTGAATGAAAGTAATGTAACAGACGACTGACTCCCCAGTATAATTATACGTATAATTTATTCCTTTACACGTGTTCACACTCTCAGAGACTTGCAGTGTTGAATATTTTTAGATTAGAAGTAACTTCAGGATCATATATTACTTGACACTATAGATTTATTACAGGCGCAGGAGTGGCTGTGTGGTAAGTAGCTTGATTACTTCCCACGAGTATTTGTTGTCTGTGTGCGCATGTGCCATTGTGTTGTGCACTGAAGAAATAGCCCGCAGTGTTTAGCCTGCCAAAAGAAGCTGCTGCAAGGTAACACTTTTCCCTCTTGGATCCAGTGAGGGTTGTTGTCTGTGCTTATTTTTTTTTACAAACAAGGAGTCCTCACTGGATTCAGGATGCTGGTCTATTTGCGGTTCAGCAATATGGTCCATAGTAAATGAAAATTTTTTCTCATTGTGGGAAGAACAGTTTGGTGGGCGTATCCTCCAGCCAAAAGTTGTCCACTTTTTAACAGTGTATGTTTTTACAACATTTACCTTTATTGGAAAGCTGTATTTCAAGTGGAGCAGTCCAGGTTCTAATTGGAGTACCATAAGGGCTTGGAGTACCTGAATGCCCAGAAGATTTTTTTGCTGTGATTTGTTTTGTTTTTTTGAACTGTTGTTTTCTTCTTCTATTGGGACATTTTTATTGAACTGTTTGCTTTTTTTCTTCTTCCCTTTTGTTTCCTTTTGAATTATCTCTTTCCTTTTTTGTGAAATATTGTTTTAGACTTTTTTATTTTTTATTTAAAACATGGTAAAAAAAATACGGATAAGATTTTAGAGTGGGAGATTGTCCCACCTAATTAGTGGCTCAGACAGCAAGAGGAAAGGACGGTGGTGTAGAGAACGTATCCGAAGGTTCTCGATACCATTACCGTCTTCCCCAAGCAAATGATTGAGCAGGAGTTGGCAGAACATCTGCCAACCATTGGGTATGTCCCTAGGGGAGTCAAACATGCAACGGTGTGGTTGCTGTTTGACACCCCAGGGGAGGCTCGCAATTTTGCGAGCAAGCCCGTTGAGGGTAAAGAAAAGCCTTGTCAGTGGATTTCGTAGACGGAAACTGAAAGAAGCCCGTCGTATATATGTATATGTGTGTGTGTGTGTGTTAGTTTGTGTGTTTGTGTTTGTATGTGTGTTTTTTATCCTCCAAACACCGCTTGAAAACCGATGCTGGTGTGTTTACGTTCCCATAACTTAGCGGTTTGGCAAAAAGAGACCGATAGAATAAGTACTAAGCTTATAAAGAATAAGTCCTGGGGTCGATTTGCTCGACTAAAGGCGGTGCTCCAGCATGGCCGCAGTCAAATGACTGAAACAAGTAAAAGAGTAAAAAGGGAGTATACACATTATTAATGAAGACAGCGTTTCATAATTTCGACGAAGTCTACGGCGGACTTGGCATTTCAAGGATTGCAGAACGCCAACAATTAAATCGAGTGCAATTATGTGAGTAGAGGATTCACATGAGATGAAGGCGGTCATGGGAGAGTGAAAGGAACTAAATATAAAGGAGAGGAATTTGTTCGGATTCCGTTGCAGGCTGACGTAAGAGCGACCAACTGTATTATTGTATATGAAGAGAAGCAAGGATAGACGTGAGGAAGATAACAAAGAAACGGTAAGTAAAGAAAAGACGAACAAACCCACAAGCACATTTAAACACAAGCAGATATATATATATATATATATATATATATACACACATATATACACATAACTGTATATACATCCATATATGTATAAACAAACATACACTCACAGACATATTAACACACATAAGTACATATACTTACATGTTTACATAGATACATATATACATGCAAACATGCATACATACATACATACATACATACATACTACATACATACATACATACATACATACATATATATATATATGTATATATATATATATATATATATATATATATATATATATATATATATATATATATAGATATATATATATATATATATATATATATATATATATATATATATATATATATATATATAAATTAGAAAAAAAACACCTTTTATTAATTTAATAATGAAAAATCAAATTATACCATTTAGAAAAATTACATATAATAGTAAGATTAAATATAAGATAAAACATATAACGATGAATAACGATGCAAAATAGTTATTGCATTATTATATTATAAATTATATTATATTATTATTATTATTATTATTATTATTATTATTATTATTATATATATATATGTGTGTGTGTGTGTGTGTGTGTGTATGTATGTACGTATGTATGCTGAATTTTTGTTTCCCTCGCGATAGGTGAAAATCCGCGAAATAGAAACAGTACTGTTTTTGTTATTATTTCTATACTTTGCATTTATTTTTTTTTTAATTATAAACACATAAAAAACACCACACACCCGTCTCCCGAGTTTTGTTTCTCATACAGTTTGTGCGATTCTTTATTTACTCATCGACGATACACGACGTATTTTCTTTTGATATATTTTAATTAAGGTGTTATACTGTTCTGTACTGTTTGCTAATTTCATTTATTAATTTATTAATTTGGGGGCGTGAAAATGCAGAACGCAGAATGACTTTTGCGAGTACCTTGGCCAAGGACTTCTCCTCTGAGTTCTGCACACTCCGCACAGCAGATAAATTTAGTCCTTTTCTATGCCGTCAACTATTTGTCACAGTATCGTGTTTCTTACCGAATGTCTGAGTGTATTTATAAGTAAAGTCGTTTCTGTATATTTAAACAAAAATACGATAAGACAGTTGTGGAATTTTAGATAAAAGTCGGTGAGCTGGCAGAATCGTTAGCACGCCGGGCGAAAGGCGTAGCCGTATTTCGTCTGCCGTTACGTTCTGAGTTCAAATTCCGCCGAGGTCGACTTTCCTTTTTATCCTTTCGGAGTCGATAAATTAAGTACCAGTTACGCACTGGGGTTGATATAAGCGACTTAATCCGTTTGTCTGTCTGTCCTTGTTTGTCCTCTCTGTGTTTAGCCCCTTGTGGGTAGTAAAGAAATATGTATTTCGTCTGATGCTACGTTCTGAGTTCGAATTCCACCGAGGTCAACTGCCTGTATCAATTAGTAGTAACTATTTTCATTTCAATCCGTTGAAAATGTATAATTCACTAATTGAGCAAATTAATTAGGACTTCAATGGTAATCGCCACTAATATATTTACACCAGCTTTCTAAATGTATTCGGTTCCCTTCATTAAAATTCTTTCGTTCCATAAACGCAGAACAGGTCGTTAATACAGCGTGTGTTTGAGTAGCTATATTGTGTATCAAATATTTTAATTACTGTTATGATGACAACGTTATGTTCTTGTAGTGTGTGAGAGATAGAGAGAAAGACAGAGAGAATCTATATACGAATTAATTACACATATAACTGTTAAACGTATGATTTAGTAGTTTTGTTGTAACGTTACACGCTCTGTGTGTGTGTGTGTATATGTGTTATTGTGTGTGTGTACGCGCGCGCTTAGCTTTACATTGTCGCATGAAACCCCAGAACCCGTTGGCACGTGGCCTCTGTGACAAGTGGCCTCTCTAGAAATTGAAGGAGGAAAAGACTTCGTTACTTTATGTCCATAACGGGGGACTGTCTCCCTTTGGTTGTTATTTGTAATCGACACTGTTATCACGTGGGTCCCAGGACACCAGCAGGAATTTCCTGAAGTGCAAACAAGGTCTGAAAGTATCCATTCTGTTGCATTGTGTGTAATTATGCTTTTAAAGTTTGGGATGGAACTAACACTTATTCTTGTCCCTCGCAGATAGACATTTTCCAATGCATCACAAATATAGAAAACTCTTTAATAGTCATCACCTAAAAATTAGTTTTACTTCGACCCCAAAATTTAAAAGTATCATAACACTCAATGCAACACAACAACACGAAGCCGGCTGTTCCTGTAGGGATAAAGACTTGTACCCACTAAATGGAGCCTGTATGACCGAAGCCATTATTTATGAAGCCACCGAAAATTCTACGAACGGTTATAATGTAATTTCATCCAAAAGATATGTAGGTCTCACAGAAGGAAATTTTAAAGCTAGATTCAACAATCACACTTTATGCTTCAGATACTGGAATAGACGATAACCTACCAGTTTATCCAGTTATGTATGGTTCTTAAAAGAACAAGGTGTCAACTACAGGATTTACTGGAAAATCTTAGCTGAGTGTAAACCTTATACCAATGGTAGTGGCAAGTTCAGCCTTTGGAATATGGAAAGATGGCTCATCTGAAGTTCCTTGGACACGCTACTTGTTTAAATTCAAGAACTGAACTTGGTTCATGTCCATATGTCACAAAATACCTATTACGGTTTGGGGCTAGAATCCACTTATTTACTATGTTCCTACACAAGCCTTTCCATATGTTGTAACTTCCATTAATTTTTGATTTTTAAGTCTTTATTTTTATATATTTTTCATTTTTTTCCTTTTTCCTCTAATTGTGTGAATGTGTATGTATGTATATATTTTATGTGTATATGTGTGTGCGTATATATATATATATATATATATATAGATATATATATATATATATATATATATATATATATATAATATATATATATATATGTATATATATATATATTATATATATATATATATATATATATATATATATATATATATATATATATATATATTCAAATATTATTTTAATAATAAAATCAATTATATTTTTACCTGGTAGCCAGTGCGGAAATGAAAACCTTTTAGACAATTTTTAAAATTGTTTTTATAATTATATACATAATTATGATAATGGGTCAGCTTTATGCCTCACCTCGTACCGTTAGATGTGTGTGTGTGGTGTGTGTGGTGTGTGTGTGTTGTGTGTGTGTGAGTATGCGTTTGTGTGTGTGTACTTTTGAAAATCTTTTTTATTAAATGTGAAACCGGTCAATTCAATAAACATCTTTAAAAGACCCTGCATTTTCAAATCTTCTTCCCTATATATGCATATGTGTATATATATATTATATATATATATATATATATATATATATATATATATATATATTATATATAATATATAAAGGAAATGAAGAAAATGCTGACAAAATAATTCAAGTAAGGGAGAGTGTATTTAATTAGGTGAAAGTTCTTTTTACCGGTTGCGCATTGTTATGCTTATCAAAAGATTTTTTAAGAGAGATAGAGTTCCTTTCTGATGGATTTTTTTCTCTTATCTGACTGTCAGATAAGTGAAAAAATCCATCAGAAAGGAACTCTATCTCACTCAAAATATCTTTGATAAGCATAACAAATGCGCAACCGGTAAAAAGAACTTTCACCTAATTAAATACACTCTCTTACTTAAATTATTTTGTCAGCATTTTCTTCATTTCCTTTTTTTATATCACAACTCGTGTTCCAACACCTCCTTTTTTAAATATATATATATATATATATATATATATATTATATATATATATATATATATTATTTATATATATATATATATATAATATATATATATATATAATTACATATACATATATATGTTATATATATGTATGTATATATGTATATATATATATATATATGAAAAAACAAGTCAAAAATAGAAAATGCTAAAATAATTTTATAGTGAACATTTCAGTACCGGTTTCGGTCATTTTGAGACCTTTTCAACTGTAACGATTAATAATTAAATTTAGAAAAATTAGAAGAAAAGTTTTTTTAAAAGAATATTTCTATAGTAGTGTTCAGATTTAAGTGGCATTCTGCCTTTCTCTGACTCCCTTGTTTGCACTTGTGTGTCGGAGGTCGTTGTGAGTTCTTGGAAGGGTAGTAGAGGGAGAAGGCTGGTGGGGAAAGGGGGATGGGAGAATCTGGGAGTGCCCTGATGGTCGTATTTTGAATGTCAGTGGCGGCTGGCAGTCTCAGTTCAATTCAGGAGAATATTTATATTGACAGGCTTGTTTATAGAATTAGCGTAGGTTTATAGAATTAGCGTAGGTGTTATACTAAAAAACATTAGTGACAAAGTTAAGGGGTAGGGGGTGGAGAAGTAGAAGAAGAAGAAGAAGAAGAAGAAGGAGAAGGAGAAGGAGAAGGAGAAGATGACGATGATGGTGGTGGTGGTGATGATTATGACGACGATGATGATGATAATGATGATTGAAGAAGAAGGAGGAGAAGGAGAAGATGGTGGTGATGATGGTGGTGATGATGATGACGACGATGATGATGATAATGATGATGATGAAGAAGAAGAGGAAGAAGAAGAAGAAAAAAACAGAGAAGGGGGAATATGAATGGGTGTAAGTATAGCTATGAAGGGGCTGATTAGTAATGGATTCTATGGAGTGTAATATTTGTGTGTATATATTTTTTTTTCTTTTATTCTAAAGTTGAGGTATATTAATTGTTTGTCGTAGACCCGTTTAGAAGTGGCTTGTATTTTGTAATAAAGAGATTTTCTTTACTTATTCGTTGTCTCGAGTTGTATCGTCCCTAAATTGGTAGAGGGGGAAAATTCTGAAGTTTGGTGTTTTTTTTTTTTTGCGCAAGTATCTATGTGTTGGCTAAAAGCTATTTTTCTGTTTTGGGGAATTTTTATCTGGGATCTGTGCAGGGCCATTCGTTTACGCAAACCATTTTTTTGTTTGGCCTATGTACTGCTCTTGACACCCGAGCAGGTTAGTGAGTATATTAGGTTCTCCGAAGCACATGTGAAGTTGCTTTTCACTGTAAACCGTTGTCCCTGCTTGAAGGAGAACTCTGATCCCTCAATTAGATAGTCGCATATCCCGCAATTGGGTCTTCCACATTTTTTTACTGTCGGCTTCTGTGTTGAGGAGTGAATTCGGGCTTGTGTAAGGAGACTTTTCATGGATCTAGGCTGTCTTTTGCTTTTTATGATCGTGTGTGTTTGGAGGATTGTGTTCATTCTGTGGTCTTTTTTTAGGAGGGGTATGTTGTGGAGGATGGTGTCGAAGGCTTCGTTATTGAGAGGGTTTTGTGTGTGGAGATGTATGGTAAGGCTTTTGGTTGTAAGTTTTTCTTTGATTTGGGATGTCTCAGTTCCTTGATGTTAAGTTGAAGGGCACGTTGAATGCACTTGTCAATAAGTGAAGGTGGATAGTTCCTGGTGATTAGGGTATCTTTTAGTTCTTGTAGTCGTGTGTCTCTGGTGTTTGCGTTAGAGACTATAGTGCATATCCTTTTTGCTAGATTGAAGGGGATATTCATCCTGGTGTGTCTGGGGTGGCATGAATTGAATGGAAGATATTGCTTAGAGTCTGTAGGCTTATAGTATATGTCTGTTTCTATTATATTATTAGCTTTCTTAATGAGGATATCGAGGAAGGGGAGTTGTTGTTGGCTATATTCCATCGTGAATTGGATGTTTACGTCCAGTCCGTTTAAAATTTTCTGGAATTCTATGAGTTTTTCTATATTTTTATGCCAAAGGATGAAACAGTCATCTAGATATCTCTTCCAGTTGTTTTCTATGTAGATGGAGAAAGGGCTGCCATATCTTTCTAGAACCTTACGATACAGACTGATCTCTAGGTATCCTATGACTAGTTTGGCAAAGGAGGGGGCCATTCGTGTACCCATCACAGTCCCCGATTTTTGTCGGTAGAAGTTGTCATTGAAGGCGAAGAAGTTATTTTCCAGATGAAATTTGACCCCTTCTATCACAAATTCTTTTTTGATGCGGTGTGTTAGTTCGTTGGCGTGATTCTCTAGCCAGAATTGGATTGCCTCTAGTCCTAGGTTGTGGGGAATATTGGAGTAGAGGTTGACTACATCGAAGGATACCAGTATGGTGTTTTTGTTTATAGTATTCGGTAGGTGATTGAGCATATCTAAGTCGTCCCTTATATAACTTTTGACATGTTTGAGGAGTGGTTTTAACAGGGTGTCTAAAAAGTTACTGAGGCGGTGGGTTTCGCATGCGGGACCTGCTATTATGGGTCTCAATTTGAGGTCATTAGGATTAGGGACTTTAATTATTTTGTCTGTAGCTATCTTGCATGCGTTGCTTATTTTTTCACTTTTGTGGATCTTAGGTATACCGTAGAATTGGCTAGTTTTACTTGTGAAATTGGTCATATAATCATATTCTTTGTCGGTGAGCCCTGCTTTGTATGGTTTAATATAGATTTTAGTTCCCTCATTATTTTTTGTTGACTGTAGTTTTGTGCCTTTTCATAGTATGTTGTGTCTTCCAGCATAGAAAGTACCAAAGTTATGTAAAATGTCGTGTCCATTAGACAACAGCACTCCCTTTATCGGCCTCTTTGATTATTATGTTTTATCTAGTTTTACTTTGTTCAACTCAGCCCATTCTTTTTGCTTAAGTTTGGTTTTGGTTTGTTTGTTTGTGCATGTTGATATGGGTAATTTGATATGTGGTCACAGAAATCATCAAGTGTTTTATTCTTACCTTCGAGGGGGTGTAGTTACTCCTATTTCTGGCTAACGATTCGTCCTCGTTGTATTATCGTATAGCTCCTCAGTAAGTCTTAATTTTCTGCAGAATTCTGCGATGTCTTCTTTCATTTCATTGTAGTTGGGGTGTTGTGGGGTGGGTGTAAACTTGAGTCCTTTGGAAAGTATGTTTATTTGGTTTGCTGTTAGTTCCTTGTGAGTTAGATTAATAATTTTTATTACTTTTGGTTCCTCCTGCTTGTTTGGTGCTATCTTGTGTCTCTGTTTTGCGTATTGGGTCTAAAAAATGAATGCGGTGGTTGGGACGGTAGCTAGTATATAGTTGTTCTTTGTTGATTAGGGGTCTCCTGTTGTGATTTATGGTGTGTGTTCTTGGAGCAGTATTGAGGAGAGCATCCCGATATCCCATATTCGGGTGTGGTGTTCTAGGAGGCCTTCGTTGGTAATCATTGCAAGTGGTGTGGGTTTTTGTGCATGGTTGTTTAACCGGTTAATGGGACGAAGATTCGTTGGTAACTCCTTTGGGTGGGGATGAGGTTGCAGTGTCTATGCTGTGGGTGTTGATTTCCTTTCTCTGCTTGAAGTGGCGGTATTCCTGATATTGTATCGCTGGCTGCTTACAGAGTTAGGGTTAGGTCCTGTATTCTTTTTTGATAGTAGTGAAGGTTCCGATTTTTAGACAGGTGTGTATCGGTGTTTGGGTGTTGTTTTGGTTTTCTTATTTTCTGGAAAGGGTTGTTGGAGGCGTGCTCTGTTTGAAAGACGGCTTCATAGTCTGAGAACCAAGTGGCGCTTTTCTCCCAGCGTTGGAGAGATTTTAGTTCTTCTTTTTCACAGTCCTCTTTCCATAGTTTGGAGAACTTCTCTTGATCTGGGCCTTGGGTCATTTTGCGAATTTCTTCTCCTTTGCCAACCTAGTCATAGGATACCTAGAGATCAGTCTGTATCGTAAGGTTCTAGAAAGATATGGCAGCCCTTTCTCCATCTACATAGAAAACAACTGGAAGAGATATCTAGATGACTGTTTCATCCTTTGGCATAAAAATATAGAAAAACTCATAGAATTCCAGAAAATTTTAAACGGACTGGACGTAAACATCCAATTCACGATGGAATATAGCCACAACAACTCCCCTTCCTCGATATCCTCATTAAGAAAGCTAATAATATAATAGAAACAGACATATACTATAAGCCTACAGACTCTAAGCAATATCTTCCATTCAATTCATGCCACCCCAGACACACCAGGATGAATATCCCCTTCAATCTAGCAAAAAGGATATGCACTATAGTCTCTAACGCAAACACCAGAGACACACGACTACAAGAACTAAAAGATACCCTAATCACCAGGAACTATCCACCTTCACTTATTGACAAGTGCATTCAACGTGCCCTTCAACTTAACATCAAGGAACTGAGACATCCCAAATCAAAGAAAAACTTACAACCAAAAGCCTTACCATACATCTCCACACACAACCCTCTCAATAACGAAGCCTTCGACACCATCCTCCACAACATACCCCTCCTAAAAAAAGACCACAGAATGAACACAATCCTTCAAACACACACGATCATAAAAAGCAAAAGACAGCCTAGATCCATGAAAAGTCTCCTTACACAAGCCCGAATTCACTCCTCAACACAGAAGCCGACAGTAAAAAAATGTGGAAGACCCAATTGCGGGATATGCGACTATCTAATTGAGGGATCAGAGTTCTCCTTCAAGCAGGGACAACGGTTTACAGTGAAAAGCAACTTCACATGTGCTTCGGAGAACCTAATATACTCACTAACCTGCTCCGGGTGTCAAGAGCAGTACATAGGCCCAAAAAATGGTTTGCGTAAACGAATGGCCCTGCACAGATCCCAGATAAAAATTCCCCAAACAAAAAATAGCTTTTAGCCAACACATAGATACTTGCGCCAACAAAAAACAACCAAACTTCAGAATTTTCCCCCTCTACCAATTTAGGGACGATACAACTCGAGACAACGAATAAGTAAAGAAAATCTCTTTATTACAAAATACAAGCCACTTCTAAACGGGTCTACGACAAACAATTAATATACCTCAACTTTAGAATAAAAGAAAAAAATATATATACACACAAATATTACACTCCATAGAATCCATTACTAATCATCACCCCTTCATAGCTATACTTACACCCATTCATATTCCCCCTTCTCTGTTTTTTTCTTCTTCTCTTCCTCTTCTTCTTCATCATCATCATTATCATCATCATCGTCGTCATCATCATCACCACCATCATCACCACCATCTTCTCCTTCTCCTCCTTCTTCTTCATCATCATCATTATCATCATCATCGTCGTCATAATCATCACCACCACCACCATCATCGTCATCTTCTCCTTCTCCTTCTCCTTCTCCTTCTTCTTCTTCTTCTTCTACTTCTCCACCCCCTACCCCTTAACTTTGTCACTAATGTTTTTTAGTATAACACCTACGCTAATTCTATAAACCTACGCTAATTCTATAAACAAGCCTGTCAATATAAATATTCTCCTGAATTGAACTGAGACTGCCAGCCGCCACTGACCATTCAAAATACGACCATCAGGGCACTCCCAGATTCTCCCATCCCCCTTTCCCCACCAGCCTTCTTCCTCTACTACCCTTCCAAGAACTCACAACGACCTCCGACACACAAGTGCAAACAAGGGAGTCAGAGAAAGGCAGAATGCCACTTAAATCTGAACACTACTATAGAAATATTCTTTAAAAAATCTTTTCTTCTAATTTTTCTAAATTTAATTATTTAATCGTTACAGTTGAAAAGGTCTCAAAATGACCGAAACCGGTACTGAAATGTTCACTATAAAATTATTTTAGCATTTTCTATTTTTGACTTGTTTTTTCATATATATCAACTCGTGTGTTCCTTTTCACCCTTATACATATATATATATATATATATATATATATATATATATACACACCACATATATATATATATATATATATATATATATATATATATATATATATATATATATATATATATATATATATATATATATATTATATATATATATATATATATATATATATATATATATATATATATATATCAATAAATATGGGTAGCAAAAAAATTCCAGAAAAACTTTTCCGCTACCAGCGATCTAGTGAGAAAGAAAAGATAGTCAAAGACTATATAATATACATTCAACAATATAAGGAATGGCCCTGATAGGCCATTCGACTCACTAGAAAGAGCAGCCACACTCAAACCGCTAAATAGTTGTAATTCTGAAATTGAAAGAGAAATAAAAACTTTTTAGTATTTTCTATATATTCAACCACGTGCTTTCACACACCAAATTTCTCACCTATATATATATATATATATATATATATATATCAGGTTTCTAATGATCAGCCATGATTTCTATGTTATCAATTTTAGAAAACATGATATTGGTCTCAATAATTTACTTTTGATTTCTTACATTTCAGTGAATGCACCACAATCGATTAATTCTTCCCAGAACTAAGAACATAAGGAAAAGTGATGATACATTCAAAAAACTTTATTTCGCAAATTCACCGATTCTCTGCACCGACATTTGTCAGTAAACAAATACTTTCTGGAATTGGATCCTCGGTTTTTGCCACCTTTTAAATACACCAAATGGAATGATTCAACGCGGGATAGATACTATATTCTAAATACCACCACACTGGTACATTGAACTGATGCAAAATATAATTAAACAAACAATACAAATTGTATTGCAGACACAGCTTTCAAGGAATTTACTACCATTCTGTATCGTAGCTACACTGAAATTTTATGAAAAAAATATTATTATACACATCAAGGAAGCGAGTGGAAGTGAACACGCATCTATCAATAACCAATCGGTAACCTCAGTTCTTTCAGCGGTTTCTAATGGGTGAGTGAAGTCTCGAAATTACTGTAGATAGAAAGACCTGGAAGTTGTGCTGTTAATTTCGGTACTTTACGGAATATAAAAATAATTCCAGAATCTGTTTTCTCTCTAACTTATTGACACAACCCTGCGCATTCACATTTAGTTCTTTATTCCTATTTCGAAGCAAAGCGAGAACGAAATAACTTACTAAAGGATTATAACTGACGATGAGACACAAAACATCAATCAAAATCTTATGAAGAATCAATAGAAAGAAACGCAATAATGTCGAAATTTACCAAGGAAATTAAGCGTTATTATTCGTGTCGATGGAGATTATGTTATGCCTGTAGTATGGCTTTTCTTCTGATACAAACATTAAGAGTTGATCTAGGTATGGCTTTTGTATGCATGTTGAAAACACCGAATCGTACAGCTGAAGGATTAAATTCTACTGCAAGCAACCAGCTTTGTTCTGGTTTGAAGGATCATTCCATCAACCAAACTTTTGAAGGAGAGTTTGAATGGAGCAACACACTACAATCACATATGTTGGCTGGGTTCTTCTATGGGTATATGGGGGCAGGTTTTGGTGGTGTATTGGCGGACAAATATGGTGGGAAAAGGGTTCTGGGAGCTTCACTTCTCTCAGCATCAATTTTGACCATTCTTCACCCAAGTTTATCTCGGATTAGTGGTTACTTTACGCTTGTTCTAAGGATATTGACAGGAGCAGCATCGGGGCTGTTGCCCCCAGCAATTCAGTCCTTATTTGGACGTTGGGGACCTCCACAAGAGATAAGTTTATTGATAGGGTTTGCATATGCAGGTCAAATTCTGGGTAACGTTGTAGGTTTATCAATATCAGGTTACCTCTGTGCTTATGGATTTGATAATGGATGGGGTTCTATATTTTATGTATTTGGTGGATCAACACTATTGTTTTGTTGTGTGTGGTTTTATGTTGTTCACGATAATCCAGAAGTCCATCCTACTATTAGTGAAGAAGAACGTTCTTACTTAAACAAAGCTATAAAATGCCAAAACGCAGTTAGAAGGGTGCCGTGGAAACGGTTAATGTTATCACCAGCCGTCTGGGCAGTCAACTTTGGCTTGTTTGCTTATGCCTGGACGAATGTATCTTTCCAGACATTGCTACCTCTTTATATGAAAGAAACCTTACACGTTAATACAACAGTCAACGGTTTAATGTCGTCTGCTCCTTCCATTGGACAAATCATTGCTCTTCCGTTGTGTGGAAGATTTGCAGATTTTTTACGCTCGAACAGATATCTCTCGACTCGAGCTGTACGAATTTTATTCCAGACTTTTTCTATGGTGGCTTCAGCAAGTTTGTTGATCGTCATAGGATTTCTCAGATGTGACAAATCCATTCTAATAACTCTCCTTTTGTTTCTCAGTGGTATAACTCTATCATTTTCCAGTGGTGGAGTTCTCGTCAACAATAATGACTTTGCTCCAAGTTACGCCGGTGTTGTATTTGGAATCTGTAGCTTCTTTGGCGCAATAGCAGGCAGCCTTTGTTCCGTGGCTGCAAAAGCTCTCACCCCAAACGGTACACAAGAAGAATGGCAGATCGTGTTTGCCTTATGTGCTGCTATATGTGTGTCTGGTGCAATATTATTTGCAATATTAGTAAAAACTGAGACGCAAGTTTGGGCGAGATGGGAAGAACCTAAAACAGAAATAGAAATGAAATAACCGACCTAGGTTCCTGAGATTTTTTTTGCCGGTTGGCAATTTCTTTCTAATATATGAAGATATGCATAGCAATTTATATGTATGTATGTATGGATGGATGGATATATATATATATAAGGTAAGTATGTATGTATCTATGTATGTTCGTATGTATGTCTGAATAGAGCAATATATACACATATATATATAAATATGTGTGTGTGTGTGTGTGTGTGTGAGTGTGTGTGTGTGTGTGTGTGTGTGTGTGTGTGTGTGTGTGTGTGTGTGTGTGTGTGTGTTCCGGTTACTATTTGGATTACGAATAGGCCTGGATTACCTAGAGGCCGGAGGATTTGCGTCTGCTGTGTTTTTTGAACTTTTGAACTGTTTTCTTTCTTTCTTCCATCATTTTGTGACTTTCTTTTTTTCTTGAACTGTTTTCTGTCGTTTTTTATCCTTCTTTCTTTTTGTACTTTTTGCCCTGAACTGTTTGGACCTTCTGTTGAACTTTTTCTTACAAGAAACATTGACGAAGAAACAGGACACTGCTTTGGAGTGGGAGATTTCCCACCCGAGGAGTGGATGAAGGATTTGGAAGAGAGGACGGTGGTGTTGAGAACATACTCCAAATCGCTCGACTCCATCGTCTTCTTCCAAAAAATCGACCAAAAGTACAGCGAGAGTTGGCGAAGTATACGCCAACTATAGAATTTATTTCCAGGAGTGGCAAATATGCGACGGTGTGGTTGCTATTTGACACCCCTGAAGAGGATCGCAATTTTGCGAGTCAGCCCTTAGAGGGCGAGGAAATATTGTTTCTTCCCACGTATTGTGGGAAGAAGTTGACAAGGGCTTGGGTCTGTGGTTTGCCACCCGGAATAGAACCCGAGTGGATTGAACACACTATCCGCCGGGGCCTGGATGGCAGCGGAGCCAAGCTCCTCAATGTAAAAATTTTGCCTGCGGTTTATTGGGTGGGGTCAAAAGCGGTTTTGACCCTGTGGACCCAATCAACCAAGAATCTGGTATTCCCGGATTTTTTAATGGCTGGTTCTAGATATCCGGTGATTCTTGAGGGTCGCCCTCCCACTCCAGGTGTCATCAGTGCCTGGAGCCTGGCCATATAAAGAAAAACTGTCCCCAGGAACAAAGTAAGGTCCTGATGGACCTCTGTAGAAAGGGGTACGAAGGCGGCTGAGGAGGCAGAGGACTCCACAAAGAAGGGCTGCAAATAGGATTTGGCTCCTTGCCATACTTCCCATAAGAGTCATGATTGAGTATTGGAGGATATCTACGACTTCCTCTGCTCTAATTTCTGCCATCCTGATTCCTCCGATTCTAATTCCGCTAAACGTGTGGAGGGAATGCTAAGAAAGACACCGACCATACTACCTACAGCACCAAGGCCGAGCTGGTGACCAAGATCAATGAGATGTTTGAAGATCTTCCTAAAGACACAGTGAGGAACGCATACACCATGTTCCAGAACTCTGTTGAGGCTGTTACGAAAGCTGAGAACGGATAACTTTAAATAAAAGTCATTATCTAGTTGATATTTTTTGTTTAAATTACTGTTATTTTTGGATTGGATATTGTATTTTCTTGTCCCTTTATGCGCATGTGCTAGTCAATATACATAATGCCTTATCTAATTAGGTACTTTTATGATTTAGGCTGAATGAAAGTAATGTAACAGACGACTGACGCCCCAGTATAATTATACGTATAATTTATTCCTTTACACGTGTTCACACTCTCAGAGACTCGCAGTGTTGAATATTTTTAGATTAGAAGTAACTTCAGGATCATATATTACTTGACACTATAGATTTATTACAGGCGCAGGTAAGTAAAGAAAAGACGAACAAACCCACACGCACACTGAAACAATAATAGTAATTAGTATTATTATTATTATTAATATTATTATTATTATTATTATTATTATTATTATTATTATTATTATTATTATTATTATTATTATGTTTTTTCCTTCTTTCTTCAAATTTTCTTCCGTTTCTCGCCGAGTGTTTCCATACATTGTGTGTGCATGTATGTATGTATGTATGTATGTATGTATGTATGTATGTGTATTCGTATGTATGTATGTATGTATGTATGTATGTATGTATGTAAAATTTTGAATTTAGTTCACGGACCCCTAATACTACCTTTGCGGGCCACCAGGGTTCCGCAAACCCTAGGTTGGGAACCACTGTGCTAAAGCATTAATCACGTGGCTGGTCATGTGAATGGTGGATCATGGTTTGTATATTTGAAGAAACATCGATTATGCCCCTAGGTCTCTAAACGTGCCTCTGCATTGAACTTCGTAAAAGAACTTTGTTATATGATTGTCACCCAGTCTTAATACTAAACGAAAGACCTGAACTAATGTCAACTTACCGCCATAGACGAAATGTCTTGCTTATCAAGATCATAGCAGAGTTGCCCCTAAATACTTTAGGAAAAAATCCGATATCCCCAATAACACATCACCAATCTAATAGATTTTGCACACTTCTGACTCGTTTTACGCATGAATGAGAAGAGTTCGGAGGGAAACATAAATATCGACACGGTAAAGACCCTAATTTACTGAATCTTTATTATTTTCCCATGTTTACCCCTACATGATATGTGGCCGATGGTAACCGATGTCATGGCTGCCTGTATCATTTAGTAGTAACTGTCTTCATTTCAATCCGTTGAAAATGTATAATTCACTAATTGAGCAAATTAATTAGGACTTGAGTGGTAATCGCCACTAATATATTTACAACAGTTTTCTAAATGTATTCGGTTCTCTTCCTTAAAATTCTTTCGTTCCATAAACGCAGAACAGGTCGTTAATACAGCGTGTGTTTGAGTAGCTATATACGAATTGTGTATTACTGTTATGATAACAGTGTTATGTTTCTGTAGTGTGTGTGTGAGATAGAGATAGATAGATAGAGAGAGAGAGAGAGAGAGAGAGAGAGGATCTATATACGAATTAATGACACATATTACTGTTAAACGTATGATTTAGTAGTTTTGTTGTAACGTTACACGCTATGTGTGTGTGTGTGTGTGTGGTCGCTCTTAGCTTTACGTTGTCTTATCAGACCCCAAAACCTGTTGGCACATGGCCTCTGTGACAAGCGGCCTCTCTAGAAAATGTGGGCGGAAAAGTCTTCGTTACTCTGTCGATAACAAGGGATTATCTCCTTTTGGCTGTTATTCGTAATCAGCATTGGTGTCGTGTGGGTCCCATGATGCCAACAGGAATTTTCTGAATGCAAAGTCCGAAAACATCTATTCCAGAGTTAAAGATGTCCCCCGGTTCGAGGGAGCCCTTTAATATCCTCGCCGGTTTACAACGCTTGGTCCCGTTTATGTAGGGGCCAGGATTACCTTGGATTCAACTACTGCGTTCATCTCTTAGAGAGATTTTAGAACTAGCATTGTTGCTTGCTGCAAAATCGGCGACTGTGTGGCTCCTTGAAATATATACATTGCGAGCAGAAGCGGGCTACTGCCATCTCTACCAGACGAGGTGTCCGGTACCGAAGAGTGGCAGAAATATCCCGAAACCAGGACAGGTCTTCTAGTCCCGTCGCTAGAAGTTGGCATGGGTGCGGGGTCAAAATGAGGAGTTTTTATTGCATGTTTGACTTTGGGACGGAATAAATGTTTTACAAATGTTCCCTACCTTACAAAACCTACATCAGCCAAGCAGATGGCCTTCCCTTAATGCATTAAAAGCATTATAACAAAATCTGATCACTATTTCAGAACATTATCGCAGTTCATTAAACAATATACATTAATAATATATATATATATATATATATATATATATATATATATATATATATATATAATATATATATATATATATATATATATATATATATATATAAGGCCCAACTGCGGAATCTGTGTCATCTTGAAAGAAGGATCAGAATTTATACTGGAACAAGGCCACCAGTTCACCATTAGAACAAACTTCACCTGCGCATCAGAAAACTTAATTTACGTCATAACATGCGCAGGCTGCAATAGGCAGTATATAGGCCATACAAAAAATAGCTTACGTAACAGGATGGCGGTGCATAAATTACAAATTAAAAACCCTGATTACCGCAAAATACCGGTCAGCGGACACATAGATAGATGTGCTGGAAATGTAAATCCGAAATTTACAACTAACCCGCTCTATAAATTCAGTGACAACGCAACCTTCACACAACGCCAAAACAAAGAACTATATTTCATAAAAAAATTTAGACCAAGTTTAAACACCCTGGGCCAGGAATACTAAAACAAAAGATAAGTCCTCCGAAAGGGAGAAGCGGGGTTCCACCACGGCCGCTGCTCCAAACAGACACTCACTCTGACGGAAATATGCCTTAGTAAAAAAGGAAAAAAATTCTTTCGTGCAAATCTGACCCTGATACATACGATACAGCTAAGGGTCAGACCCGATTCTGATTGGTCAACAAGTTGATGACGTCTAGCTCTGCTAGAATGGACAGGATACAAACAGGGGACAGTCATTAGTCAGAATATTGATGACGTCCTTTTCTGCTTGAATAGTCACCTAACAAGTACAGACAGGGGGCAGATCTAATGTAGCTATAAGTCGTGATTGGGCAGAATCTGGATGACGTCCCGCTCTGCTTGACTAACGAAGCGACTGGTCAAAACAGGAGACAAACAAGAGGCAGATATAATGCAGCGATTGGTCAAAATAATGATGACGTCCGTTCTACTTGACTAACGAAGCGACTGGTCAAAACAGGAAACAAACAAGAGGGAGTTATAATGCAACGATTGGTCAAAATAATGATGACGTCCCGTTCTACTTGATTAAAGCCACCTAACGAAACGATTGGTCAAACATTGATGACGTCACGCTACGCTAGATTGACCACCTAACAGGCATTATAAAACCGAGCATTTCACAAAAACTCACTAGAACCACCCAGCGAACTTCCACCATGGGTCATCACAATTGCTTAAGGTAAAAATGAATTCCTCGCTCTTTCGGAAACATCAATCTTCTGTATTGACCGCTTTCCACCACTTTGATCTGTTTTTTGTATTGAATACGTATCGCCACCGTGGGCCACTGCATCGAACACTTTGAACATATACTTCAAACTATATATCAACTATACATGAACTATATATCAACTATATGCTATTTACTCTCTTCCAAGAACATTTTCACTCACTCTATCTCTTACCTTCCTATACATTTTACTCATGTATCTCTCAGCGTTCATGGACAGTAACAAATATTACTCGCCATCCCCATCGCCATCGCATTCTATTGTCTACCTGTCAACACACACACACACACATATATATTCATATATCTAATATTATATTTTTATTTTTATGTTTTGGTTTTTGGTTTTTTACTGTTTCATTTCCCTATTAGTGGTTTTATCTCAAATTTAATTTCTACAGCGTGCACACACACACACACACACACACACCTATATGTAGCCCCAGTACACCCGAATGAAATCGGGTTCTCTTCATCAAAATGTGAAAAGGGGTCTACAATTATCATCGCCACAACTTATGTATGTCTTCCTCACTCACTCACTCTTTTTCCTAATGATAATTATCATCGCCACCACCAACACCACCAACACACAATCTGGACAATCTTTCTCTTATAACAAATCATGTTTACATTGCAACGACGTCTGTCACCTCCGCCGTCTCTATTTATTCTGCAAATGACCAGAACTCGGGAAACTTAGTTTAGTGTTCTATGGTCTATGACCAGAACTCGGGAAACTTGGTTGAGTGTTCTATGGTCTATGACCAGAACTCGGGAAACTTGCTTGACTGTTCTATGGTCTATGACCAGAAATCGGGAAACTTGGTTGAGTGTTCTATGGTCTATGACCAGAACTTGGGAAACTTGGTTGTGTCCTCATCTTATAAAATGTGGCCCCAGTAGACCCAAATTAAATCGGGTTATATTAACCAAAAGGTGAAAAGGGGTATAAATGGGGCTGGAAGGGGATTAAAATTTAAAGGAGCGGGTGTTTAGCAATTCTCTGTTACATCAAGCTAAAAAATTTGCTCCAGCCTTTTAATCGTCAATGTGTTGCCGTCCATGATGAAGAAGTTTTGAATGCTTGCCATCGTGAGTCTACTGTCGTGAGAAAGAATCAAGTCAAAACTTGGTTTTTAGGGATTTTCTTTTACATCAAGTTCAAACTTTTACGCCAGCCGTTGAACTGTCAATACGTTGCTGTCCGTCGTTAAGAAATGCCAGCCATGGTGACTCTACTATCCTCAAATTCTATCCCTTCAAACTTTGGTTTCCAATATTTTATATTTTTATTCAGCTCGCAAGTTCGTCTGTCCCTTTTAAATGTTAGTGTTTTGCTGTCTGTCTTGAAGCAGACCTTTCCTTTGTAACTGTCTGATATTTATGATTGATCTTTCTAAATATTTTATTTCTCAACTTACTCAAGATCTTTTGTTGTTTATAAATGGGAGAGAGATACATAAAGATAGAGAGTAAGAGAAAGCGAGGGAGAGTCCGAGAGAAAGGAAGAGTAAGAAAGTGGGAAAGTGAGAGAGAAAGGAGAAAGAAACAAAGAGGGAGAATCATCATCATCATCATCATCATCATCGTTTAACGTCCGTTTTCCGTGCTAGCACGGGTTGGACTGTTTGACAGGGGTCTGGGAAGCCAGGAGGCTGCACCAGGCTCCAGTCTGATCTGGCAGTGTTTCGACAGGTGGATGCCCTTCCTAACGCCAACCACTCTGTGAGCGTAGTGGGTGCTTTTTTCGTGCCGCCTGCACAGGTGCCAGGGGGGCTGGCAGCGGCCACGACCGGTTGGTGCTTTTTACGTGCCACCAGCACAGAAGCCAGTCAAGGCGGCGCTGCAATCCGCCACGTTCGATGGTGCTTTTTACGTGCTGAAAGGAAGCAACAGAAAGTAACAACCACACTCTTACCCGCGCGTAGAGCGGGTCACCTTCAGCTAGTATATATATATATATATATATATATTATATATATATATATATATATATATATATATATATATATCAGGTTTCTAATAATCAGCCATGATTTCTATGTTATCAATTTTAGAAAACAGGATATTGGTTTCAATGATTTACTTTTGATTTCTTACATTTCAGTGAATGCACCACAATCGATTAATTCTTCCCAGAACTAAGAACATAAGGAAACGTGAAGATACATTCAAAAAACTTTAATTCGCAACTTCCTTCACGATTCTCTCCACCGACATTTGTCAGTAAACAAATACTTCCTGGAATTGGATCCTCGGTTTTTACCACCTTTTAAATACACCAAATGGAATGATTCAACGCGGGATATTCTAAATACCACGACACTGGTACATTGAACTGATACAAAATATAATTAAACAAACAATACAAACCATATTGCAGACACAGGTTTCAGGGAATTTACTACCATTCTGTATCGTAGCTACACTGAAATTTTATGAAAAAAATATTATTATACACATCAAAGAACCGAGTGGAAGTGAAAACACATCTACCAATAACCTATCGGTGATCATATTTCTTCAACTGTTTCTTAATATATGAATGAGATCTCATATTTACAGCTGACAAAGAATCGAAAGTAGGGGAGTAAATTTCTATCTCAAAATTTACAAAATATAATAAACGGGGACCACTGTCGGCCTCTAATTTTCCTTTAAACATTTTGCACTTACAATGCACATGGATTAATATACTTTCAGACACTAAACACCAAGCAAAACTTTATGAAGAAATAGTAAAAAGAAACGCAATAATGTCGAAATTTACCAAGGAAATTAAGCGTTATTATTCGTGTCGATGGAGATTATGCTATGCGTGTGGTGTGGCTTTTCTTCTGCTTCAGACTTTGAGAGTCGATCTAAGTATGGCTTTTGTATGCATGTTGAAAACACCCAATCGTACAACTGAGGAAGTTAAAAATTCTACAAACAACCAACTTTGTTCTGGTTTGGAAAATCATTCAACGAACCAAACTTTCGAAGGAGAGTCGAATGGAGCAACTCACTACAATCTAATATGTTGGCTGGGTACTTCTATGGGTATATGGTGACTGTTTTGGGTGGTATATTGGCGGACAGATATGGTGGGAAAAGAGTTCTGGGAGCTTCCCTTCTCTCAGCATCCATTCTGACCATTCTTCATCAAAGTTTATCTCGAATTAGTGGTTACATTGCGCTTGTTCTAAGGATATTAACAGGAGCAGTATCAGGGTTGTTGCCCCCAGCAATTCAGTCCTTATTTGGACGTTGGGGACCTCCACAAGAGATAGGTTCTTTGATAGGGCTTTCATTTGCAGGTCAACTCCTTGGAAGTATTGTGGGTCTTTCAATATCAGGT
This sequence comes from Octopus sinensis, assembly GCF_006345805.1. Classification (NCBI taxonomy): domain Eukaryota; kingdom Metazoa; phylum Mollusca; class Cephalopoda; order Octopoda; family Octopodidae; genus Octopus; species Octopus sinensis. Next base: position 27,853,793 of record NC_043020.1, read on the forward strand.
TACCTTTGCGTATATGGATTCGATAATGGATGGGGTTCTATATTTTACGTATTCGGTGGAATATCGTTGGTGTTTAGTTGTATGTGGTTTTACATTGTTTATGATAATCCAGACGTCCATCCCACTATTAGTGAAGAAAAACGTTCGTACTTAAAAAAAGCAATAAAAAGTGAAAATGCTGTTAAAAATGTACCGTGGAAACGGATGTTCTTATCACCGGCTGTCTGGGCAATAAACTTTGGCTTGTTTGCCTATGGCTGGACGAATATATCTTTCATGGTATTACTACCTTTATATATGAAAGAAGCCTTACACGTTGATACAACATCCAACGGTTTAATGTCGTCTGCTCCTTCCATTGGACAAATCATTGCTTTTCCGTTATGTGGAAGATTTGCAGATTTTTTACGTTCAAAGAAATATCTCTCAACGCGTTCTGTTCGAATTTTATTCCAATCCTTTTCCATGGTGGCTTCAGCAAGCTTGTTGATAGCCATAGGATTTCTCAGATGTGACAAAACCGTTCTAATAACTCTCCTTTTGTTTCTCAGTGGTATAACTCTATCATTTTCCAGTGGTGGTGTTATCGTCAACAATAATGACATCGCTCCAAGTTATGCTGGTATTGTATTTGGAATTGCAAACACCTTTGTGTCAACGGCAGGCAGCCTTAGTTCGTTGGTTGCAAAAGCTCTCACCCCAAACGGTACACAAGAAGAATGGCAGATCGTGTTTGCCTTATGTGCTGCTATATGTGTATCTGGTGCGATATTATTTGCAATATTGGTAAAAACAGAAATCCAAGATTGGGCAAACTGGGGGAGATCTAGCTCCTCCGTTCATCCTAGCGACACGACTATAAGTAGAATAGCTTAACTACATCACTGAATATTTTTCTTTATTGCAAATGGCGTCAATTTTATCATGAAGGAGTTCATAGGTATATGTTGTAAGTACCTAAGTATCTACATCAATATATATATATATATATATATATATATATATATACATGTCTGTCTGTCTATCCGTCTGTCTGTCTATCCGTCTGACTGTCTGTCTGTATGTATGTATGTATGATGTATGTATGTATGTATGTATGTATGTATGTATAACAGCGGTTGTGAAGTGGTGATTGGGATAAAACACAATCACACATATAAATATATTTATATATAATCTACTGATGAAGCTTCGGTCGGCCCGAGGCTATAGCAGAGAACACCCGGCCGAGCCACGCAGTGGGACTGAACCCGGAATCATGTGGTTAGGGACCAAACTTCTTACCAAAATTTGCCTTATGAACAGTCTGGACCAGGATGCTCAACTGTTTGGAAACAATCCTGTCTGTAGTTTCTATTAAATTTTGAACATAAAATGCATTTTGATAAACACGGATTGCATTATCCTTCATTATGTGTGTACATTTTTATATATGTATGTGTGTATATGATTGTGTGCAAGTCAGTATACATAATGCCTTATCTAATTAGGTATACTTATCAATTGGGGCAAATGAAAGTTGTGCAACCGATGGGAGGTGTCCTAGTATCATCTTACATAAAAATCATTCATTTACACGAAGTTGCTGACACAGATAGTCACAGTGTGAATACTTTTTACATTTTAAGTCAATGTGACTTACTTGATAAGCATGCATAGGCGCCGGAGTGGCTGTGTGATAAGTAGCTTGCTTACCAACCACATGGTTCTGGGTTCCGTCCCACTGCATGGTACCTTGGGCAAGTGTCTTGTAAGTGAATTTGGTAGACTGAAACTGGAAGAAGCCCGTCGTATATGTATATACATATATATATATATATATATATATATATATATATATTATATATATATATATATATGTGTGGTGTGTGTGTGTGTGTGTGTGTGTGTGTGTGTGTGTGTGTACGTATGTATGTACGTACGTACGTACGTATGTATGTATGTATGTATGTATGTATGTATTATGTATATGTTTGTGTGCCTGTGTTTGTCATCTCAACATCGCTTGACAACCGATGCTGGTGTGTTTACGTCCCCGTAACTTAGCGGTTCTGCAAAAGAGACCAACAGCAAGGCCCAGCTGGAGGCCAAGATCAAGGAGGTGTTGGAAGATCTTCCCAGGGACACTCTGAGGTACGCATGCACCAGGTTTCGTAGTCATGGAAGTTGATGGTGGCTACTTTAAACTGTTATCTTCCAGCCACAACCTAGGTGGTAATTTTTTTTCACATTTAAAATACTCCTATCGTGGGATAGGATTTTCTTTTCCCTTTTATGCAAAGCGTAAGCTTTAGCCCGGACGTCCTATATGCATATAGGCTAATCGGTATACATGATGCCTTATCTAATTAGGTACGTCCATGATTTGGGGTCGATGAACGTTATGAAAGAGACGAAAGTTCTCCCAATATTAAGATAAATCTAAATTATTCCTTAACACATATTCACATACTTAAACAATGGTAGTTTGAATACGTTTTAGTTTTCAAGTCAATGCAAGTGACTTTGATATTAAAAGACCATTCTTTACTGTCTTATTCAATCGTATTTCACTAGAAGCAGTGGATCTATTTGATGCGCTAAATATAATTGAAGCCAGGGTTGTCATGGGTGGAATGAGGTCTAACCCAGGCCTGGTGTTTTAGAGATGACCGAGCAACAACAGTTAGCGCTTGTGCAATTACGTCACGAGCAGAATTCACGTGACATCAAGGCATTCATGGGAAAGTGAAATGAAGGAGGGAATTAGCTCCGATTCTGTTGTGGCCTGAGTTAAGAGCGATCGCCCGTTTTATTGTATACGAGGAAGAACAAGGATGGACACGAGGAAGATGACAAAGAAACGGTAAGTAAAGAAAAGAGGAACAAACCCACACGCATGCACACACAGACACACACACACACACACACACACACACACACACACACACATATATATATATATATATATATATATATATATACATTCACACACACACATACATACACAAATATATATATATTGTATTTCGGGACGGTCATTTTTTTCTTTCGACAAATAAATACACGCACTGTATATTTTTCTTCGCTCGTATATTACTGCTCTTATTTTATTATTTTAAGTCATGTCCATGGTCCGCAAATCTTTCATCACACATCTGTGACCTCTTCAGCCACACTTTCTGTAGAAGGAAGTAGGCTCGAAACATAAGAGACTTTCTCACCTTCCCGAGCGTCAAACTAATACACCTGCTTGTTGTTCATACACCTGACTTCGTTTTTTGTTTTTCTATAAATTTTAGCTTAATACAAAGAAATTTTTAAATATAAAAAAATTGATTAAATTTTTTAAATTTGCAATAAAGAGCAAAATTATACAAAAACTGCAGAAATTTCTTTAACAAATTCTAACTTCAGCAGCAATATTTTAAGTCCATTTTATTTCGTCGTGTCCTGTACCTTCCAGGTTCAATACATAGTAATATTTTATAACTCTATGCCCGCCTTTTTCATCCTGATCCACTTTTTCTCCTGGCAACGCTTCTATTATTATAAGTGATTATATTTAGCTTTATTATTGAACAAATTATACTATTGCAAATATTCTTTAATAAATTAAGATTGTTTCAAACTTAGAAATTTTCTTGTCACCTAAAAGTAACAAAGGATTAAAAGCAACACATCTGTTACAAAGAAATATATTTTTAAACAATTTTTATTATAAAGTAACGTCATTTTCTAAATAAATAGTTTAATTATTAATTGTTTTTAATGAGTATTTTTTAAAATATTAATATGCATATATTTTAATTCGTAAGCATAAGAATCAAAATTAATATGAAATCAAAGAAAATCATAACTTGTACATGTTTAATATTTTTGGCGGGGTTGTCACCAAAATGTTCAAAGTCCGAGAGTTTCGTGCGTTAGCAATTATCGAACTTTGATAAGTAGCAGCGCCCGAAACTCGCGGACCTTGAGTTACTTTGTTGCTTCTGCTTTATACACACACACACACGCACACACACACACACACACATACACACACACTCACACACACACACACACACACACACACATACACACACACTCACACACACACACACACACACACACAACACACACACACACACACACACCACACACACACACACACACACACACATGTAAGCAATGCATTGCAAGCCACACTAAAATTTGCAAAAAAATTTTTCTGCGTGCAGGGTATGCGTCGCCTCTCGGATGCCTTTTGTTTTTTCATTAATATTAATTTCTTACATTTCAGTGAATGCACCATATTCGAGTGATTCCTGCTTCAATTGAGAATTTTAAAAGACAAAGAAATACTCCAAGAACTTTATTTCTAAACTTCACCAATTTTCCCCAGCGACATTTGTTACTGAACTAAAATTTCCTGAAGTTGGATCCTCGGTTTTTACCACATTATGAATACACCAAATGGAATGATTCAACATGGAATAGAAACTATATTCTAAATACCACCACACTGGTACATTGAACTGATACAAAATATAATTAAACAAACAATACAAACCATATTGCAGACACAGCTTTCAAGGAATTTACTACCATTCTGTATCACAGCTACATCCTGTATTGAAAAAAAATATTTGCATCACAGAAGCGAGTGGAAGTGAACACGCTTCTCTCAATAAACAGTCGGTAACCTCATTTCTTTCAGCAGTTTCTTATGGATGAGCGAGGTATAATAATGATTGTAGACAGAAAGAACTCGAAATTGTGCTGTTAATTCCTGTACCAAACTTTACGGAATATTAAAAAAATTCCAGAACCTGTATTATCTCTAACTTATTGACACAACTCTGCGCATCCACAGTTATTTTGTATTCCTATTTCGAAACAAAGCAGGAACTAAATAAATGACCAAATGGTCATAACTGACGATTATCGATACTTGCTTTGATTGTGATTGATTAATGACTTTCGGAATTATTTATCGATAACAACTGACGCATCCATAGAATTCAGTTGTTAAAAGGGATCTAATGTCACCCTCTTACGTTTCTTTGGATATTTTAGACTTACAATGCACACGGATTAATATACTTTCAGACATTAAACACCAAGCAAAACTTTATGAAGAAATAGTAAAAAGAAACGTAATAATGTCGAAATTTACCGAGGAAATTAAGCGTTATTATTCGTGTCGATGGAGATTATGCTATGCTTGTGGTGTGGCTTTTCTTCTGCTTCAGACTTTAAGAGTTGATCTAAGTATGGCTTTTGTATGCATGTTGAAAACGCACAATCGTACAACTGAGGAAGTTAACAATTCTACAAACAACCAACTTTGTTCTGGTTTGGAAAATCATTCAACAAACCAAACTTTCGAAGGAGAGTTCGAATGGAGCAACTCACTACAATCTAACATGTTGGCTGGGTACTTCTATGGGTTTCTAGTGACTGTATTGGGTGGCGTATTGGCGGACAAATATGGTGGGAAAAGAGTTCTGGGAGCTTCCCTTCTCTCAGCATCCATCCTGGCCATTCTTCATCCAAGTTTATCTCGAATTAGTGGTTACATTACGCTTGTTCTAAGGATATTAACAGGAGCAGCATCGGGGCTGTTGCCCCCAGCAATTCAGTCCTTATTTGGACGCTGGGGACCTCCACAAATGATAGGTGTATTGATAGGGTTTGCATTTGCTGGTCAAATTCTAGGTAGCATTGTAGGTCTTTCAATATCTGGTTTTCTTTGTGATTATGGATTCGATAATGGATGGGGTTCCATATTCTATGTATTTGGTGGGTTATCGTTGGTGTTTAGTTGTGTGTGGTTTTATGTTGTTTACGATAATCCAAATGTCCATCCTACAATCATCGAAGAAGAACTTTCTTATTTAAACAAAGCTATAATATGTGAAAATATAGTTAGAATAGTACCGTGGAAACGGTTGTTGTTATCACCTGCAGTATGGGCAATTAATGTTGGTTTATTTACTTGGACGAATATATCTTTCATGGTATTACTACCTTTATATATGAAAGAAGCCTTACACGTTAATACAACGTCCAACGGTTTAATGTCGTCTGCTCCTTCCATTGGACAAATCATTGCTTTTCCGTTATGTAGAAAATTTGCAGATTTTTTACGTTCAAAGAAATATCTCTCAACGCGTTCAGTTCGGATTTTATTCAAATCTTTTTCTATGATAATTTCAGTAAGTTTTTTGATAGCCATGGGATTTCTCAGATGTGACAGAACTATTCTAATAACTCTGCTTTTGTTTCTCAGTGGTATATCGCTATCATTTACCAGTGGCGGTGTTCTCGTTAACAGCAGAGACATCGCTCCATGTTATGCTGATATTATATATGGAATCGGTAACACTTTTGGGTCAATGGCAGGCAGCCTTAGTTCCTTGGTTGCAAAAGCTCTCACCCCAAACGGTACACAAGAAGAATGGCAGATCGTGTTTGTCTTATGCGCTGCTATATGTGTATCTGGTGCAATATTGTTTGCAATATTGGTAAGAACAGAGATCCAAGAGTGGGCAAGTTCAGAGGGATCTAGCTAGCTTATTTGTTAGAATATAAATAAGCAGCCTAACTAGATTACTGTATGCTTTTGGTAGATGGCTTATGATATTATTATTATTATCATACAGTATCACATAAACTAACAGGAAAACCGCCCTCCGTATCATATAGATATGATACATAGATTATAGAGTAAATTGACAATATGCTCATGAACTGAACAAAAATTCTGTTTTAGTTTATTCTGTAATCAGTAAAATAATCCATGATACATTTAAAGACGATAATGAAAATTGGAAAAGAGATGAGACTGTCAAGGGAAAATGTTCATTTGAAAATAGATTCTCTGCTGGGAATTAAGGAATTACATTTACCAATATGAAGAATTGAGTTTTGGTATATCGTTGTGTCATTATATTCATTTATAGACGTCTAAAGAGTTTCTAATGTCCCTTTCCTAGCAATTAAGAAGAAACTTAAATACATTTCAATTAAAAGAGGGTAATGAATGTCTATCATCACTGTAGAATTTTTTTGCAGACACAACTGTCAGCAAATGGACCCCTTTTCATTTATCTTGGTTAATATTTTTATATTTTCTTTTCTCGACGCTTTTGACAATGCAACATACATCTGACCATTTGCGAAGAAATGTGTTGGGAGATGATATTATTGAATAAATAATTTCAAGGTGGTTTCCCACCATGAGCGCAGTCTAATACAATTTGAAAACTTAATCCTATTAGATAGAGATTATTGTTTTTGCACAATGTAATCCTTTTAAAAATAATTTATTCACTTATTTTCTTTTTTTTTTTTCGCTTTATTATATTTTTTTTACAAACGCTATTTGTTTACATATGGAATTCAAACGCAAGTCGACATTTAAAACAGAAGCAAATCTTGTAATATTAAGGATTATAATTTATGTTTCATATACAAATAAACGTTATACTTTAAACATTTTTTAATATTCATTCATAATTTCTTCAAAGTAATATGACATTTTTTTTAATAAACTGGGAAAAAATATAAACTGGACACAGTCCTGCACTTCTTCAGCGTGGTGGTTTATTTTGTAATAAGTAGATATCAATATGTATGTATGCATGAATCAATACATATATATATATATATACATGCACACACATGTATATATTATGAATATGTGTGTGCGAGTGTCTGTGTATTTGTACATACGTATGTATGCATGTGTATACATACAGACACATGCATAACAACGCTGTCATTCACACATATATGTATATATTAGGAAAATATATATGCGAGTATATAGGTATGTATATAGGAATAACTGAAGACAGAAATAGAAATGCTGATCATCACAAGTCAGTACAGAATGCGGCAAAGAAAATGAACGGAAATTGTAATGTGATATTCTTATCTTGACAGCTGTTTCGGGTGAAGTACGGCTTATGCCGTAACAATGTTCATAAATAATAAGGACCTATGCTGTAGGGGTATGAAATACCATCAGTTCCCATGAATCTGTTGGGCAAATCCAGGTCACCTTTGTCCGAAGAATTAAAAGCAAAACGTGTAATTTATAGCAGTGTTTATATATATAAAGTTTTGGAAAAGATAGAGAGGGCGAGATAAGGAAAATCAAGAGAGAGGTGGAGGTAACTGAAAGAGAATGACTATTATGAAGGCATCAGGAAAGGGCGAGATTAAGTATATGATAAGGGTGGGAGAGAGCAGGATGGTCTGTGTCAAAGG
>NC_043020.1:27867033-27872033 GCF_006345805.1 Octopus sinensis
GTTCACTACTTTCGGCATCCATCCTGACCATTCTTCATCCAAGTTTATCTCGAATTAGTGGTTATTTTACTCTGATTCTAAGGATATTAACTGGCGTCGTATCGGGGCCAATGTCCTCAGCAATTCAGTCCTTATTTGGACGCTGGGGACCACCCCAAGAGAAAGGATTATTAATAGGGTTTGCATTTGCAGGTCAAATTCTAGGTAGCATTGTAGGTCTTTCAATATCTGGTTTTCTTTGTGATTATGGCTTCGATAATGGATGGGGTTCCATATTCTATGTATTTGGTGGATTATCGTTGGTGTTTAGTTGTGTGTGTTTTTATGTTGTTCACGATAATCCAAACGGTCATCCCACGATCAGCGAAGAAGAACTTTCTTATTTAAACAAAAGTATAAAATGTCGAAATGTAGTTAAGAAAGTACCATGGAAACAGTTGGTGTTATCACCTGCTGTCTGGGCAATCAACTTTGGTTTGTTTTCCTATGCCTGGACAAGTATATCTTTCCAGGTATTGCTCCCTCTATATATGAAAGAAGCCTTAAATGTTAAAACAACGTCCAATGGTTTAATGTCGTCTGCCCCTGCCATTGGACAAGTCATTGCTCTTCCGTTGTGTGGAAGATTTGCAGATTTTATACGTTCAAAGAAATATCTCTCAACTCGTGCTGTGCGTATTTTATTCCAGACTTTTTCTATGGTAGCATCAGCAAGTTTGTTGATTGTAATAGGATTTCTCAGATGTGATCAAACCATTGTAATAAGTATCCTCTTGTTTCTCAGTGGTATAACAATATCCTTTTGCAGTGGCGGTGCCCTCGTCAGTAACAGTGACATTGCTCCAAGTTACGCTGGTGTTGTATTTGGAATTTCTGGAACCTTTGCCTCAATAGCAGGCAGCCTTGGTTCCGTGACTGCAAAAGCTCTCACCCCAAACGGTACACAAGAAGAATGGCAGATCGTGTTTGCCTTATGCGCTGCTATATGTGTATCTGGTGCGATATTATTTGCAATACTGGTAAGAACAGAGATCCAAGACTGGGCGAATTTGGAAGGATCTGGTTCATCTGTTTATCCCAAATATACAAAGGGAAGTAAAGTACTGAAAGTAGATTTCTGATTTTTTCCGCTAGATGGCGTATGATATTAATACTATCATTTAGTACTACATAGGTGTGTTTAATTTTTTTCTCTAACACATATATATATATAAGTATATGCCTTTATAAGTATGTATAAAGCAATATATATATATATATATATATATACAAACACATATATATAGGTCAAACACACCCACACACATACATATATATATTATGAATATATAACTGTTTATATATTTATGTGTGTGTATGTGTGTATGAGTATGTGTACAGGTAAATATAGAACTAAAAACTTAGATAGCCACAAGTAGGCTCAGTTTGTTTATTTGCATGGAACGTAAAATACACATTATGCAGCAAAATGAACGAAATTAGTAATGTAATAATCTTATCTTGACAGCTGTTTCGAGGGAAGAACAGCTTATGCCGTAACAACGTTCATAGATAATAAGGACCCATGATGTAGGTGTATGAAATATTATTGGTTCTTATAGATTCGTTGAAGGAATTCAGGTAAACCTTGTCAGTAGAATAATAGCAAAGCGTGTCAATTTTCGTAGTGTTTATATATATATATATATAAAGTTAGTTCTAACATTATTCCGAGGACGTCTATACCACGCTTGCTTTCCGTTGCTCAAGATACTGTGTGTGTGTGTATGTGTGTGTGTGTGTGTGTGTGTGTGTGTGTGCGTGTGTGTGTGTGTGTGTGTGCGTGTGTAAAGAAGATAATAAAAAAGAGATAATTGATAAATAATTATTTATTAATTAAAAAATTAGACAACATCTCTGACAGCTGTTTCGATTCCAGAACCTTAGAATTTAATTACCAAAATTAAAACCATTTAAAAGTCGAATCGCATCAGAGTTGGCTAAAGATATACAATTATGTGTTCAATTCCTGTATGTTGAATATACGGCTCCAAACCGTTGACTGAAAACGATTATCTACCATACCAAGCATTCAAAAGTACTTTGAAGATGTTGAGTTTTATTTTGAGCAAGAGGGCCTCTTCGACACAACACTAGTAATATAAGAAACAAATTTAATAAGATTTTGCCGAACGGGTGAATTAGACAACTTCAGTAGAATACCTTCCACGCTCAATGGACCTCACAGCGCGGTAATCTTTGACGGGGGTATTAAAAAGATGAGATTTATGGCTCAAAACCGGCTGCAGTGGATAACTGGATGAACTGAGAGCAGTCATGACACGAGAATGCGCACAATTGCCGAACGAAAGGTTTCTTGGTGTTTGCGACTTCATTGGTTTCCGTTAGCAATGTATTTTAATAAACAGAGTATATAATCATTCAATATGTGTACAAATGTTTTAGATACCCTATATATATATATACATAAAATGTGACCGCGTGTGTACCATTGGCGATTTTTCTTTCCTCTGTCTTCCCTTCTCTGGATCTTTCCTTCTCCTATGTTTCCGACGAAGAGCTCCGCTCGAAACGTTAAACCTCCTTCTTCCCTTCTTTCCTGAGCGTCAATAATACTATATTTGTTCCCGTCTCGCGTGTTTTGTGTTTTTTTGTGCTTTCATGTTTGGATTAACTATATATATATATATATATATATATATATACATATATATATATACATATATATATAATATATATATATATATAATATATATATATATATATCTATATATATATATATATATAATATAATATATGTATATCCTCTCTATATATAACGGCAGTTGTCTGTGTGTGTTTCTGTGTGTCTGTCAGGTGTACCCTCACCCTGACCACGGCTTTCAACCGATTCTGATGAAACTTGACACACACAAGCCCAATGTCATAATTCAAAACTAACGCAGCGAAAATTTTGAAAAGTTCCCCCAGTTCTGAAAAAAATCGATAAATTCGACATGGAGTCGAGAATCAGAAACACAAACCACAGACTGTCTAGGGGACGCAACTCGACCTTTTTAACTAAAAAAAATTTACCATAATTTTTTTTCCATTTTTTGGCTATAACTCTCTAAAAATGCTTTATAGTTATTTCCCTTACAAACCCGAGCAACGCCGGGCGATACTGCTAGTAGCCAAATAAATCAACCCACGGATCACTGGTGCTTATTTTTCGATCTGCGAATAGATGAAAAAGCTTTGCAAAATTTGAAGGAATATAAACGCGGAGTCACAAAATTGTAGCAGTACGTAATTATCGCGAGTTTTTCGTATTATACATAACCCCATACTCATTTATGAAGCACTGTGAAAGTATTAAACCTACCTCAGTACTTGACTGATGTTTCATTTTTATCGATTCATGAATGATGAAAGTTATTGTAGCAATCCCTACAGAAAAGATGAAAGACACTTCGTTCGATAGCATATGTAAGAAATAGTTATCTAACAATAAAACCTACTGGAGACTATAATAAAGAACCATGATAACAACGAGCCAATATACAACCCTTAACAATAACGAAACACTTGCGTATCTCGGCGAATGTAAAGAATACGCACACCTAGTGGATTAGGTAGGTTTTACGCCGAAAACAGTGGTGTGCGTATTCTTTACCTCCGCCCGGATCTCCTACACTATGAGTTGACCCCCAAAGTACGTATTAAAGATAAATGAATACTTTGCGCTGGTATAGATGTGTGATTAGAGGTTTGGTTCTCAACCACATGGTTTCGGGTTCAATCCCATTGCGAGCCAAGAAAAGCATTGCGAGTGGATTTGATCGACGGAAACTGAAAGAATCCCATAGTATGTATGTATGTGTGCGTTTGTATCTGTTCTCCACCGCTTGACAACCGGTGTTGATTTGTTTACGCCCCCATAACTTAATGGTTCGGCCAAAGAGACTAATACATTAAGTACCAGGCTTGAAGAAAATAAGTACTGGGCTCGATTTGTCTGACTAAAGCCCTTCATTCAAGGCGTCACCCCAGCGTGGCTGCTATCCAATGACTAAACCAGTAAAGATTGAAAAAATAAAAAACAAAATGAGTGAGTGACTGTGTGGAGGCGCAAGAGTGGCTGTGTGGTAAGTTTAGGGTTCAGTCCCACTGCGTGACATCTTGGACAAGTGTCTTCTACTATAGCCCTCGGGCCGAGCAAAGCCTGTGAGTGGATTTGGTAGACGGAAACTGAAATAGCCCGCCGTATATATATATATATATATATTTATATATATATATTATATATATAAACGGCAGTTTGTCTGTGCGTGTTTCTGTGTGTCTGTTTGCTTGTACCCTCACCCTGACCATGGCTTTCAACAACCGATTTGATGAAACTTGACACACACATAGCCCAATGTCATAATTCAAAACTAACGCAGCGAAAATTTTGAAAAGTTCCCCCAGTTCTGAAAAAAATCGATAAATTCGACATGGGGTCGAGAATCAGAAACACGAACCACAAACTGTCTAGGGGACGCAACTCCACCTTTTTTAAATCTCAAAAAAAAATTTACCATCATTTTTTTCCATTTTTCCATTTTTTGCTATTTTTTGGCTAAACTCTCTAAAAATGCTTTATAGTTATTTCCCTTACAAACCTGAGCAACGCCGGGCGATACTGCTAGTATGTATATATATGTACGTATATATGTATGTATATATGTATGTATATATATATGTATGTATGTATGTATATGCGTTTGTATGCGTATATGCTATTCAGTTAACATAATGCCTTATCTAATTAGGTGTAATTATCAACTAGGACAAATGAAGATATCGTGTAACAGACGACAGCTGGCCTAGTATTATGTAATATATAAATGATTCTTTTAACGTATTCACACATTCAGACACACTGACAGTGTGGGTATTTTGTAATTTCCATGTCAATATAAGCGACTTTAATATTAAAAGACCATTCCTTACTGTCTTATGAGATCATATATTACTTG
>NC_043020.1:27877033-27882033 GCF_006345805.1 Octopus sinensis
TTAAATATTCACTTTGATAAGAAAACAAACATCTTTTATGGAAAGAAATTATGTTAAACAAATCAACGAAGCAAAGTTCTTAAACTGCCGCGATTGTCTTCCAGTCTAATATATTACTCACGGATTAATATACATTCAAACATTTAACTTCCAGAAAAACATTGTGGGAATCTGTGGACAGGACATAATAATGTCGAATTTTACCAGTTGCATTAAGCGTCATTGTTCATGTCGATGGAGATTATGTTATGTCTGTGCTACCGCTTTTCTTCTGCTACAAACTTTACGAGTTGACCTAAGCATGGCTTTTGTTTGCATGTTGAAAACACCTCATCATACAACGGAGGATGTGAACTTTACTGCAAACAACCAACGTTGTTCCGGTTTAAGTAATCATTCCGTAAACAGAGATTTTGAAGGGGAATTAGAATGGAGTGACACGTTACAAGCAAACATGTTGGCTGGGTATTTTTATGGGTTTATAGCAACCAACATTTTGAGTGGTTTATTATCTGACAAATACGGAGGAAAAAGAGTTCTAGGAGGTTCACTTCTTTCGGCATCCATCCTGACCATTCTTCACCCAAGTTTATCTCGCATTAGTGGTTACATTACTCTGGTTCTAAGGATATTAACAGGTGCAGTATCGGGGTTGCTATCACCAGCAATTCACTCTTTATTTGGACGCTGGGGACCACCACAAGAGATAGGTCTGTTGATAGGTTTTGCATTTGCTGGTCAAATTCTAGGTAACATTATAGGCCTTTCAACAGCAGGTTACCTTTGTGTTTATGGATTTGATCATGGATGGGGTTCCATATTTTATGTATTTGGTGGGATATCGTTATTGTTTAGTTGTGTGTTGTTTTATGTTGTTTACGATAATCCAGACGTTCATCCCACTATCAGCGAAGAAGAACGTTCTTACTTAAACAAAACAATAAAATGTGAAAGAGTAGTCAGAAAAGTACCCTGGAAACGGCTGTTGACCTCACCGGCTGTCTGGGCAATCAACCTTGGTATGTTTGCTTATGCTTGGACCGATATATCTTTCCAGACATTGCTACCCCTTTATATGAAAGAAGCCTTAAACGTTAAAACAACCTCTAATGGTGTAATGTCATCAGCCCCTTCGGTTGGACAAATCATAGCTCTACCGCTGTGTGGAAAATTTGCAGACTTTATACGTTCGAAGAAATGTCTGTCAACTCGCTCTGTTCGGATTTTATTCCAAATATTTGCTCTGATTGTTTCGGCAGGTCTGCTGGTTGTGATAGGATTCCTCAGATGTGACCAAACCGTTGTAATAACTCTCCTTTTGTTTCTCAGTGGAATAATAATATCATTTACCAGTGGCGGTGTTCTTGTCAACAATAGTGACATTGCTCCAAGTTATGCTGGTATTGTGTTTGGAATCGCGAACACTTTTGCCTCAACGTCGGGCAGTATTAGTTCCTTAACTACAAAAGCTCTCACCCCAAACGGTACACTCGAAGAATGGCAGATCGTGCTTGCCTTATGTGCTGCTATATGTGTATCTGGTGCGATATTATTTGCAATATTGGTAAAAGCTGAGATCCAAGACTGGGCAATTTCTGAAGGGTCAGGGTCATCTGTTCATCCCAGCGGCACAAACAGAAATGTAGCGGCTAAACTAGTTTAGTGAAATATTTTGCTAGATTGCTTGTGGCCTCATTATTATCACTTACTGTTACATAGGTGTGTATTTATTCTTTCTTTAATACATATATAGAGATAGGTAGGTAGATAGATAGATAGACAGATACATACATACATACATACATACATACAACATACATACATACATACAACATACATACATACATACATAGATGGATAGACAGATATACATATATGTAAGTATATATATATATATAAATATATATATATTATATTAAATTAGAGACAAAACCACTATTAGGCAAATCAAACAATGAAAGACTTAAGCCAATACATATGATTAATTTATATTATTTAAATATGTAACAATTATCAAAAAATATAATTAATATCCACTACGATCGTTTCCTGCCTGCTGTCTTTAAATTTTTGAGTCGCAGTCATTCATCAGGTGGTTTAAATATCTAAAATATAATCAATATTTTTAAGATATAAATAATATATATAATATAATAATTTTACTTATAATAAACTCTATTATTAAATATAATTATATCGAAATCGACTATAATGTTAAATATTAACTTTAATTTATAAGGTAGAAAACCCATATTCTAATATCAATATCAGTCTATATCTAATTACATAAATATTTAAAATGACTAATATATATATAAATTATCAATGAAAATATATATAAATATTATAATCAAGATCTAAAATAATCTCTATAAACAATTGTATATAATGAAAACCTAATAAATTTAATTTTTCATATTTAAAGATGAAATAGCTAATTTCAAAATACAAATAAACTAACTTAAACTGACTTTCGAAATCTTATGTAAAATACTTATAGAAATATTCAATTCTTAGTAATATAGTATTAATAAATAATATAAGTACTATAAACATAATTATGAATGGGAATTATTATCTAATATAAATTATGCTATTAAATAAGACATGGCCTAGACCATCTTTAGTCGAAACATATCTAATTTTATCAAAGTTTATCTAATTTATTTAATATCTAATAATATAGAAAATTACGATAATTAGATCATTACATAAACAACAATATTTACATAATGAGAATATTATTACTCCAAAGGCTTATACAATATTAAAAATTAACAATTTGAAGATCTTAAAAGATACATACTTTTCTTGGCGAGTTTTAAGCAATGAACTATAATTTTGAATCAAAAAACGCCTTATACAGCGTTTAAAAGAATACTCAAGGAATTACGTTATTAGCAAAACGAAATAGAATAAATTGTTGAGGAATTCTTTGCGCGTGAGGAACCTACGTTAATTAAAGATTATGAATGGAAAATTATATGTTTATCATTGTAAAAATAATGAATTCACAAATAAAGAATAAAATCTCTCTATACTATAATATTTATTAATAAAATAACTATGATAAATGAAACTTAATACAAAATAAATTAAATGATTAAAAACCACTTATTATTAAATATATTCTAAAAATCTATAAGATTAATAAATACATAAAAAAAATAAATTATATAGTAACCCCACTACATATTATAAAATATTTCACATACCCTTATATCATAAGCTAAAATTAGTGATCATAACAAATCTATATATACTAATCAAATTTGTAGTATAACCATACATACGTATATATAAATATATAAGAAAATATCCATACATATACATATACATATACATATATACACATATACACATATACATACATATACATACACATATACACATACATACTCAATACATTCATATACATATATACACACATATATACACACACTTACACCCATACACATATGCACACTCATACATACATGTACATACATACAATACTCAATATATACACTTACACCAATATACCACACCACATACATACAATAAATAAATGCATATACATAATATATATATATATATATATATATATATATATATACATCATCATCAAATACACATATATACAAACACACACATCCACATAAATTATAAATAATATATATATAAATGTCTATAATCATACTACAATACCTAATAGAGGTAAATATTAAGTTAAATCTAAAAAATTAATCTACTAATCTATACTTCTATATTAAATAAAATGGATTAAGTAAACAACTAAATAAAACTATTTCAAATATAAAGAGATTACATACAAATAGATTAATATAACAAAATTATAATTTAACGAAATTATAATAGAAATATAACAAAAATTTAACAAAATTTATAAAATAAATAAAATTGTAACTTACCAGACTCAATATTCAATAAACCATTAATATTATTATTCAGTAATAAAATATTTAATAATACAATGAAAAACCATCTATAATCTAACTATAATTAAAAACAGAACTAAATAACTAAAATAAACTATTATAATATGTACTACAGTCACTTAGTATATTATAATACTAGAACATAAACCAATAATAGGGAGCTAATTAAGGCTAATAAATAATTATTATTATCAGAAACTTATTATATAAGTAAAGTAACTTGTGTCTGCATTTTATTTTGCGCTCATCAGAGGTATTCAATAAATTATCATGCTTATAAAATAAAATTTCCTTAAACTCATTAGAGCACAAATAACAAAAATTCGCTCCTATAGTATATGATTTAGTTTTACTAATTATTTCCCAAGATAAATTATAATTAATATTTGGGGATTTAAGTCTCCAAATGTACTTGTTAAGTCCAGTGGAGTTGATTAAGTTTTTATTTTTAAAAGAATTCAAATGTTGTGTGATTCTTAATTTTATTTTAGAGGAAGTGGACCCTATATATATCGCTTTTGAGTTATTATTATTCTTAGTATTCTTATCATATAATGTAACTATACATTTATACACTACATCATTAATATCACATTTATTATTTAATTTACATTTAGATTTATCTCTACATGTACAGTTAATTAGTGTCTTGTCTCTATTATTTGTATTATTAAATAATTTATTTTTATAAAAATTATTCAGTTTAAATTTGTTAAAAGAAGAAATAATGTTACCTACACTATTAGTGGTGGAATAACCTACTCCAAAATTATTACTAGAGAAAATGTTTTTATATTTACGATTATCTCGATTAAATAGTTCAATAATATCTAAAATATCTTTAATAATGTTCGTTTTAACTTGAGCACCATAAGGAACTATTAACCAAATTTTATTCTTATTTACCTTCTTATTATTAAAACTGTCATTTATTTGTTGTAATTATATTTCTTTATCATATTAATATTATTATTATTATCAGATTTACATTTATATACAACATTAAAGAATTATTAAAGTTATTAATTTTATTTTTTTTTATTATTATTATTATTATTATTA
>NC_043020.1:27887033-27897033 GCF_006345805.1 Octopus sinensis
AATAGGTATTTCGTCTGTCGTTACGTTGTGAGTTCAAATTCCGCCGAGGTCCACTTTGCCTTTCATCCTTTCGATGTCGATTAAATAAGTAAATAATTAAGTAAAGTACAAAATAATAAATAAATAATATATAATCGGTAAAAAGACTACACGTATTTTGTGGCTATATTTTCAAACTGATAACAGTAAAATCAATTTATTAATGAAAATGACGAAATATATTTAAGCTTATAAAACTAAAGAATAAAAGAACTACAAAACTATAAATGACTATTTACTAGAAAATTTAAAGTCCAAATAATTATTACATACATTAATAAATTTATTCTATTTTTTACACAACGCCTTTACGAGTTAAATTTCTTATAAACGCTAAGTCCTGCGTTTTTACGTTTAAAATTCAGTTTTAAAATGTCCTTCGATAAGATAAGTAACGTATTTATATAACAATATTATTGTGTGAATATGTTATCAGATGGTACCTACAGTGAGACAGGCATTGTTAAATCACGTGTAAGGCGCTGAAACAAAGAAAGAAAGCTAGCAGTCCTAGCTGTGGGCAGTTTACAAGCTGACTGCCCAAAGGGAAAAAATAGGCTGAGTCTTGTCAGTTGAGCTCCTTATATGCCTTTTATCACTTCCGTTATCTCACGTGCTTGGTAAGATGTTTGGTGGTATGTTTCGATATTTAATCCGTGGTGGGGTTTGTCTTCTAGTGAGTTCTGTTATTTCGTTATGTATCTGAAGGGGTAACTGCTTTGAAGTTGGTAAAGAGGAACGCTGTGGTATGGCGTCAATCCGTCACAGCCCTAAACAAAAACCGAGCTTCTCTCAGCTTGCAGCCACATACGAAATCACTTGCAGGTCAACTTTGAAGAAGATCCACCTCTGGATACCTGATGAAAAACGAATGTCGCCAACAACACGTAACCAATCACGTGTCAAACCACATGACTATCCCCACAGAAAACCACATAACAGCTTCAGGTAACAGAAATAACAGCAGTTTACCAAGAAATCTATGTGGTAGACTCCACACACTTCTCATAAATGTTATAAATAATTAATCGACTGGAGAGTTCTGCATGTGTGTACGCGAGTTCGTATGTGTGTGTGTGTGTGCGTGTGTGTGTGTGTGTGTGTGTGTGTGTGTGTGTGTGTGTGTGTGTACGCGCGTGTGTGCGTATTTGCACGCGCCTGCAAATATCTTCATACTTACTGGATCTTTGTGACCCCGTTGTGAAATGACACTTACGGTTGATGGTAACCAGGCCTACAATAAGATATGAACGCCCTCTATCGTTTAAGAGTAACTATCTTCCATTGAGTTCGTTTAAATTGTGTAATTTTCCAGTTGACTTAAGAAACAAATTTCTCGTGACTTATTTGGTAACAATCTTTAAAATATCCAGAGAGCATTAGAATCGCTTCGTTTTCAACAAAAATGGAGGACATTAATACTGAGCGTGTAAGTATATATAGGTGTGTGTGTGTGCGTGTGTGCGTGTGTGTGTGTGTGTGTGTGTGTGTGTGTGTGTATGTGTGTGTGTTTCTGTAAGAGTACATATAAACGATGCAATTATATAACGACTCTACTGCTATGTTAACATTGTTTTGTTTCAGTGCGATACACTACAGTATATGTGTGTGTGTGTGTGTGTTGTATGCATGTGTGTATGTGTTTGCGTGTGTGTGTGTGTGTGTATGTGTGTGCTTGTGTTCAGTGCGACAGAATATGCCTAGAAATTTTAGCCAACACTGAAAGTACAGCCTAATCTCTCATGCGTCTGACCCCTAAATACAAAATATTCCTGGGCAGCGAATGAGGAATCAACAGGATTAGCTTTGATATTCTTGCGAGATTCCATCAACGACTGAATGTTCTCTTTAACTGTACACGGAGATGCTGACTATCGTGTGTTCTCCTATCATAAACGACAGATGAGGGTTCCTGAATGTCAGACGATTCGTTTATAGTGATCAAAGGTTTATGGAGGCGCAATGGCCCAGTGGTTAGGGCAGCGGATTCGCGGTCGTAGGATCGCGGTTTCGATACCCAGACCGGGCGTTGTGAGTGTTTATTGAGCGAAAACACCTAAAAGAGCTCCACGAGGCTCCGGCAGTGGATGGTGGTGATCCCTGCTGTACTCTTTCACCACAACTTTCTCTCACTCTTACTTCCTGTTTCTGCTGTACCTGTATTTCAAAGGGCCGCCCTTGTCACTCTCTGTGTCACGCTGAATATCTCCGAGAACTACGTTAAGGGTACACGTGTCTGTGGAGTGCTCAGCCACTTACTCGTTAATTTCACGAGCAGGCTGTTCCGTTGATCGGATCAACCGGAACCCTCGTCGTCGTAACCGACGGAGTGCTTCCATTCATGGTGTACACTAAGCAAATATGGAAAATAATACGTGCGCGCGCACAATCCACGCACATACGAACACACATGCGCACACACAAACACACGCACACATACACACACAGGGCTCTAATGAATGACAAAATCTTGCATCAATTAAAACGTACCCGCAAAATAAGAAGAACTATGAAAGTATATAATATCACAAACGCTATAATACCGTCAGGGATATGATACTATCAGCCGTGTATGATAACATTATATGTATAAATTATCGATAATATTATCAATGTTATCAATTTTAGAAACCATATTGATCCCGATGATTTACTATTGATTTCTTACATTTCAGAGAATGCGCCACAATTGATTAATTCTTGCCTGAACTAAGAACATAAGGATACGTAAAGAAATATTCAAAGAACTTTATTTCACCAATTCTACTTCACAGACATTTTTCACTGAATGAATATTTCCTAAAGCTGGACTTCTGTTTTTGCCACAAGGAAAGGAGCACACAAAATTACTCAACACGGAATAGAAACTACACAAAAGACGCCACCACACTGTTATACTGCACTAACATAAAGTATAACTAGATAACGAATACATTCTGAAATGCAAATACAAGTTTCCTGGAGTTTACTACCAGTCTATATCGCAGTTTTAGTGAGAATACTCTTAAACAAACCAAAGCTGATTTGAACACGCATATTTCAATAACCAGTCAGTTACCACATTCCCTTAAATGCTTTCTAAAATAGCTATTAAGGTGATATATTCACAGCAGACATAGAAGGAACTGGTTGATGCCATGTTGTAGTTTTCCCAAACATTAAAGTGTTTAAAAGAACCTTAGATTCCGTGTCACCTGTGTCTTCCTGTCACACCGCTGCGCCTTCTCGGTTAACCTTATTTCTCGATTGTAATCTTGTCTTGACGACTATTTCTAATTAACCAGAAACGAAATATGTTATTAAATGAGCGTAACTGATGTGAATCGATAAATGGCATCCATGTTTAACGATAACAAATTGCAAATTATAACAATTATCGTGAAATATAACTGTACAAAAGGCAGCTTCTTCCTCATTTTTGAAGAACATATTTCATTCAATGAAAAACATATTTGAGACCCAAGCAAACGGCTTTTATCTGATGTGGTTATAACAAAGCAAACAATATGATGACCTAATCAAATAAATATGATGACCTAATCAAATAAATTACATTGCCTCAATTGTCTGTTAATATTTGTTTCAACATTTAGGATTTACATTAATCATCAATTGATATACTTTCAAACAAAGCATTGTAAGGATCGGTCGAAAGGACGCAATAATGTCGAAATTTACCAGTTGTATTAAGCGTTACTGTTCGTGTCGATGGAGACTGTGCTACGCCTGTGCTATTGCTTTTCTTCTCACGCAAACATTAAGAGTCGATCTGAGCATGGCTTTTGTGTGTATGTTGAAAACGCCCAATCGTACAACTGAGGAACTTAACATTACTGCAAATAATCATCATTGTTCTGGTTTAAATGATCATTCTCCGAATCAAAATTACGAAGGGGAATTAGAATGGAGCGATACATTACAATCAAACATGTTGGCCGGTTTCTTCTATGGATACGTATCGACTAATATTTTGGCTGGTGTATTGGCAGACAAATACGGTGGGAAAAGAGTTTTAGGGGTTTCCTTTCTCTCAGCATCAATTTTGACCATTCTTCACCCAAGTTTATCTCGAATTAGTGGTTACATTACTCTGGTTCTAAGGATATTAACAGGTGTGGCTTTAGGATCGATATTTCCAGGAATCCAGTCCTTGTTTGGACGTTGGGTCCCTCCAGAGCAAATTAGTTTATTTGTAGGGATTACACTGGCTGGTCAAATTCTCGGGAATATATTAGGCTTTTCAATATCAGGTTTTCTTTGTGTGTATGGTTTTGATAATGGATGGGGTTCTATATTTTATATATTTGGTGGAATATGTTTGGTTTTTAGTTGTGTGTGGTTTTATGTTGTTTACGACAATCCAGACGTCCACCCCACTATCAGCGAAGAAGAACGTTCTTACTTAAACAAAACTATTACAAGTGAAAAAGAAGTTAAGAAAATACCTTGGAAGCCAATGCTATCCTCACCTGCTTTGTGGGCAATTACTTTCGGTTTATTTGCTTATGGCTGGACTGATTTATCTTTCCAGACATTGCTTCCTCTGTATATGAAAGAAGCCTTAAACGTTAAAACCACAACCAACGGTTTAATGTCGTCTGCTCCTTCGATTGGACAAATCTTCGCTTTACCTTTGTGGGGGAAACTTGCTGATGTTTTACGTTCAAAGAAATGTCTGTCAACTCGTTCTGTGCGAGTTTTATTCCACACTTTGTCTATGTTAGGTTCAGCAAGTCTGCTAATTGCCATAGGATTCCTCAGATGTGACCAAACCATTCTAATAAGTCTCCTTTTGTTTTTCAGTGGTATAATAATGTCGTTTTCTAGTGGTTCTGTTTTCGTCAATCACAATGACATTGCTCCAAGTTATGCTGGTATTGTGTTTGGAATTGCCAACACTTTCGCCACAACGTCTGGCAGTATTAGTTCCTTAACTACAAAAGCCTTAACCCCAAACGGTACACAACAAGAATGGCAACTCGTGTTTGCCTTATGTGCCGCTATATGTGTGTGTGGTGCGATATTGTATGCAACTATGGCAAGAGGCGAAATCCAAGAATGGGCGCGTAGCGACGAGTCTGGCGTATCTGTTCATCTCAAAGACACAAAAAGAGAGAAAACAGTCTAAATAGCTTTCTGAGAATTTACAAGCAAGTGCACGTGACATTGTTATTGTATCTAGCAATACATAGGTGTGTTTATATACGTCTGTATGTATGTATATATACATATATATATATATATATATAAGAATTATTATTGTTATTATTATTATTATTATTATTATTAATAGTTATCGCCATACTAATATGGTAGTCTTATATTTATAGACTACCATATTAGTATGGCGATAACTATTAATATCCAGTAACGCTGCCGTAATCTCCTTTAGAGAGACTTAGTAATTTTAATATTTCTTTTATTATTATTATATTTTAAAAGGGATTGACGTAACTCTTCACAAAGGTAAACAGTCAGGACAAAGAGCGCGATTCGATTGTAAGATATTTTATTAGTTGAACATTATTTCAGAAGTACGTGTCCTTTGTCAAGTTGAAAATAAGAAGTAATAAAAATTCAAAATTTCAGAAATTTAAACGTCTCCACTACCCAAAAATTTGGGGCCTTGTGCCTAGACTAGAAAAGAATATTATAAGGGTTGAATAAGTTTATTGTTCGTGTAATAAGCTACCAAATCCTTACATTCTCTCGATTTCCTGTAATTAAGAACGCCTCATGGCTCCAATAGACAAAATGGAAACAACATCGCCCCGGAGGATGGCGAGGGAGATGCGCAGGAACATCCACTCAGATTCAAGGATAGACGGACAATTTGTCGACAGACAACTTACAGACAGGACAATTGACCGATTGGACAATTTGCCGAAAAGACAATATGTCGAAATCTTTTAAAAACAAAGTAAAAATTACGAAAAAACTTTATTAGACTTACAAATAAAAACAATTTATTTATAAAATGACTTCATGTACAATAGGTCGACATATGAGAAAATCACAAAAAGTTTTGTTAATCTTACAAATAGAAATAAAGATATCCCATACAATTATAGGCTCGTACCCTTAAATATTCCAACCCAGCTTCATCGTCGTAATTAAGAACATCGGTTTTAAGTCTTTCCTTAAGGTGAATGTATTTTTTGCTTTTCTTTGCCTCTTCAACCCCTGATATGGACAGTTCTATTACCATTTCGGGGTGTGACTGTTCTACCCTAAGCTTCCCAGTTAATTTGGATAATTAATTAAGGTGATGGACGTTAACTCTTCTACTGAAGGCGTGGTGCCACCCTTCAAGAGAGTTGTTTGTTTTCAGGAGATCATGGAGAATTCTGTTGTATCAAAACCATAAAGAAATGTCGTATAGGGGTCGTGTGCGTCTGATTCCTACCCAAGTACACTGAAAATAAGACAAGAACTCCTCCAAAATTTCATCAGTTTGAGAACTTAAAGAATGAAGGAATTGTCCAAACAATGTAGCTGCATCATTGGGTGGTACGAAGGCTGACGCTTGCAGCTGTTTTATAACAAGTGAATTTTCTCCTTCGGTGGACCACGTTTGTAAACCTGCAGCCTGTATCTTGCGCCATAAACACTGTCCAAAGTGAAAAAAACAACCAAATACAGAAACGTGAAATATTTTTTTCATGCAGTTTATAGTTGCTTTCTCTCGGAGGCGCAATGGCCCAGTGGTTAGGGCAGCGGACTCACGGTCGTAGGATCGCGGTTTCGATTCCCAGACCGGGCGTTGTGAGTGTTTATTGAGCGAAAACACCTAAAAAAGCTCCACGAGGCTCCGGCAGGGGATGGTGGTGATCCCTGCTGTACTCTTTCACCACAACTTTCTCTCACTCTTACTTCCTGCTTCTGTTGTACCTGTATTTCAAGGGGGCCGGCCTTGTCACTCTCTGTGTCACGCTGAATATCCTCGAGAACTACGTTAAGGGTACACGTATCTGTGGAGTGCTCAGCCACTTACACGTTAATTTCACGAGCAGGCTGTTCCATTGATTCGGATCAAGCGGAACCCTCGTCGTCGCAACCGACGGAGTGCTTCCAGTTGCTTTCTCCAAGACAACTGTATTTCATTTCACACTCAAAATTCCTTTCTTCTTTAATGAATTTAAATACTAAATCATAATCTGCTTCAGATTTTTTGTTTGTTATGCAATAAAGTAGAGGTACTGTTTTACTTTCACAAATTAGTGCATGGATCGTGGATAACTGCTTACCTAAAGGAGCGCAGTCAACCGTTCCGTCACAAAACCACTCACTTTTCTTGGATAGAATTTCTAAATTTTTCCCAGTACCAAATATAGAAACCTCATCCTTTTTATACTCTTTTACTCTTTTACATGTTTCAGTCATTTGACTGGGGCCATGCTGGAGCACCGCTTTTAGTCGAGCAAATCGGACACCAGGACTTATTCTTTGTAAGCCTACAACTTATTCTATCGGTCTCTTTTACCGAACCGCTAAGTGACGGGGACGTAAACACACCAGCATCGGTTGTCAAGCAATGCTAGGGGGACAAACACACACAAACACACATATATACATATATATACATATATACGACAGGCTTCTTTCAGTTTCCGTCTACTAAATCCACTCACAAGGCATTGGTCAGCCCGGGGCTATAGCAGAAGACACTTGCCCAAGATGCCACACAGTGGGACTGAACCCGGAACCATATGGTTGGTAAACAAGCTACTTACCACACATCCACTTCTGCGCCTTTTATATATAGTAAAAAATGATTACCTCTTGGTGCTTTATACAATTCATCCTCATTAATAACTTTGCCTTTTTCGTCACACTGTTCGTTCAAGAGATTCCACTTTCGGTAAATATCCAGCAACGCTCAAGCTGATATCAGAAGCTACGGTTTCAAGTACAGAGCTCGGCAATTGTTCAGCTCGTCCAACAAAAAGCATTATTTATTCCCTAACCTTTGCGGCATTGATGGATGCGTAGGTGGATGCAGGTGTTCAGAAGCAGTTGAGCTAATTTCATCATCAATCGGTGTCAGATTACGATTTGCGCATCTCCAATAAGTCTTTTTTTTTTCTGGTTCTATCAATAATATTCTTTCTTTTCTTTTATTCTTTTACTTGTTTCAGTCATTTGACTGCGGTCATGCTGGAGCACCGCTTTTAGTCGAGCAAATCGACCTCGGGACTTATTCTTTGTAAGCCCAGTACTTATTCTATCGGTCTCTTTTGCCGAACCACTAAGTGACGGGGACGTAAACACACCAGCATCGGTTGTCAAGCAATGCTAGGGAGACAAACACAGACACACAAACACATATATATATATACATATATACATATATACGACAGGCTTCTTTCAGTTTCCGTCTACTAAATCCACTCACAAGGCATTGGTCGGCCCGGGGCTATAGCAGAAGACACTTGCCCAAGATGCCACGCAGTGGGACTGAACCCGGAACCATGTGGCTGGTTAGCAAGATACTTACCACACAGCCACTCCTGCGCCTATATAGACATGTCCTTTGTATAGAAACTTTCTGCCTCCTCGTTCCGTTTTGATGAACTCCATGATCGATACTTCCGCATGTCGACTTATTGTCCAATCTACCAATTGTCCAATCTACCAATTGTCCAATCTACCAATTGTCCAATCTACCAATTGTCCAATCTACCAATTGTCCAATCGGCGAATTGTTTGCATAGGGAAGCAAGGGGCAGGCACGTCACCAAGGCTTTTGTAACTTGGCCTTTTTCTTCATAGTTGTGTTGGTCCTAACCAAATCCATTTTGATCTTTGGGAAGAGCTAGTCCGTATTAGTGTGTCCCCTATCCTTTGACCTGTCCAGCATGGAATCCCCTACTAGAGGCTTGGCCTGGCTGGGATAGTTTTAAAGATCATTGAAGGCACACAAGGCAAACAAGGTACCGCGTTGCATAAGGGCTGGGCGTTGTGGCGATAAGGGAACTTTTGTAAGATCTTGAAAACCAGATTATTTATCTAATCTAAATAAAAGACAAACACTTTTATCCCTTCTTTCCGCACCTTACATTACGCTACACAGAGGCAATGGTATGCAAAGGGAAGGTGGCCCTCTGTCTCCCTGGGTGGGGGGGGGGCAGCGTTGCTTATTTAATGAACGCAAATCCTTCATCGGATTTCTAGTAACTATTTTTATCTTTTAATCTGTTTATCTCTAGCTTTGTCGTCTTTTGTGTTTATGTTTACTGATATAAAACTAATGTTCTGTCAAAAAATTCAACATTTTATATGGAGATTCTACGCGTACACACAGACACACACACGGACACACGAATAAGTGTGTGAGTAAGTATTTATGTGTATATAGACACCGAGGTATTTGTAGTAAAACTTGATCTGGCTTACAATGTCACCGTGAACCGACTGACATCGCCAACGAAGTTATTGGGTTACTTTGCCGGAATACAAACCTTGATGATTGACGTTATCAAGATTTGTATTCCGACAACGTAACCCGATATCTTCGTTGGCGATGTCAGTCGGTTCACGGTGACATTGTATATATATGTATATATATATATATATGTATATATATATATATATATATATATAAGCAATAAAGATTCAAGTTAATTTAAATGAATTTACTTGAATATGGTACCTAACTTAGATGCACCAAAACAAACTATACGGTTTTAACAATACAGTAATATGGGGTGATTATAAGCGAGAAAAAAGCAACAAGAATGGATAGGTTTTTAGTACAATCGTTTCATACAAGGACAGGCTTTATTAAAAGTTGCAAAAATTGCAGCATATAAACGTGTCCCGTACTCATCAGCTGATGAGTACGGGACACGTTTATATGCTGCAATTTTTGCAACTTTTAAAGCCTGTCCTTGTATGAAACGATTGTACTAAAAACCTATCCATTCTTGTTGCTTTTTTCTCGCGTATATATATATATATA
>NC_043020.1:27899533-27909533 GCF_006345805.1 Octopus sinensis
ATTTTTCTGGTTGAAATACACCGAAAAATGGCGACACAGCAGTAAAAAAAATCGTAAAAAATAGGGATTTCCATAGGAAAAAAAAGCACCTTTTTGATGTAAATAATTTTTGGTGTTAACATGGTCCGATTTGATAGCCTTCTTCTATCATACTCTCAATTTTGGTCAACTTGCGCCGCAGGGTCTCAGAGGAGATGGTGTTAGTTGAAGGCTAGCAAACTTGCCACACACACAGACAACTTCAGCTTTATATATATAGATTACGTCGCTACTATGTTGAAAATGATTATAATATTAGTCCTTACGATTTATAAGAAATGACAACCATGTTGGCTTGTTTACCTCTTCGTTGTGTAGCGGTTCGGCAAAAGAGACCGATGGAATATGTGCCAGGATTTTAAAAAAAGTACTGAGGTCAAATTATTCGACTAAAAGCTGCCAAGGCAGTGCTGCAGCATGGTCGCAGTCCAATAACTGAAACAATATAAAGAAAAAGACGAAAAGACGCGTGTGTGAGTGTATGTGTGTGTACGTATGTGGGTTCGTGTGTGTGTGTGTGTGTGTGTGTATTATAGTCACATGGCAAGTACAAATTTACGCACAAGTACGCACACACACACACATGACATTTCTTTACTACCCACAAGGGGCTAAACACAGAGGGGACAAACAAGGATTAAGTCGGTTGTATCGACTCCAGTGTGTAACTGGTACTTATTTAATCGACCCCGAAAGGATGAAAGGCAAAGTTGACCTCAGCGGAATTTGAACTCAGAACGTAATAGCAGACAAGGGGCTAAACACAGAGGGGACAAACAAGGACAGACAAACGGATTAAGTCGATTATATCGACCCCAGTGCGTAACAGGTACTTATTTAATCGACCTCGAAAGGATGAAAGGCAAAGTTGACCTCGGCAGAATTTGAACTCAGAACGTAATAGCAGACAAGGGGCTAAACACAGAGGGGACAAACAAGACAGACAAACGGATTAAGTCGATTATATCGACCCCGTGCGAAACTGGTACTTATTTAATCGACCTCGAAAGGATGAAAGGCAAAGTTGACCTCGGCGGAATTTGAACTCAGAACGTATAGCAGACAAGTGGCTAAACACAGAGGGGACAACAAGGACAGACAACGGATTAAGTCGATTATATCGACCCCAGTGCGAAACTGGTACTTATTTAATCGACCCCGAAAGGATGAAAGCAATTGACCTCGGCGGAATTTGAACTCAGAACGTAATAGCAGACAAGGGGCTAAACACAGAGGGGACAAACAGACAGACAAACGGATTAAGTCGATTATATCGACCCCAGTGCGAAACTGGTACTTATTTAATCGACCCCGAAAGGATGAAAGGCAAAGTTGACCTCGGCAGAATTTGAACTCAGAACGTAATAGCAGACAAGGGGCTAAACACAGAGGGGACAAACAAGGACAGACAAACGGATTAAGTCGATTATATCGACCCCAGTGCGAAACTGGTACTTATTTAATCGACCTCGAAAGGATGAAAGGCAAAGTTGACCTCGGCGGAATTTGAACTCAGAACGTAATAGCAGACAAGGGGCTAAACACAGAGGGGACAAACAAGGACAGACAAACGGATTAAGTCGATTATATCGACCCCAGTGCGTAACTGGTACTTATTTAATCGACCCCCGAAAGGATGAAAGGCAAAGTTGACCTCGGCGGAATTTGAACTCAGAACGTAACGGCAGACGAAATACGGCTACGCATTTCGCCCGGCGTGCTAACGTTTCTGCCAGCTCGCCGCCTTCACACACACACATGACATAGCCACACATACGCACAGGAAATACAAAGTTACGCTTATGTACACCCACGCAACGCAGTTCTGTACACACCCGCAACGGCACACAATCGACGATGTCAACATCAACGTTTGTGTTCTCGGTCACCCAGTGACTTCGTTTCGGATGACAAGCAGCAGGGGGCGGAAACGTGTAAGCCTCACCGAGTTTTGCAATAAATACATTGTGTGTACGCATGCGCACTGACTTCCTGGGTGCGTGACTGTGTAAATGGAAACAATGAAGCAGGCAGGTCGTCCGGTTCACTCTGCAACCACTTGGTTTCGGGTTCAGTCCCAATGTTTTGTAGTGAATTTTTTAGAAGGAAACTGTATGGAAGATCGTCCTACATACATCCATATATACATAGATGCATATATATATATATATATATATATATATATATATATATATATATATATATATATATTATATATATATATATATATATATATATATATATATATATACAGTATATATAATATATATATATGCATATATATATATATATAATATATATATATATACATACATGTATATATAGTATATACATATATACATATATATATATATACATATATATATATATATATATAATATATATATATATATATATATATATATATATATATACATAAAGTGAAAGAAGCTCGTCGTACATATATATATACATACATACGACGGGCTTCTTTCAATTTCCGTCTACCAAATCCACTCACAAGGCTTTGGTCGGCTCGAGGCTATCGTAGAAGGCACTTGCCCAAGGTGCCATGCTGTGGGACTGAACCCGGAACCATGTGGCTGTTAAGCAAGTTACTTACCACATAGCCACTCCAGTGCAAATAACATGAAATACGTAAACAAACAACGAAAAAGCGAGTGCAATGCGTAAACAACAAGAAAATAATGGAAAACAAGGCAAGTAAACAGAGGGAAAGGACCCTCCATCAGTTGTCGGCTCTCTATCAACTCCACATTTACTGTATTTGTCCTGTTTCAATTTTTTCTTGTTGTTTACGTATTTCATATGTTATTTGCACAGTTGGTGATGTCCTGTACCCATACATGCGTATATAACCCTGAACCTGACACCTCCACACTCATTCGTCTGGCCGAACTTGTCCTTACTCTCAACTGCTTCTCGTTCACGGCCGAGTTCTACCAACTATGCGAACCTGTTCGTTGGCTATGTTGAGGCCCAAATATTCTCTAATTTCACTGGTCCCACTCCTGAACTATACGGTCGTTACATTGACGACATTATCGGTGCCACCTCACTCTCCCGTGAACATCTAGATTCCTTCCTCTCTTTCGTTCAATCTTTCCATCCAGCCCTCCACTTCACCTCCACTATCTCCAACACCTCTGTCTCCTTCTTCGACATTTCGGTCAGCATTCTTCACTCCACTCTTACCACCTCCATTCACTACAAACACACAGACTCACACTCATACCTCAACTTCTCTTCCTCCCACCCAGAACACACCAAGCTTTCCATCCACTATTCCCAATTCCTCCGTCTACGTAGGCTCTGTAGTGACGACCATGACTTTGAGACTCAGTCTCAACGTATGACTCACCACTTCATCCTACGTGGATAGCCTCTCACCACTATCCACACCGCCCTTGCCAGAGCACGTTCCGTAGACCGTGCATCTGCTCTCTCTCCCCGAACCCGCCCTGTAGTCTCCCGCCTCCCTTTTCCCCTCACTTACCACCCCACAACCCTACCTCTCCAACGCACCATTCTTCGAGCTTTCCGGCATCTCCAGTCCGACCCGTCCACTTCACACCTCTTCCCTAACCGACCCTTCCCCTCTTTCAAACGAGCCCATAACCTACGAGACCTTTTGGTCCATAGCTCCTTCCCTGACCCTACCTCCCAACCTGGCTCGTTCCCCTGCTCCCGCCCACGTTGCCGCACTTGCCCTTACCTCTCCAACACCACCCTCCTCACTGGCACCCATCATCGACCCTATCGCATCATCAACTCCTTCACCTGCACCTCCAGCAATATCATCTATTGCATCTCCTGCTCTCTCTCTCTGCCATTCCCTGTAAATCGGACAAACGGGACGCCGCTTGGCTGACCGGTTCGCGGAACACCTCCGTGACATCCGCCTTGCCAACGACACACCGGTCTCACGCCATTTCCGCTCCACCGGTCACTCCTTGCAACACCTGCCTGTGTTTGGATTGTCCTTGCACAGAGGCCATCCGGATTCCCGCTTGCGCCATGAACAGAAATTAATCTTCTCTCTTCGCTCTTTACGTTTTCGCCCATTTGTCTCAACTCCTCCCCCCTCCTCCATCTACCTCCCCCCCCCGACCCCTACTTCTCTTCAGTCTTCATCCTTCATCCTTGTCACCCCTACTCCTCTTCCCTCTCCCTCTTCCCTTCCCCTTTCTCTCTGGCTCCCTCACTCCCCTTCTCTCTCTCCCCCTCTCCCCTCTATCCTCCCTCCTCCTCTCCCTCCTCTTCTCCTCTCCTTCCTTCTCCCCCTTCCCCTCCTCTTTCCTTCTCCCCCCTCATCTCATCTCATCTCCCCCTTCACTCTCTCCCCCTTACCCTCCCCCTCTTCCCCCTCTCCCCCTCATCTCCTCTCTCTACACTACACCATACGACTTTACACATTACCCCCTCCCCTCCCTCTTCCCTCATCTCCTCTCTCTACACTACACCATACGACTTTACACATCACATCATATATACATACACACGTCCAGACCTCTCATACGCACTAATACTCTCTCATACACACACACACCTCTCTCATACACACACACACACTCTTATGTTGGAGCGAGGTCATTTAACCCTATTATCTCCCCTAATTTCGCTCTTGCGTCTCACGTTTGATCTTTGACTTCTGGCCGAAATCAGATCGCCATGTTGATTCGCTAGCCTCTGCACGCATTTTTTTTCTCTCCTTCTTTCGTGTTTCTTCTTCTCTGTGTATCTTTCTGTTGAAGAGCGTGGGCTCGAAACGTTAAAGACTTGTTTTATTTATATTTCCTGAGCGCCATACTAATACAATGTTTGTTTGTATTCCACCTGCCTTCGTCTTTTGTTTATTTCCGTAAACCTGCCTTCGTCTTTTGTCTATTTTCATAAGCTTCCCGTTATATATACATATATATGTTTATATATATATATATATATATATATAATATATATATATATATATATATATATATATATATATATATATATATATCCTAGTATATATATATATCATATATATAACATATATATATATATAGATAATCATATATATATATATATATAATATATAATATATATATATATATACATATATATATATATATATATAATATTATATACATAATATATACATATATATATATATATTATATATATATATATATATATATATATAGATATATATATATATAATATATATTATATATATATACGTGGATTAACTGTTGAAGTGGACGGACGTCTATTTGTTTCTCTCCAATTCAGTAGCAAGCTACACAGCTTCAAAACTAACTGACCTTAAATATATATATATTTGTAACCACGTGTTTGCCTACAAACCCGTAAGTACGTTTTCATTTAACTACAAATTGTTATAATCAACTGTTTTTCTTTTAATATCCTCAAACAACCAAATAATCAAAACTCACACCCACACCTTAAGAGAGAACATTTATATATATATACACTTCTTTAACTCCCAAGAAAGAATATATATATTTTCAAAAATCAAAAGGAAACAAACAAAAGAAAAACAAACATGACTAACTTGCAGGCCTGCAACAGACGAAATTGGTCTGATAACGAAATTGATGTTTTAATAAACACATGGCTCTCTCTTTCCCAACAGAAAATCTAAATGTCTTGTGTTTGAATGAGATTGCCGAAAAAATATCACAAGTGGTCACACACGATCCGTCAAACAGATTCGTAGCAAGTTGAAACATATCGAAGTATCTTTCAAACTGATAAGAGGCCATTATGAAAAGCTTCTACATATTTTCACAGTTCAAGAACAACAACAGCTAGAAAATCAGCAGCCACAACAACAACAACAACAGAATGAGCCACTCCTGGTTCCCAGCACAATGGCTGACCCTGACATCGGTCAGACACAACACAACAACAACAGCCACAGCAACAAGAACAACAAACAGCCCACTCCTCAACTCTAGCTTACTAGACGATTCAGTAAATGCCAGTATCTTTTCACCGCTCTCACAGCAACCACACAATTATCATCATCATCATCACCACCGCTGCCACCATCGTCTTCTATCACCAAAAATACACGACAGAAAACCAAATAAGAAACCACTGCCCTCTTCCCCCACATCACCACCTCAATACTACTGCAGTAACAAAAACTTAAAGAAACATAGGAAGCAGAATGCGCCCTCCACGGCACAAACAAGATCCCCAAATATGCCGCTATTCACTGCGCCAGAGACTCTGCACAAATAGTGACTGCATCTTCACGCATCTACCCGGCACTAGACGCACTACCGGCCAAGGCCAAAGCACGCATCCCACAATAACATCAACACCACCAAATAGTAAATCGAAATTCAAAAACACACACAACTCGGAGTCCCAAAATCTGCCGGTATTCCCAACGTGAGAGAACATGTCTACTGAGTGACTGTCCCTTCACTCATCTTCCAGGGACCCGACGCACAAACAGAAACGGGCCTCAAGCCAACACACAAACCTGAATAACAATAAAAATAGAAACACACCATGCTGCAGTAATGCTGGTCCAGTCTTTTCAGGAAGACACAAAAACAACAACAACAAAAGTGGAACCTACAACCCTATCCACAGTGCAACCACACCTCCAGCCAAAACTGCTCCCTAAGCAGGAAAATTCTTTTTTAGCCATGTTGAACATGGCAAAAGAGATACACAAAACATTCTAGCCATCACTCAACACCATCCTATGCTATTACCCCAGTGCACCAATTCCCCACATTGCTGCCACTAACACACACAAAAAATCCAAGCCCCCTGCAACAGTCAAAACCAGCCACTACACTAACCTCCACATTCCTACTCAATGCACAAGGTGTCAGCCCTCCATCAATGCACAAAAATGGAAGGTCCAATTCATTGAAGACTGGGTTGGTAACCATTCACACCACATCCCTTTCTTCATTCTCACTGAGACCACCTTGACAACTCCCACTTGGAAGCGAAGTGAGAGTGAAGAATTTCACAACCATCCGCGCGGATCGTATCGGCGGCAGAGGAAGGGTGGAACTGCCATTTTCCTGCATGATTCATTTACGGCAGATGGAAATAGTATATTCTCCAACGGCTACTGTGAATCAGTCACCGTGCACAACAAAGCCAATGACCTGACAGTAATTGGGCTCTATAGCCGCCCCAAAAACACCATACTGTGCTTTAAAGAATGCCTCAACAGCATTAAGTGCTTTATTCAACAGTGCCATTCTAGCAACATACTCATGATGGGAGACTTCAATCTACCCTGTGTTGACTGGACTACAAACTGTTTGAAACCAAGCACTCCCGCCTCAACGCTGACAAAGAAGCAGCAGAGTCACTTTTCGACTTTACGAATGAGTTTTTCTTGTCCCCACTTGTCCTTGCACCAACAAGACATCAGAACATTTTGGACCTAGTGTTTAGTAACCACACTAACACTATACATAACGTTACAGTGGAAAAAACCCTTCTTTCAGACCATGACATGGTTCTCTGTAACATGAAATTCCACCAGCCGAAAGCTAATCCTAGTGACCTTCCTCCAGCCCACCCATTTGACAACATGGATCTCCATAAAGCCAACTGGGATGCAATCAGGAACGAGCTATCAAATGTTGACTGGTCCTTTACACATACACACATCTCCACCAACCAAAAACATCTTGGCAGATCTTTGTAGACACCGTCACAGACATATGTGCAAAACACTCCCCACCAAGACCTGTGAACAAAAAGTGCAGAATCCCCCAAAACAGAAAAACCATTATCAGAAAAATAAAAAGAACAAACAAAAAATTAACAAACTAAAGTACTGCCAACAGCAACACACACATTCGACGACGCTATCGCACTGCTTGAATCCAAAAAATATAACCTCCAACAATGCATGAAGACCCTCATCAATAACCAAAGATCAGCTGAGGAGAAGTGGGCCAT
This sequence comes from Octopus sinensis, assembly GCF_006345805.1. Classification (NCBI taxonomy): domain Eukaryota; kingdom Metazoa; phylum Mollusca; class Cephalopoda; order Octopoda; family Octopodidae; genus Octopus; species Octopus sinensis. The sequence continues at coordinate 27,907,523 of NC_043020.1, forward strand.
TGAAAAAATCAAACTCAACCCCAAAGTGTTCTTTTCATTTGCGAGGAAATGCAGGGTCACTGTCTCCACTGTAGGCCCTCTAATTGACGAAACTGGCACTCTCCAAGATAATGCCAAATCCATGGCCGAGATACTGCAGAAACAATACTGCTCTGTTTTCAGCAATCCTGATATGGCCGATCTGGGCTGTATCAGTGATGTCAACCCCAACACACTATATCGGACATAACGTTTAGTGCCCCTGATGTCTTAGCGGCGATAAACGAATAAAACACAATTCAGCAGTAGGCCCCGATAGGTTCCCTGCTTGGTCCTGAAGGTGGTGTCGACACCAACTTGCATCCCCTTGCTAATCTGTGGAGAAACTCACTGGATGCTGGCTATATTCCAAAAAACCTTCTGTCCCAGTCTGTTGTCCCAGTTTTCAAAAGGGAAACAAGTCCCTTGCAGTGAATTACCGTCCGATCTCACTCACCTCTCATATCATCAAGGTATTTGAGAGGGTGGTGAGATCTCGAATAACCCAATTTCTGGAAAGCAACAGACGGCTGATCTCCAACCAACATGGGTTCCGTATGGAAGGGACTGCCTAACGCAGCTCCTGCATCACTTTGAGGACATTTTGAGAGCTTTGGGAGAGGGCTCCAACACCGATGTCATCTACCTTGATTTCAGTAAGGCCTTCGACAGGGTCGATCACAAGATCCTATTGAAAAACTATCCAACATTGGTGTCTCTGGAAAGTTACTGAAATGGATTAAGTGTTACCTACGACAGACAGATCTCAACATGTTGTAGTTAAGGGGTAAAATCAAGCCCAGCCAAAGTCAGTAGTGGCGTTCCGCAAGGCACTGTGCTGGGCCCACTTCTTTTCATCATTTACATTAATGACATTAATGACATCATCAAGCACAGCAACATAAAAATCTTTGCAGATGACTCCAAGCTACAGAAGGTCATAAATGAGGCGAGTGACCGGACATGCCTTCAGTCAGATCTACTGGCTGTTATCCAATGGGCAGAAAAAACCAATATGCTGCTGAACGAGGATAAATTTGAGCTAATCCACTTTGGAAAAGAGGATGCCCTGAAACCCCCATACTCCCTTCCTTCAGGTGAAACTCTCGCGGCGTCCAACAACATCAGAGACTGGGAGTAATTGTGGACAACAACGTAAGCTGGGCCACTCATATAAACACCAAAAGTTGACATGGCCCGCAGAATGTGTTCCTGGATTCTCAGAACTTTCCAGTCGAGAGATATCCACACCATTATCCTTCTCTTCTCCTCCACTTTTCCCGACCCCACCCTGAATACTGTTGTCCACTGTGGTCTCCCCACACAATACAAGGTATCATAAAAGTTGAAGCACCTCAAAGGGCAATCACAAAAAAGATAGATGGCATGACAGGCCTCGACTATTGGGGTCGGCTAGAAAAGCTAAAACTCTATTCTCTCCAACGTCGTCGTGAGCGCTACATCATCTGCATGATGTGGAAAATATTCCATCAGCATTGCCCAAATGATGTTGGCATCACCTTTAAGGTACATCCAAGGCTTGGGCCCCGTGCCATCCGCCCAAAACAAAAATCGCACTCTCATCTCATAACAACAATACGGCACAATTATTTCACCTCAATTGGCCCCGCTCTCTTTAAACATTACACCAAACACATTAAAACAGAAACTGACCCTATAGGGTTCAAGAAGTCTTTGGACAGATTCCTTCAAGAATCCCGGATAAACCCCCTACACCTGGATATGTCTCTGTAAACAATAACTCTCTACTTGAGTGGGCCATAGTGCTCAAATTCTGACTTGAAAGACTTCACCAGGTGGTGCTATTAAGTTAGACATGGCCTGGGCCAATAATGGCCGAAACCTATCAAAGTATCAAAGTATATATATATATATATATATATATATATAATATATTATTTATATATATATATATACACACACACATATATATTATATATGTTTTATATATATATATATATATATGGATGGA
>NC_043020.1:27914533-27919533 GCF_006345805.1 Octopus sinensis
AAAACACAACAACGCGAGGACATGGAACAAATAAAGTATTATTGGACGCTCAGGAAAGAAGGAGGGTTTAACGTTTGGAGCGGAGCTCTTCGTCGGAAACATAGGAGAAGGAAAGATCCAGAGAAGGGAAGACACACATATATATATATATATATGTATATATATATATATATATATATATTATATATATATATATATATATATATATATATATATATATATATAATATATATATATATATATTATATATATATATATATATATATATATGAAGGCGCATGGCTCAGTGGTTAGAGTGTCGATGTATGTATGTATGTATGTATGTATGTATGTATGTATGTAGAACGAGATACCACACCGCTGATAGTGTGTTTATGAATACACTCAGTGTGTGTATCCATGTGGTTGCGTGGGTGTGTGAGCGTGTGTTTGTGTGTGCTGGTGTGTGTATGTGTGTCTGTATGCGTATGTGTGGTGCGCGTGTGTTTGTGTATTATATATTATAGGGAGTCACTTGGCAAGTACAAACTTGCGCACACATACAAACATGATATCTGCACTCACATACAAGTACACACACACATCACACATAGCAACACCTACGCACATGTAAGACGAAGGTGCGCTTATTTGCACACGCGCAGCGCAGTTCCGTTCACACCCGCAACGGTACACAATCGACAATGTCAACATCAACGTTCGTGTTCTCGGTCACCCAGTGACCTCGTTCCGGATGACAAGCAGCAGGGGGCGGAAGCGTGTAAGCCTCACCGAGTTTTGCAATAAATACATTGTGTGTACGCATGCGCACTGACTTCCTGGGTGCGTGACTGCGTAAATGGAAACACTGAAGCAGGCAGGTCGTCCGGTTCACTCTGCAACCACTTGGTTTCGGGTTCAGTCCCACTGGCCGACCAATGTTTTGTGAGTGAATCTTTTAGAAGGAAACTGTGTGGAATCTCGTTCTACATACGTACATATATACATACATACATACAGACAAACATATATACATATATACATACATACAGACAGACAGACAGACAGACAAACATATATACATATATACATACAGACAAACATACATACATACAAACAGACACACAGACAGACAGACAGACAAACATACATACATACATACAGACAAACATACATACATACATACATACATACAGAGAGACAGACAGACAGACAGACAGACAGACAGACAGACAAACATATATATATATAAAGTATATATACATGTATATATATAAAGTGTGAGCAAAGTGAATGCGCAGAGACTAGGTGAACAGTCTCCACATGCTATATAGTCAGACAGACAGACAGGTAGGTAGGTAGACTGACAGACAGCTAGATGGATGGATACCAGACTTTTAAAATAAAATATTCTGGGACTGACTTGTTTAACTAAACTCTTCAAGGGAGTACCCCAACATGGCTGTAGTCCAATGACTGAAACAGGTAAATTTGCGACAGGTAATAACAAAATAAATACAAAAACAATAAAAATCCGAATGATTAATATTATCAGGTTAAAGCTCAAAGTAAGAAGAGTGTAATAAAGTAAAAGTTATGGAGTCAAAGTATAACGCTTTGGATAGAGTTCCTTCGTCGGATAAGAGAAGAAAGACGGCGGAAGGGATGAAAAGATAAGAAAAGAGGACCAGGGAATAATCGCACGGGGCGTAACTCACATGTATGACCTCTTACGCGTGCGTGCACACACACACACACACACACATACATACATACATACATACATACATACATACATACATACATACATACATACATACATACATACATACACAGTCTTATTAAGAAAGTGTCCTGAGAGTGGGGATAGACAGATTTTGTCCAAATGAATGTATATAGTTCTTGAGGAGACAATTCTTTAGAGAAAGCTTGCACTTTCTAATTGTAAAACTTTTCAATATCGATCATATTATTAACATATATTCAGATTAATACATGAGTGAATTTCAAGTAATTATTGTTGTTGTTTTTTTAAGTACTTCTTTTTGTCCCAGCATGTATAGACAAAGGGAAGTGGAGGCAGGTCACACCTTTTAGTAGATGGATTCATAAACTTCTTTTCATTAGTTGAAACAAAAGAATCCCTTAGATGTATTGACTTGAGTGATTGGAACTGGTGTTAATCGTGACTCTATTCGGGCTCCATCTCTGAACGCATGCCAGCGATATTTATTTTTTGAAAATATTTTAGAATTAAAAAAGAATAATAATTATAATCTGTTATAAAATTCACCCGGAGGCTGGACTAAACAATGTTGTGGACCATAATTTTGATATTCCTGCGAGAGATTTATTTACTCTGACCTCCTGTTCAGACACAACCATTCCTTATCCTTTATTTTCTAGGTTCATTGGTTCTTCCTGACAACCGTCTTCTGCCGAATCTTCTTTGGAAATTGCCCAAGCCTGGACATCCCCTTTTGCCAATATTGCATACAGTATGGCTCCTAAAACAGAAAAAGCAGCACACATAAATAATACATGCTGCCATTCCCTTTGTGTGCCATTTGGTGCAATTGCCCTGGCCACTAAAGGTGCAAATAAGCCAGGTAATGAAGCGAATGTATTGCTAATTCCGAATAACACACCAGCATATCTTGGCGCCACGTCAATATGGTTGACGTTAAAACCAGACATGTGTAATGATATGCTTGCACCAGACAAAAGGAAAAGAGCGCCAGTTAGAGTGGTTTGGGAACATTCTAGAAACCCTATGGCAATAAGTAAAGAAGCTAAACAAATGAAACATAGTGACTGAATTAAAACACGAAAGGAGCGTTTGGACATATAATTCTTTGAAATAAACCAATCTGCAAATCTTCCAATTAATGGTAGACAGATAATTTGTCCAATAGATGGAGCAGACGACATTAAACCGTTTGATTTGGTGTCGATATTCAGAGCTTCTTTCATATAGAGAGGTAGCAATAACTGAAAGCTGATGTCAGTCCAATTTAAACATGTGTGAGCTATGATGAGAGCCCAGACAGCAGACGAAAGCATAATTTGTTTCCAAGGTATACTTTTGACTTTTTTTGTAGATGTTATATTTCGCTTTAAGTAAGAACGTTCTCTTTGGCTGATGGTGGGATGGGTGTCCGGGTTGTCGTGAACAACATAGAACCAAACAAGACTAAACAGCAGTGTTGCTCCACCAAATACATAAAATATCGAACCCCATCCGTTGTCAAATCCATACGCACAAAGGTAACCCGAAATTAACAAACCTAAGATACTACCTAACATCTGACCGCAAAACGTGACTCCGAGTAATATACTACTCTCCAGTGGAGGAGCCCACCTTCCCCACAAGGAGAGAACTGAAGGGAACATCGGTCCCGATACCAGCCCTGTTAATATCCTTAATGCAACTGTGAAGTAAGCACTTATACGAGTCAGACTCGGATGAAGAATGGCAAATATAGCTGATGAGAGAAGAGTGCCACCTAAAACCGTCTTACCGCCATATTTGTCAGCGAAAACTCCTCCGAACATAGTTGAGGCTATGTAGCCATAATAATAGCCTGACAACATGTTTGATTGTAAAACATTACTCCATTCGAACTCTCCTTCAAAATTGTTGTTTAACGAATGGTTTTGTAAGCGGTGACATTGTTCGTTCTCTCGAGTAAAGTTGGCGCCATCTGTCGTACGATTGGGTGTTTTTAACATACAAACAAACGCCATGCTTAGATCGATCCTTAACGCCTGCAACAGAAGCAGGGCTGTAAAACACATGTAGCATAACCTCCATCTACATGAGCAATAATGAGAAATGCACCGAGTAAACATCGACATTTTGTTTTCTTCGTTCGCTCTCCTGTCTTTCTTAAATTGATACAATAATCATCCAATGCAAATAATTGTCCCGAAAAGTAGATCCAAAAATCTTTTGTTTCGCTTTCTTTTGATCCTTGCAGAATAGGAATCCAAAATATATTCTAATTTTCAATTAGTTTCCATTCAGTACGATGCCTCACTTTTTTGCGACATTTTTTTATGTAAGTGACTTGCAGATTAAATGGATTCGAGAGTATACTTCTGCAATGCGATTTGAATGTCTTCCTGGAACTACGATCAAGGTGTAATTGAACTGGTTTTAATTCTTCGCGAAAAGTACCTCTGACATATCCGGATGTATATTTGGTTATGACAACGCTTTATTGGTAACCTGGTAAAATAAAAAATATATATAAGCTCAATGCAAATCTATAGATTAATACAGTATTGCCTACCCACCTACCTACATATTTGCTTTTTGTGTCACACTCCAAAATATGGAACGAAATTAAAGACATAAAAACGTACATCATTTGTAAGACGTTTGACTAATAAACTAAGGAACGACATCGAAGACATAATCTATCGGGGATACAACGTTTAGATTATATAAGGGACTCTAGGACGGCCAGCTGGAAGAATCGTTAACACGTCGGGTCAAATTCTTAGCGGTATTTCTTCCAGATCTTTACGCTCTGAGTTCAAATACCGCCGAGATCAACTTTGCTTTTCATCCTTTCGAGGTCGATAAAATAAAGTATCAGTCGAGTATTGAGATCGATCTAATCGACTTGCTGCCGCCCTTCAAAATAACTGGCTTTCTGACAAAATTAGGAATAATTATTTGGTATTTGTAAAACTGATAAATAGATATTCTAAATTAAGTATAGTGTATAGTGTATGAGGTAAAATCTATAATGAACTTCTCCACTACACTCGACAAAACAGTAAGGAACGACTATGGATTTTTTTCTATTATACTCTTTATAATATATTTGATAAAGTTCGCCTTTTTAAGAACATGGATTCTATTGAATGTATGTAACAATTATGAACTGTTCCATTATACTGTTTATTATAAATTTTTTTTGATAAGGTTCGTTATTTCAAGAACCGAAACATGTAAAATTAAAATTTATCTAATATAGTGGCGTTTTCAAACTTCTTTTTTACAAATATAT
>NC_043020.1:27924533-27929533 GCF_006345805.1 Octopus sinensis
TGTTTTGTCTTTCGGAGTTTGACATTTCGAATCTTTTACTGGTTTCAGTCATTGGGCTGCGGCCATACTGGGGCATCACCTTGAAGGATTTCGTCACCTTGAAACTTATTTAATGGCTCTCCTTTGCCTCTTTACGTTCTGTGTTCAAATTCCGCCAAGATCAACTTTGCCTTTCATCCTTTCGGGGTCGATACAGGTGCCAATTGAGTACTGGAGACGATGTAGTCGTCTTACCCCCTTCCCCAAAGTTGATGGCTTTGTGCCAAAATTTGACGCCATTATTATTATTATTATTATTATTATTGTATTTCGGAATGGTCATTTTGCCAATTTAGCCAATAACATTATTATTATTATTATTATTATTATTATTATTATTATTATTATTATTATCGACCCCAGTGCGCAACTGGTACTTTATTTAGCGACCCTTTCGAGGTTGATAAATAAAGTACCAGTTGCGCACTGGGATGAACTGGCCTCTCTCACAATTTTATCGTAAAAGACTGAAACAGGTCAGTTCGTCCCAAATTCTTGTAAACTAAATATATCTCTTTCAGTGTATATATATATATATATATATATATATACTACCAAATTATGACCTTTTTGAACTTATAACTTTCTGTGTATATATATATATAGATAGATACTTCCAAACAAACATGATTTTTAATGAAATCTTAATAGGTTTTATGAACTTCTTAATAATTTCTCCCCAAAATTTTTTTTCTGTAAATTGTTTTTAACATGTTCTTATTATTATCAAAGAATGTATATAAGTATTGCAACTTTTTGTGCCCAATATTTTAATGAACTTTTTTATATTTTCCCAAGATTTTCCTTGTAAACTGTTTTTAACATTTTATTATTGTTATCAAAGAATGTATATATGTATTGTAATATTTTGTGACAACCAGTACCTAAAACAACAAAGCTTTTAATTTTACTTTTGACAATCTTTTTCTAAAAAGTGAAACCGGTCAAGTCAAGTGAATAAACATATTTGAAAATTGCATTTTCAAACCATCATTCATATATAATTCCATTCGTGCGGTACCTTACAACTTCACTTTGTTATATATATATATATATATATATATATATATATATATATATATATATTTATATATATATATATATTATATATATATAGGTCACCAACTCCTTACCCTGAGTAATAACTGACAACACGGGCCAAATATATATAGAGAGAGTGGGAGATATATATAAAGGGAAGTTACGAAAATAAACAAAAGACGAAGGCAGGTGGAGTACAAACAAACAAATGTATTAGTATAGCGGTCAGGAATAGAACAAGTCTTTTACATTTCGAGCCTACGCTCTTCGACAGAAAGATACACAGAAAAAAACAAGGAGAGAAACAAAAAAAATGCATGTAGTAGCTAACGATGACGGGCCTCTTTCAGTTTCTGTTCCTCCAAATCACTCACAAGGCTATGATTGGCCAATGGTTATAGTAGAAGACACTTGAACAAGGTTCTGTGCAGTGGGACTGAACTCAGAACCATGTGGTTTAGAAGCAAGCTTGTTACCACACAGCTACGCCTTGTTTTGCAGTTGTGTCGTACAAGGTATGTACGCATACATTCATACACATGCATACATTACACACACATCCATGGACACAAAAAATACATACATGTGTACACACACACACACGAGCACGCATACAAACATAATCGTTGCTCCTGAAATATCTTCAGCGTTTGATCGTTCACCGGCGCCCATAATTACCTCCACCTTATTATTAGACATTTTATATTACGTTAGCCATCCATCTGACGAGATTCTGGCTTCTTCCTTCGAAGATTAACTTTAATTACTCGACCTGCTCTACGCCATATGCAACAACAACAACAACAATTACAGCCCATATCTGCACACTAAGACAACAATTAGATATTTTATTTTTGTTTACGTAAAAACGTGACTCCAATAATCAAAGCTCAGCCTGGATATAATTGAAGATAGGTTAAAACATGGCGTCGTTGTCCCTGAAAAAACGGTTAGAAATAGCATCGCATGTCGGCCATTGCTTTCTTTATTTTCCAAATGTATTTTGTTTTTCCTACATTTGCATCTGTTGTCGATTAGATTGTTATTAAAATATTGCTGAGTTCTGCTTTGTTTCAATTATTGGTATCGGAATAAATCTCTGCTAACGACCAGCTCTAAGTTATCTTTATATCAGCCTGTCGCCTTCCCTCTCTTTCTCTCTCCTTTCCTCACTCTTTATGCGCATGCGCGCGTGTGGGGGGGTGCAGGCGGAGGCAAGGTTGTTGTGCTCCAGAAGTTCGTTATGCACCAAAGTAGTTTCGAGTTCAGCGCCAGTACATAGCACATTGGGCAGGTGTCTTCAATCACCCCAGCCGACCAAAGCTTCGTGAGTGGATTTGGTAGACGGAAACAGAAAGAAGCTTATCGTGTGTTTATATATATATATATATATATATAAAGTTAATCCAAACAAGAAAGCACAAAAAAACACAACAACGCGAGGACGTGGAACAAATATAGTATTATTGGACACCCAGGAGAGAAGGAAAGAAGGAGGGTTTAACGTTTCGAGCGGAGCTCTTCGTCGGAAACATAGAAGGAAAGATCCTGAGAAGGGAAGACAGAGGAAAAAAAATCGCCACGGTACACACGAGGTCACATTTTGAAATATATATATATATATATATAATATATATATATATATATATATATAGATATATATTGCTTACCTTTGTCGAAGACAGACGTCTTTTTTTGGCGGTGAGTCAAACGTTTTGTTGCACGTGGATAATTTTTTCTATTGGAATTGTTGTCTGTTGTTGAATATTTTCGAAATGTTAAACATTGTTGAACTTAGAAAGTTTTTGTGCTTTTTCCCGTCGACGGGAGAAAGAACAAAAACTTTTTGAAATATTGAACGTATTAATATTATTAATATTGAACTTATTAAAGCCGTTTTAGGCTTTATTGTCGTGTCCCCCTCCCCAGCGGGGGTGGCATTTGGACTGTTATCCTCATTAAGAGGGAAAAAAATATTATAGGTTTCCCGTTTTTTGGCATAAGCAATTTATTATTGCGAGAAAAATTAAATTTTAGCCGTTGTAGGCTCTATTGTGACATCCGCTCCTAGCGTGGGTGAGATTTGAGCTGTTGTCCTCGTTGTGAGGGAAAAAAAATATATTATAGGTTTCCCGTTTTTTTTTTATTCTATATTTTATTATTGTGTTAAAAAAAAAATTAATTTCGAACGTTGTAGGCTTTGTTGCTACGTCTTTGAAGGAATAAGAGGAAAGGACTGCCTCGCGTGTGGTGAGGTCAGCCCCAGCATCACCAATAAATAAAAAGTCAAAGAGTAAGTAGAACCCTTGCATTTCTTTTGTTTTAAATGACTGCACTTAACCTTGGATGTTTGAATGTGCGTGGTCTGAGCTCGAAGTGGAAGCAAGATGTTCCTCGACGACCTCAGATCACACGATATGCATGTGAGGTGCTACAGAGACCAGGCTGGACAGTCCACAAGCCTTCTCGCCCCTCCTGAATGACTATGAGAAAATCATGTCTCCTAGCCGGACCGGAGGGCGAGGGGGTGTAGTAGTACTGGTTCGAAAAGGCTTGGCTCTGCAGACAAGTACAGTGTATGTAGACCCAGAAGGTGGGCTGGTTGTCCTTGATGTGACATACAGCAGTAAGGCCTTCAGGTTGATCGGAATCTATGCACCTTGTGCTAGAGGATTTCAAACTGGTTTTTATCGGCGCCTAGAGAACTTTCTTGTGAAGTCGAAGATATTAGTGGTGTTAGGTGACTATAACGCTATTGTTGATGCATGCATCGATAACGTTGGTTCGATCTATAGGAAAGTAAACTCACGTCTCGTGGATCTGCTCAAGCGGTTTCAGCTGGCAGATCGTTACAGACTTGACCATCCGAACGTTCCAGAGTGGACCTGGATGAGTGGCAACGGAAGGTTCAAGTCCTATTTAGATAGGATAGTGATAAGAACTGGAGATAAGTCTAGTTTTAGTTATCCACAGCTTGTCCAAGTAGCATACACTGACCATAGAATGGTTAAGTGTAGACTGGACATAGATAGTACAGTTAAGAGAGGATCCGGCTACTGGAAGCTGAACAAGTCTATTTTGACTTGCGAGGCATACCGTAGCCGGATTGAGGAATTAGTACTAGAGGGCGTTAACCGGCGAGGTGGTTCGCCCTGAAGAGAGCCATTCGTTGAGTCTATTAGGTTGAGCCGTCAGCTAAGACTAGATAAGGCCAGAATAGAAGGGCAACTAGTTAAGGACCTAGAGGAGGCGAACACGAACACACACACATCGGACCACACAGCGCGTCCAAGGGAGGTAAATTGAATAAGATAGAGTTATCTCCCTTAAGAGAATGGGCGTGCGATCTCACGGACGCACACGCACGTGCTTTATGTGTGCGCAGTTTTGTTGTTCGTTTTTTGGTCTCGATTCTTTCCCTCACGATATCCAAAGCAGCAGTCATTGAAACAAGCAAGCGATGCGGAGGCGGAGACGGTGCCAGGCGCCACTGTCGCCGTTTTTATTCTCCTTTAGCTTTTTATCATTGTTTTGCCCGTTTTCGTCGTTGGACTGTGGCCATGCTGGGGCACTGCCTTGAAGGGTTTCAGTCAAACAGATCGCTTCCAGTACTTCATCATCATGTATATATACGTATATATAAAAGCATATATATATATATATATATATATATATATATATACGTATATATGAATACATATATATATATATATACGTATATAATACATAATATATATATATATATATACGTATATGAATACATATATATATATATATATATATATATATATACGTATATATGAATACATATATATATATATATATATATATATATATGAATACATATATATATATATATATGTATATATGAATACATATATATATATATATATATATACGTCTATATGAATACATATATA
>NC_043020.1:27932033-27962033 GCF_006345805.1 Octopus sinensis
TATATACATGCATATATACATATATATATATATACATGCATATATATATATACATGCATATATATATTTCTTTACTACCCACAAGGGGCTAAACACAGAGGGGACAAACAAGGACAGACAAAGGGATTAAGTCGACTACATCGACCCCAGTGCGTAACTGGTACTTAATTTATCGACCCCGAAAGGATGAAAGGCAAAGTCGACCTCGGCGGAATTTGAACTCGGAATGTAACGACAGACGAAATACGGCTACGAATCTCGCCAGGCGTGCTAACGTTTCTACCAGCTCGCCGCCTTATATACATGCATATATATATACATGCATATATATATACATGCATATATATATACATGCATATATAACATATGCATATATACATACATACATATAAATATATATACACACACACATATATATATTGAATAGCATTGCAGTGTGAACAAACTGCACAGTGTGTATAAAAGTAGAACAAAGAGGGATGCGGGTACATAATGCTTGGCATACACAGGGGCCATACCTGCATGGAACACGAGTGTTAAATGATGATGATGAGGGGGGTTGACAATGAGCACCATCACCATTTGACGTCCGTTGTCCTTGACGATGACGGTGACACTGATAATAATAACCAGCATTCTTTTATTTCTATCATTCCATCTCAATTAATTACAAAACATTTTTAATTTTATTTTTTAATTTTTAATTAATTTTTTATTTTATTTTTTATTTTATTTTTTTACATTTGTTTTTTTTTGTTTTTTTAATTCCTTTACAACTTATTCAACAATTTAACTGTTAATCGCTTTAACTGTTGCTGTTCATATTTCTATAATCGGTCGGTTTTCAATGTCATCTAAAAAGAGGCAGCTGAAAACATCGTTAGTGAAAGACGGGTGATACTTGTTGGCACGTTGACAGTCCGGGACAAAATTCACTTCGCAGATAACAGGCAGGATTTTTTTATTGCCTACAAGGAATAGAAAACAAAAGGTGGGGTTTTTTATTTTATATTTTAAATAAAGTTAAACAAACAGAAATACAAATAGAAATTTTGAACAGAGCCCAAAGGGACAGAGTGGGGTCAGATGGGGTTCTGGCAGGGGCAGTGGTGTAATTAACCCCTTGCAGATGGATTTCCCAAAGGAACAGTGTGGGGTCAGATGAGGTTCTGACAGGGGCAGTGGTGTAATTAACCCCTTGCAGATGGATTTAGTACAGACAGTCTGTGCTCTTACAGGTATCAGGCCGTTCCATACAAGGAATTTTACAATATCTTAGAGTGCTATACTTGAAAACATGGGGTCACACAGAGCAGGGCATCACACTGCTTGCTCACACAGGGCTTCGATGCACTCAGTACGACCCACAAGCCATCTGCAAGGGGTTAAAAAGAAAGGGAGGAGAGATTAACACTTGAATGCATTGGTTTTCAGGTGGGGCTACTTGTGTGTGTAACCTTGTCCTGACATCATTTCATGGTTATAAACGATCTTCATTCATCATCATCATCATCGTTTAACGTCCGCTTTCCATGCTAGCATGGGTTGGACGATTTTGACTGAGGGCTGGCGAACCAGATGGCTGCACCAGGCTCCAATCTTGATCTAGCAGAGTTTCTACAGTTGAATGCCCTTCCTAACACCAACCACTTCGAGAGTGTAATGGGTGCTTTTTACGTGCCACCAGCACAGGTGCCAGTAAGGCGACGTTGGTAATGTTCACGCTTGAATGGTGCCCTTTTATGTGCTACTGGCACGGAAGCCAGTTGGCTGCTCTGACAACGATCACACTCAGATCACCATCATAAAAGGGTAAAGACCCCCACTTCAATCATGAATGACCATGGGATTGCACCTAGAAAGTTACCCTCCGAGGCACAAGTCTGATGCCCACACCTACCAGCCACCCTGCTCCACACTGCCAATGTTATCCAAGGGAAGGGCAAAGGGGCCGATACAGCTTGGCATCAGTGCCGTCACAACTCATTTCTACAACTGAGTAGACTGAAGCAACATGGAATCAAGTGTCTTGCTCAAGAACACAACACACAGTCTGGCCCAGGAACTGAACTCACTACCTCAGGATTGCAAGCCCGATGCTCTAACCACTGAGCCATATGCCTTCATATTATATATATATATATATATATAACACCATCATCATCATCATTTAACGTCCACTGTCCATTCTGGCATGGGTTGGACGGTTTAACCAGGGCTGGTAGGCTGAGGGTCTGCACCAGACTCCAGTCTGATTTGGTATGGTTTTCTATGGCTGGATGCCCTTCCTAATGCCAACCACTCCAAGAGTATAATGGGTGCTTTTATGTGCCACCAGCATAAGTGCCGTTTGTGTGACAAGAAAGACTCCCTCCAAGGAAAGACTCCCTCCAAGGTCCAAGTTTGGGCAAGGTTGTTTACACCACCTTACTAATCCTTTCCACTATAGGTAAAAGGCCTGAAATTTGGGGAGAGGGGCATGTCAATTACATCAACCCCCAGTAGTCAACTGGTACATATTTTATCAACCCCAAAATTCAGAATGTAAAGACGGACAAAAGAACGCCAGTCATTTTGTCCAGCTTGCTAATAACGGCTTTGCCACCTTACACCACCTTAACGATGACAATTGATTTATTAAATTCTTCGTTATTTTCAAAACTAATTAATATAAAGATGGTACACACTAACAGAAGCAAGATAACGAACTAATTAATTCCACTGTCAATCAATGACAACCAACAAAGTATGCAAAACTCACCTTTATCATCAGAGCCCCATTTAAGCAAGAAATCAATGCCATACATGGCCCTTGATTGAGGGGAGTGGGTGATTCCTCTGGGGAAGGGTTCTTTCGTGGCAGCCAGAAATAAACTGCGAAAGGATTTAAAGATGTCTTTCTGAAAAATTGGATAATGTAAACGATTATTATTATAATTCATTAATTCATTCATTTGTACCTCCATACATACATGCACGTGTATATCCATGTATGCACTCATGCATATATATATATATATATAATATATAACGGGAAGGTTTACGAAAATAAACAAAAGACGAAGGCGGGTGAAGTACAAACAAACAATGTATTAGTATAGCGCTCAGGAATAGAAATAGAACAAGTCTTTTACATTTCGAGCCTACGCTCTTCGACAGAAAGATACACAGAAAAGAAACAAAGAGAGAAAAAAAATGCGCGTAGGAGCTAACAGTCTATATATATCTATATATATATATATATATATATACATACATGTACATGCATACATACACACATACATACATTTATCAAATCAATGACAAGACAAAATTAAACAGAAAAAATACCCAGATGTCCAAGGAACATTCACAGTCAATATATATAAATATCATTTTCCTTACATCCCTCCTTCACATCACTCACTGCATCACCTCCCTCAATCATCCACTCTCACAAACCTATCTGCACACAATGTACCCCTGTCGAATTTCTTCCCCACAACATATCCTCTTAACACCCCTTCCACTCTTTTCCACGCTTGCATGGCTCCGATGGAATTCGGCCGAGGCAGATCTTTCTACAGTCGGACGACCTTCCTGTCCCCAACCTTTACCTACTTCCAAGCAAGGTAATACTTTTCTATGGCTAGACATGTTTTTTCCAATCGTTTCTATGATGACAATGCTCACCTACTCATTTACAATGATCACATGATGTCAAGACAAGGATACACACACAGTGTCCTTGTCAAATCTCTTAACACCCACTTCCTAAACTTGTGTCCACTCCCTACAATCTCTCCTCTCCATCTCCCTCCCTCCTTTCACAAGGGGAATTTAATAATTGCTATGCCAATCACATAGTCTCCTTCCAAGATAGGGAGAAAAGCAAAGCTACTACATTGGCCAGCTACATATGGAGTTTGAAAGAACACCACAAGTGATTAAGTGGAAATTAACTGAGAAATCCATACCTTATGCAAATGGATCAAATAAATGAAGGCTTTGTTTAGCTGAGAGAGTGCCAAGCCTGTTCAGATCCAAGATCCCTCTATTGAACTCTAGACCAGAAATTTTCAGTGGTTGCAAGCATATGTATAAATATATTTTGAAGAATTGGAAAATTCTGCCTATACCTGACTTACGTTTGCAGCCTTATCATTTAAGGTCTAAGGGAGATAACTATTTTACCTATTTTTTTTTCACATTTTAGTTGTGTTTCTGACGTATATTTGCCATTTAAATATGGCTAACACCTAAGTGTGGATGCTACTGTAGTTTGTAGCCCCAAGAGGACACTTCCTCCAGCTGGCTATAGACATAAAGCCAGCTGGAGGAGATGTCCTCTTGGGCCTACAAACTACAGTAGCATCCACACTTAAGGGTTAGCCATATTTAAATGGCAAATATACGTCACGATGTGTTGCAGCTACTGTTTGTAACTCGCTCTAAGATTTATTATTTGTGTTTCTGTTTTCCGTTTTTAACCTTCCATGTTTCTTCTCTCATTCAATTTTTTTTACTTCGTTATGATATGTGGTTTGTGCCTGAAGAATATGTTTGAGTTTTCTCAACACATGAAACTATTAGTAGCACTTTAATACATGTATTGTGTTCTTTAGATAAATAGTATTTATCTCTCACCAGATGGAGTACTTTTTTCATTGTATTGTTCTGTGATAGAAAATGATTTTATTTACACACAATTGGTTTCTTCCAGCTTCCATCCACCAAATCCACTCGCAAGGCTTCGGTCAGCCCAAGGCTATAGTTGAAGACCCTCATCCAAGGTGCTGTGCAGTGGGACTGAACCTAAGGCCATATGGCTGGAAATCGTGCAGCCTTGTCTGTGTCCATAAAATATCTTTCAATGCATAATAGGTAATTATTCCTATGAATTGAACCCGGGTCTCTTGCGTTGAAAGCCAGGAATCCAACCACCAGGCTGCACGAGATTGCTTACACCATGTACAACTGGTACTTGCGCAACAGGTACTTAATTTATCGACCCCGAAAGGATGAAAGGCAAAGTCGACCTCGGCGGAATTTGAACTCACAACGTAACGGCAGACAAAATACCGCTCAGCATTTCGCCTGGTGTGCTAACGGTTCTGCCAGCTCGCCACCTTAGACATAACCTGTGTTTCCCATCCCTGCTCAATGGAGCTGACTGGTCTTCTACCTCCACCACTCAAGACCCTGCCCCTCATCTTGGTACTAAACCCTCCAAACTCTACCCAGTCCTTTATTCTTTGAACACCATACAGAAACAAGGTGTATATCAAAGGTTCTCTAAGTGGGCATTGATGCCTAAGGGGGCAGTAGAGAAAAAGGGGCCATTGGGAGGAAGGCAGTGAATTGGGGGACACAACAAAAAGAAAACCAACATTTGCTTCGACTTACTTCTATGTCCTCCCAGGGATATTCGGGATACTGGCTGTTGAAGATTGGAATAAACTCATCGTAGTTAACCTGGTGAAGAAATAAAATGGAGTTTATAGAAGGAAGGTGAATGCATAACGAGATTTGTTATTGTAGACATGTCTAAGCCATGTTGCACGAGGACAGGAAAATGATACTTGATGAAGTCATGGCTACATAAATACATTTATATGAAAACTGCTTGGATAAATGTACATGAACACTAGCAGAAACTCTAAATGTAACAACATGAACATTCTGCTTTGTGTTCCTTTATTTTGTTATATTTCATTTTATTTTAATATGTATATATTGCCACGCAGGAGTGGCTGTGTGGTAAGTAGCTTGCTTACCAACCACATGGTTCCGGGTTCAGTCCCACTGCGTGGCACTTTGGGCAAGTGTCTTCTACTATAGCCTCGGGCCGACCAAAGCCTTGTGAGTGGATTTGGTAGATGGAAACTGAAGGAATCCTGTCGTGTATATTATATATATATATATATATATATATATATATATATATATATATGTATGTGTGTTTGTTTGTATGTCTGTGTTTGTCACCCCAAAATCGCTTGACAACCGATGCTGGTGTGTTCATGTCCCTGTAACTTAGCGGTTCAGCAAAAGAGACCGATAGAATAAGTACTAGGCTTACAAAGAGTAAGTCCCGGGGTCGACTTGCTCGACTAAAGGCGGTGCTCCAGCATGGCCACAGTCAAATGACTGAAACAAGTAAAAGAAAGAAAAGTACATAAACTAAGGAACAATTCCTTCTCTTCTGATCTTTTTTTATTATAAATGTTTTCGATCTAATTTGGATTCTTTGCCATCAAATTTGAATTTTTCAATTGGTGCTGAAGACTTGAAAAAAAAGAGAGAGTTAAACTACATCAGCCGTAAGGGAATACATGTCCATCTTATCTAACTCGTCCAGTAGAGCCCACCAATTGATATCTGATAATGATAATCATCATTTAACGTCCGCTTTCCATGCTGGCATGGGTTGGACGGTTCAACTGGGGTCTGGTAAGCCAAGGAGGCTGCACCAGGCTCCAGTCTGAGCTGGCAATGTTTCTACGGTTGGATGCCCTTCCTAACGCCAACCACTCCATGAGTGTAGTGGGTGCTTTTTACGTGCCACCGGCACAGGTGCCAGACGGGGCTGGCAAACGGCCACGATCGGATGGTGCTGACAAATGATGACATGTAATGGTAAAGATGAGAATGCTGGTGGAAACGAGGGAAATGGTAGTCATGACGATGATGATGATGCTTATGACTGCCGTAGTGACTCACCTGTCTTAAAGGAGTATTATCATCATAATTCATCACAGTGAAATGTTTCTCGTAATCGTTGAAGTTGTGCAAAGAATAAACCCTGGAAGTAATATCAGGACAGAGAAATTAAAACACAGACATACAAATAAATAAATACAATTCTTTCTGTGATAGAGTACTCGTCCGTGAGTGCGCACGCGCCCATTCTCTAAAGGGAGATAACTCTAATCTTGTTGGATTTACCTCCCTTGGACGCTATGTCTTAAATGATTTTATTTTGCAAATTTCCGTATTTTTTACGCGAATTTCTTAATTGAAATTTCTCAAAAGGTCACCCTATGAGCAAAGTTTGGCCTCCCATAAGCTAATGCTGCCCTTTGTTTTCTTATGCATTTATATAAAGTAATGTTTTCTAATAGCTAAGACACGTTTTTCGTTGGTTTTTCTGAAATACTGTGTGACAGGCTTTAATAGGACTGCGAGCTGGCAGAATCGTTAGCACACAGGGCAAAATGCTTAGCGGCATATCGTCCGTCTCTACATCCCGAGTTCAATTTCCGCCGAGGTTGATATTGCCTTTTATCCTTTCAGGATCGATAAAATAAGGACTACTAAAGCAGTGGGGTCGATGTAATCGTATTCGCTCATTTCCTGAAATTGCTGGTCGTCTGTCGAAATTGGAAACTAATATTGGAGGGCTGAAAAAGTTACTCTGGAGACCCTTCAGAAAAAAACCCCACTCTGACTGCTTGAATTCCTGATTGTATTCTTTCAGCTATTGCCTGACTACAGGTGAGAACAGGAACAGAAATGAAGACAGCAGGTTTGGCCCTTTTTGGTCAACCCCTGCTCTTCTAAGGATCAAATGCTGGAGTTGGCACATTACTGCCTGCAGCACCTGTAATTCTAGCAGCCAATTCAGCCCTTAGCTTCCTGTCACTTGTGAATATTTGTCCCAAGATACTTAAACTTTATTTGTTACTATAGTAACAAAAAGGTTTAACCCTTTCGTTACCATATTTCTGTTGAGATGCTCTCGGTTTCTTTCAATTAATTTTAAATATAACAAAGAATTTAGTAAAACAACTTAGTTATCATTCAGCTAGTGTTAGGAACATAAATTGTGACTAATGTTTACTGGAAAATTTTAATTCAGAACTTCTGAAAACAAGACATTTGTACTACAAAACCAGAGGCGGTTTTGGGCGGATTGGTAACAAAAAGGTTTAAATGATTGGAAGTGGTATATTTACTTTGAAGGTAACTTACTTGTTACAGAATCGAAGGAAGAAACATTGGTACGCATACAACTTCAACGGCTTCACACTTCTCAACAAAACAATATATCGGATGTCAAACTTGACAGATCCTACTTCTTCAAACTTGATCAGCAATGGATCTTCAACATATTTGCAAGCAACCTGTTTGGGGGAGGAAGAAAAACAAAGTCAAAATGCATTGAAGGAAATGAAAACATAGAGAGAGAAGCATCAACGCACCACAAGAGCCAATCTTTGTTGCAGTGTGACAGCTTGTGTGCCTTGAACACCCTGGAGTTATGCCAGGAGAGTGCAAGCTCTCGGTAGGGCCTACCATGCTTGACAAGTCAAAAGGACAGAAACCATACTATTATGGGCCAATTATAGTAGTATGGCCCAGATCTTCTCAAAAGTAGAAAGGGCCAACACTCCCTATTAAGAATAAAAGCAAAGATACAAGGGCATCGATAATAATTCGATATTAAGACTGAAGATGGCAAGCTGGCAAAACTGTTACGGTGCCAGGAAAAATGTTTATGGCATTTGGTCAGTCTTTGTGTTCTGAGCCCAAGTTCGATGGAGGTTGACTTTGCTTTTCCATCCTTCCAGGGGCGATAAAATAAGAACCAGTGAAACACTGGGGGTCGATGTAATCGACTTAACCCCTCCCCTGATATTGCAGGCCTTGAGCCAAAATTTGAAATCAATATTAATAAGACCTGGGAGAAGGCTTTCATTCAGATCAGCTCCGGATCAAGAATGGTGGAGAAAAGGTGTCAATGGCTTCTGCTATATAAAGAGCGAAAGGCTTAAAAATGAAATATATAAATGAAAAACAAAAAAAATGAGGAAAGCAACATCGTCATCATTTTTTCACATTTACTTTTTTTTCTATGCTTGCATGAGACAGACAGGAGTCTGTTGGGAGCAGAGTTTTCTACAGGACGATGACCTTCTTGGTGCCAACCCCAAACCGGTTTCTAAAATCCCTGCGCTAATATTCTGGTATATTCGAACAACAAACAGCCCGGACATGGTAATGTGGAGAACTGGAAACAGGGGACACTGTTTGAATGAGCCTTTTGTTAAAGAAGATAGCACAACATGTCAGTCAGCTGAGCCATCACTGGCAATGGCTTAGCTAGACAACACTTCGAAGTCATTGTCAACAATATTCTTGTTTAAAAATAATAAATTTGTACTCTACAAAACTATAGAGTAAGCCATCAGGTTAATATAAAATTGTTTTTCATAATAATTGGTCATCATCATCATCGTTTAACGTCCGCTTTCCATGCTAGCATGGGTCGGGAGAATGACTGAGGGGTGGCGAACCAGATGGCCGCACCAGGCTCCAATCTTAAAGTAACAGAAATACAAATAGAAATTTGGAACAGAGCCCAAAGGGACAGAGTGGGGTCAGATGGGGTTCTGGCAGGGGCAGTGGTATATTTGGAGACATGGGGTTACACAGCAGGGTTTTGATGCACTCAGTACGACCCCACCCTCCCATCTGCAAGGGGTTAAAAAGAAAGGGAAGAGAGATTAACACTTGAATGCATTGGTTTTCGGGTGGGGCTACTTGTGTGTGTAACCTTGTCCTGACATCATTTGATGGTTATAAACGATCATCATTCATTATCATCGTTTAACGTCTGCTTTCCATGCTAGCATGAGTTGGACGATTTTGACTGAGGGCTGGCGAACCAGATGGCTGCACCAGGCTCCAATCTTGATTTGGCAGTGTTTCTACAGCTAGATGCCCTTCCTAACGCCAACCACTCCAAGAGTGCAGTGGGTGCTTTTTACGTACCACCGGCACAGGTGCCAGTCAGGTGGTACTGGCAATGACCTCACTCGAATCTTTTTACACATGCCACCGGCACAGGTGAAATGTGTGCATGTGTGTGTGCGTGAGTGTGTGTGTGTGTGTGTGTGTACATGCCAGGCTTCTTTCAGTTTCCAAGTACAAAATTCACTGAAAAGGCTTTGATCAGCCTAGGGCTATATTAGAAGACACTTGCCCAAGGTAAAGTATTGTGCAGTGGGACTGAACCCAAGACCACATGGCTGGAAAGCAACCATGCAGCCAAGCCTGCCCCTCACCAACAATCTTTTGCTTTATATCTTTTTGCTTGCTTCAGTCATTAGACTGTGGCCATGCTGGGGCAATACTGCCTCGAAGTCATTTGAGTCAAATGCAATAACCTTGGTATTTATTTTACATTTTTATCAGGAAGGGGGTGGGATAAGGGGGTGGAGGATAACACGGTGTATTCATTAATGATATATGGATGAAAACAAACAAACAAACACAAACAGCGTTCTGCTCACCTTGGGTCCTGATTCCTGAAGTCTGACGATATAAGGGAGCTGGTCAGTTATATGAGAGTCAAGGGCACGGGCAAGATTCCATGGTTTGCAGATCCAAATGTTATCCAGATTTCTGAAAGACAATCAGAAGCTGAGTATTATGTCAGACCATGCAAAGCTACATATGTGGCTACATGTGGGGGCTAAATGAGCATTGTTAGGTCATACAGACCATGTGAAGCTACATGTGACACTAAATGAGCATTATGTCAGGTCATATGGACCATGTGAGGCTACATGGGCTGCTACATGTGAAGCTAGATGTGTGACTGCATGTGAGTCTGAATGTGTATGATGTCAGACCATGCGAAGCTACATGAGTGGCTACAGATGAAGCTACATTTGAAATTACATGTGGGGCTAAAGGAGTATTATCTGAGACAATACAAAACGACACTACATGGTAGTGAAACAAGAGCATAGACACACAAATATATATATATATATATATATATATATATCGATCACGCTCTGCTAAAAGCACCATCCAAGTATGATCGTTGCCAGAGCGGCTAACTGGCTTCCATGCCGGTGACATATAAGAGGCACCATTCGAGCGTGATCATTACCTATTTCTTTATTACCCACAAGGAGCTAAACATAGAGGGGACAAACAAGGACAGACATAGGTATTAAGTCGATTACATCGACCCCCAGTGCGTAACTGGTACTTAATTCATCAACCCCGAAAGGATGAAAGGCAAAGTCGACCTCGGCGGAATTTGAACTCATAACGTAACAGTAGATGAAATACCGCTAAGCATTTCGCCCGGCGTGCTAACGTTTCTGCCAGCTCACTGCCTTACCAGCATCGCCTTAATGGCACCTATGCCAGTGGCATGTGTAAAAAGGTTTGAGCGAGGTCGTTGCTAGTACCAGCTGACTGGCCCCCCGTGCCGGTAGCACGTAAAAAGCACCCACTACACTCTTGGAGTGGTTGGCGTTAGGAAGGGCATCCAGCTGTAGAAACTCTGCCAAATTAAGATTGGAGCCTTGTGCGGCCATCTGGTTCGCCAGCCCTCAGTCGAATCGTCCAACCCATGCTAGCATGGAAAGCGGACGTTAAACGATGATGATGATTATGATGATGATGAAGCAAACTTCTTAGCTACCTAACGACACAGCCATACCTTCAAATATAATGAGACACAATGGACAAACAAAAGTAGTAATTATACCTTTTCTTTCGGTGCTGGAAATAGGATACAAACTGAGGTAACTCAGTATTGAGGTTATAGGTGACGGGCAGCCACGATGGTCCATATTCTAAGGTATCTTCATTTTGACGGTCCAGTTCAGACCGTCGTCCGGTTACTGCCAACAAGTCTTTTACAGTGACAAGACATTCGTTTGGGAACTGATTGACAAATTGATGCAGATTTCTACAAAATAAAAATAAATACATGTATAACCACAAGCTTTGTGTGCATGTATGTATATATATGTGTATATATATATATATATATACACATATATAAAGATATATATATATAATTTATAAAAAATATTACATATATATATATATATATAGGGAGAGTTTACGAAAAAATCAAAAGTCGAAGACGGTGTATAAAACAAACAGATGTATTAGTATAAGGCTCAGGAATTGAAAAATCTTTTACATTTCGAGCCTACACTCTTCTACAGAAAGAAACAAGGAGAGAAAAAACGTGTGTAGAGGCTACCGATCTATCATATATATATGTAGCACAGAGGACACACAGATATACAAAGAAAACACTTCCATACAAAAGTACAAAGCAAGCCTTAACAAACTTTAAACAGAGTACATACACAAATAACCATTCACACACCAAACTCATTCTGCCACTATAAATAACGAGTGAAAACCAAACTGGTGGGTGTGTTCGATAATAAGGCGTTAAGATAATATGACCCTCCCCAGACACAACATAATTTGCTTCAACACATGAGTTCACATAAAGAATCTTGCAAACCAGATACAAAAATGAAGTGTGTGTGTGTGTGGAAAAGCTGAACTCTATTGAATAACACATCCACATATATAAATAAGCAGGATGATGGAAACGCAGAGGTATTGAACTGCCAACTCCTAAATCAAAAGTTCAAATCCAATACTGGCAACTCATTATAATTGACCCAATTCCTCTTTGGATGCATACCAAACCCCCATCTAGACCAGATGTTCTCAATCAGAGTCCATATAAAATTTATTACTCCAGGGATATCTATAGTAGAAGACAACAGCCCTAGATACCATGCAGTGTGACTGAACCTAAAAACCAAATGGTTGGAGAGTTCACTTCCAAATATATACAGAATTAAGGTGTTCTGTCCAGAAACACAATGACAACAAAAAAACCCCAGGGTCAGGTTTGAAACTTTGAACAATACTCCATCAACTTGGCCATCTTACCTATTTATTCCGTGGAGAGAGAGGTAAGAAGTTAACAAAGGTATCTGTGTTGGAAGCAACTTACTTGAAATTCTTCAAATTTTCTTTCACAAATAAAATATCAGCTGATTCACGGTCATCAACAACAACAAAACGTGGGTCAGTCAAATGGCCATCCATAGTATCATAGTCCATGTAGACCTTCAGGATGTCCTTCTTCATCACAAAGGGTTCCTCATCCTCATCGGGAAGGGTAAATTTAGAGCGACATTCCTAAAGAAAGAAATACATCGATAGATTAACGAATGGTTGGACAAAGGTGTTAGAATAGACTGTGGGAATGGTCCGTGGGAGAGGATCCATGAGGGAACTGAGCGAGGGTTACTGGAAGAACTAGTTAAGGGAGTCAAGGTACAAGCTGAGGATACTAGGGTACCAGATGAGGATGCCAGGGTACCAGTTCTGGAGAGGAGTATTAGGTGAGGGTAAAGGAATACCAGTTGAGGGCAATGGAGTACAAGCTGAGAGTACTGGAGTAACAACTGAAGATACTGGAGTACCAGTTCAGGGTACCAGATGAGAGTACTGGAGTATCAACTGTGGATACTATAGTACTAGTTAAGGATATTAGAGTACAAGATGAGAGTACTTTCCCCTAAAACAGGCTGAATACTCTGCCAGCCATGCCAGATTGTCAGCATCGAAACAGCTGTAGCCACTCACCTCACACAAAGAATGTAAAGCAGCATAATTAAAAATCACATGACATTTAATCAATCAAATTGGTTGCCAAGGCAACTCAGGATTAATGGGCCAAGACACTGGACAGAAAAGAAGAAGGAACTTACATAAAAGTAAGCATCGGAGGGTTCCTTAGGAATGTAATCAATATCAGTAAAGTCGGAATATTGCCAGGGGATGAGCCGAGCAGAATGCTCCACATCGGAGTACCGTTTCTGAAGGTAATTCCTTGAGACTTCATCTGAATTCAACCCACAAAAATAGTAAAAGAAGTTGTAAATATAAACAGGTACACATACTTTAAAAAAAATGTGTCAATGAGAAAAAGACAAAAGGAAGTCATTTAAGTATTTACAAAGATCACATAGATATTGGTTTTGAATTTTGACACAAGAGGAAAGGGGTTAAGTCGATTACGAAGGGTTGCTGAAAAGTTCTTGGCTTTAAAGGTATTGTGAGAAAGGCGGCAAGCTGGCAGAATTGTGATGTATGAAAAAACAAAAAGACCAGCCTTGGCCTGAGCCTATAGTAGAAGACACTAGTCCCAAGGTGCCATACAGTGGGACTGAACCCAGAACCACATGGTTGGGAAGCAAGCTACTTACCACACAGCCACTCCTGCACCTATATAATGGGCTTCTTAAGGTGGCGAGCTGGCAGAAACGTTAGCAGGCCGGACGAAATGCGTAGCCGTATTTCGTCTGCCGTTACGTTCTGGGTTCAAATTCCGCCGAGGTCGACTTTGCTTTTAGTCCTTTCGGGGTCGATGTGATCGGCTTAATCCGTTTGTCTGTCCTTGTTTGTCCCCTCTATGTTTAGCCCCTTGTGGGTAATAAAGAAATAGGTATTTCATTCTGAGTTCAAATTCTGCCGAGGTCGACTTTGCCTTTCATCCTTTCGGGGTCGATAAATAAAGTACCAGTTACGCAGTGGGGTCGATGTAATCAGCTTAATCCGTTTGTCTGTCCTTGTTTGTCCCCTCTATGTTTAGCCCCTTGTGGGTAGTAAAGAAATATATATAATGGGCTTCTTTCAGTTTCTATCTACCAAATCCACTCACAAGGCTTTGGCTGGCCCTGCGCTATCGTAGAAGACAATTGCTCAAAATGCTGCACACTAGGAGTAAACTTGAAAGCTCATGGCTGGAAAGCAGGCTTCTTAGCCGCACACAGCCATGCTTCTGCCCGTAAAATGAAGAAAGGATTGAACAAGCATTGGTCCATCAAAATGCAACAGTTTTACAGATAGAAAATAGAAGAGAAACACAATTACCTTTAGCCTGCAAGTCTTTAAGAGGAAACATCACAGAATAACATAATTGATCCAAAGCATAGTAGAATGGAGCAATACCGAAAGATGGATCATCTGAATGTTGGATCCGGGAACCAAATTCATCCATAACATACCAAAGTGGCATCGCTTCATCAGAACCCTACAGAAAAAAGGAAGGAGCAGATTTTCAAAAGAAATTCAATTAATGTAATGCAAATGTTAACATTAGCTTAGTGTGTGTGTGTATATGTTAGATATGTTTTTAAGTATGTCTCTCTAGGAGTAGTCTTTTAAGGGTATGGCACATAAAAAGCATCCACTACATTCACGGAGTGGTTGGCGTTAGGAAGGGCATCCAGCTGTAGAAACACTGCCAGATCAGACTGGAGCTTGGTGCAGCCTCCTGGCTTCCCAGATCCCGGTCGAACCGTCCAACCCATGCTAGCATGGAAAACGGACGTTGAATGATGATGATGATACATACATGAATTCAGTTTTCATCTACCAATTCTGGCCACCAGGTTTTGAAGACATTTGCCCAAGATACCAAACAGTGGGATTGAACCCGCAATCATGTGCCTGGGAAGCAAACTTCTTACCACACAGTCATGGTGGATCTGTTTTAATGAAGTTATTATTTAACCAATGTAAAGGCGCACGGCTCAGTGGTCAGTGTCAAGCTTACAATCATGAGGTTGTGAGTTCAATTCCTGGACCGGGCTGCGTGTTGTGTTCTTGAGCAAGACACTTTATTTCACGTTGCTCCAGTCCACTCAGCTGCAGAAATGAGTTGCAACATCACTGGTGCCAAGCAGTATTGGCCTTTGCCATTCCCTTGGATAACACCAGTGGCATGAAGAAGAGAGGCTGGTATGGATGGGCGACAGCTGGTCTTCCATAAACCACCTTGCCCAGACTTGTGCCTCAGAGGGTAACTTTCTAGATGCAATCCCATGGTCATTCATGACTGGGGGGGGGCCATTATTTAACCAATACTTTTTTAAATACTTGTAATGCAGTCTTCAGAATGGTTTTAAAAAACAAATTATAAACGAGGTCTCATATAATTACCTTTCGTTCATGACCAAAACTGTAAACTTGATTGTATCTGGAAAAGTAAAAAAAAAAAGGGGGGAAAATATTAAAAATTAAATCTTCAAAACCAAAACAGAATTTAAATACATTTTCTTTTCCCATCATTACAACCACAGTTAGCCACTACTGGGAATAGATTTTTCTATTCCACCATAAATATCAATGGAAATAGTAGTTGTGATACCTGTGCCGGTGGCACATAAAAAGCACCATCCGAACGTGGCCGTTGCCAGCGCCGCCTCGACTGGCTTCTGTGCCGGTAGCACATAAAAAGCACCATCCGAACGTGGCCGTTGCCAGCGCCGCCTCGACTGGCTTCTGTGCCGGTAGCACATAAAAAGCACCATCCGAACGTGGCCGATGCCAGCGCCGCCCCGACTGGCTTCTGTGCCAGTAGCACATAAAAAGCACCATCCGAACGTGGCCGATGCCAGCGCCGCCCCGACTGGCTTCTGTGCCAGTAGCACATAAAAAGCACCATCCGAACGTGGCCGATGCCAGCGCCGCCCCGACTGGCTTCTGTGCCAGTAGCACATAAAAAGCACCATCCGAACGTGGCCGATGCCAGCGCCGCCCTGACTGGCTTCTGTGCCGGTAGCACATAAAAAGCACCATCCGAACATGGCCGATGCCAGCGCCGCCCCGACTGACTTCTGTGTCGGTGGCACATAAAAAGCACCGTCTGAATGTGGCCGATGCCAGCGCTGCCTTGACTGGCTCCAGTGCCGGTGGCACATAAAAAGCACCATCTGAACGTGGCCGTTGCCAGCGCCGCCTTGGGTGGCTTCCGTGCCGGTGGCACGTTAAAAGCTCCAACCGATTGTGGCCGATGCCGGACCCCCCTGGCACCTGTGCAGGTGGCACGTAAAAAGCACCCACTACACTCGCGGAGTGGTTGGCATTAGGAAGGGCATCCAGCTGTAGAAACTCAGCCAGATCAGACTGGAGCCTAGTGCAGCCCCTGGCTTCCCAGGCCCCGGTCGAACCGTCCAACCCATGCTAGCGCAGAAAACGGACGTTAAACGATGATGATGATGATGAAGCTACATAAGGGCAGCCTTCGAACACAGACACGTTCTTAATCTCACACCTTACACTTCATTCTGTCCCCTACATTTGCTGGTCGTGTCCTCGTCATTATCGTTTAAAACCCTTTCATTACCATATTTCTGTTGAGATGCTCTGTGTTTCTTTCAATTACTTTAAATATAACAAAGAATTTAGTAAAATAACTTAGTTATCATTAAGCTAGTGTTAGGAACATAAATTGTGACTAAGGTTTGGTGAAAGATTTTAATTCAGAACTTATGAAAACGAGACATTTGTACTACAGAGCCTGAGGTGATTTCACCCAGGTTGGTATCAAAAGGGTTAAGAATTGTTTCTCTATTATATATTTTAATCCTTTTGTTACCATATTTCTGTTGAGATGCTCTGTGTTTCTTTCAATTACTTTAAATATAACAAAGAATTTAGTAAAATAACTTAGTTATCATTAAGCTAGTGTTAGGAACATAAATTGTGACTAAGGTTTGGTGAAAGATTTTAATTCAGAACTTATGAAAACGAGACATTTGTACTACAGAGCCTGAGGTGATTTCAGCCAGGTTGGTATCAAAAGGGTTAAGAATTGTTTCTCTATTATATATTTTAATCCTTTTGTTACCATATTTCTGTTGAGATGCTCTGTGTTTCTTTCAATTACTTTAAATATAACAAAGAATTTAGTAAAATAACTTAGTTATCATTAAGCTAGTGTTAGGAACATAAATTGTGACTAAGGTTTGGTGAAAGATTTTAATTCAGAACTTATGAAAACAAGACATTTGTACTACAGAGCCTGAGGTGATTTCAGCCAGGTTGGTATCAAAAGGGTTAAGAATTGTTTCTCTATTATATATTTTAATCCTTTTGTTACCATATTTCTGTTGAGATGCTCTGTGTTTCTTTCAATTAATTTTAAATATAACAAAGAATTTAATAAAATAACTCAGTTATCATTCAGCTAGTGTTGGGAATATAAATTGCGACCAAGGTTTGGTGGTATATTTTGATGCAAAACTTATGAAAACAAGACATTTGTACTACAGAGCCAGAGCCGGTTTTGGCCAGGTTGGTAACGAAAGGGTTAATGAAAGATGAATGAATGAAAGAAAGAAGAATCTAAAAAAATGAATGCATGAAACAAGAACGAAAAAAGACAAAGAAGGAAAGATAGAAATTAAAGAATGAAAGAAAATTATCATTACCATCATCATCATCATCATTTAATGTCTGTTTTCCATGCTGGCATGGGTTGGATGGTTTGACTGAAAGCTGGGGGGAAACTGCACCGAGTTCCCATGTGAATGGACAGGGTTTCTACAGCAGGATGCCCTTCCTAATGCCACCAACCCCCAAGAAGAAAGAAAATATAATGCGAAGGAAGGAAGGGGAATAGCAGGAACAATTACTACTACTGCCACCACCATCATCATCATCATGTAAACATACCAATGATTCCAGGATGCCACACTAAATAGATATATAATGAAGTTACAGAAAAATCTATTCAAACAATGACGAATTAATGAATTAATTAATCTACTTACAGCCACATTTTATTGAGAATTTCTTGGATAATTTCATCGGAGGATTTTTCAACTACAGGAATATTCATCAAAGAAGCCATTCTGTCTACGAGACTTGGAATTTGCTGCAGATGCTTTTCAGCATTTCTTACATCATATGTCCAGGCATGGTCAATCAGGTAGATGCTGCAACAAGGTGGAATACAGGGTAATCGTTAGTGTACTGGGAATTTTTTTTTTATTAGTCTCTAATCAGCCACCACCACCACCACCACCCACATCAGCCACCACCACCACCACCACCACCACCACCCTCATCAGCAATATTACCACTCCAATCATCATCATTCCACCACCACCACCACCATCAGCTTACCATCATCACCTCACCACCACTGCTGTCATCACCCCCGCCAGCACAACTAATGCCACCACCATCGCCTCACCACTACTATCACCCCACCACCACTGTTCCTATCATTGCCCCTATCATACCCCACCAGTAGTACCACTGCCCCCATCACCAGTCATCACCACCACCACTATCATGACCTCACTGCCACTGCCATTATCACTCCCACCAGCAAAACCACGGACACCACCATCATCCCCATCTCATTACTTCACCAACACCATCAATTTGATTGAATTGTGTTTTGATAGTTCAACTCACGTCTGATGAAGTGGCCTGGTTATTTCTGCTCTATTATGCAATCCTTTAATAAACAATAATTAGCCATTCCCATAGAAATGTTTATCACATAACTGAGAAGTCAACTTCATTGTTATTCATCTATATTTTACTCTGTGAAAAATGCACAGCTTCAGGTTGTTTGTGCATACAGTGGATTCACAGGGTGATTAATATTATGAATTAACTAGTTAATATTGCATTATTTGTTTCATTAATTGGGTTAATGGACAGTAAGTATTGTTGGTACTCCTTTCAAGTAGTCCGTTAACCAAATACTTACATGAAGTCTTACACCATTTCAAGTTATGTCTATTTCACCTTCTAGTTTTTCTTTAAGAAATTAACGAGAAAAATATAAAATATTAAGGGACTAGTTTACTTTCATGTGTTATAGCAGTCTTCAAGGTCCCAGGTTGTGACAGGAGTGTTTCAACTGGAATTTCTTTGAATAATATATATCCCTCTATACACAATCATACAAACCCCTTTTTATTCATATATATATATATATATATATATAATAGCAAAGGGTAAAATTAATTAATTAATTAAGAATTAATCAATAATTTCACCAAGCAGAATTCGGCATGAAAGAAGGACCATTTCATGGTAAACTTTTAATAAATAGGGTTCAGCAAAGATTTGCTTTACCACATACCAACGTTTTTTGGCTGCTATTTCTAAATTTCGGTATGTGGTAAAGCAAATCTTTGCTGAACCCTATTTATTAAGTATATATATATATATATATATACATACATATATGTACATACCTACATATATATATGCATATATACATACATATATGTACATACCTACATATATATATGCATATATACATGCATATATACATACATATATGTACATACCAGCATATATATGTATATACACATGCATATATGGGTACAGGACATCAAAAAAAACATGAACTAAGCTTCATCCTATTGCACCTCACACTTCTATTAGTTATTATTCATTTAATTCTTTTGTCATGTATATGGAAGTATATCAATTACTAAATAAATAATTTGCAATTGTTTCTTTTTTTTTTCTTAAGTTTTTCATGGACAGATATTATTTCAGATAGTCTAAACAGTATATTATAATCTTACTTATTTAAATTTACTAATTTTATTCACTCTATGAATTTTTATGTATTGTAGTTTGTATAGTTTTTAATTCTTGTTTCTATACCATCAACAGAACCTGACTGTTAAGTAGTTATTAGTTCACATCAGTCTTGTCACTACATATATTTAACTGTCCAACCCATGCCAGCATGGAAAACAGACATTAAATGATATATAAAGGGGACACACACTCACAAAGTGATTCAAGAGTCTCTGCAGCATTAAATCAACTGACACTGAAGTCTCTTGAGCTTCTTAATTTAGGTCTTGTTGCCTCATTTCTATATACTTCAAATTCCACCTACTCTCTATAGTCTCCGTCTGACTACCCACTGCATTCATTTAACACCTACTACTAAACACCAGTTCACTCTGTTTACTACCATAGTTGAGATTTCAGGATAGCTGTCATTTATTCTGCTATCTGTCTGAACTGCCTTGGGCAGTTGCTCTAAGTATATGCAGATCAGTGAACAAGATTGTCATGTTGAATCAGTTCTGAATCAATGAATATTGTCTTCTATTGATAATGACTGTTTTCTTTCGGTGTTCAAAAATAAGTTCATTTTCCAATTTTGGTTTTCCTGTTGCTTACGTTTTTTTTTGGGACGTCCTGTACCCCATATATGCATGTGTATATACATATATATGTAGATATGTACATATATGTATGTATATGTGCATATATATACATATTATTTATATTATATGATTGAACGCCACACATTCATGTGTGTGTGTGTGTGTGTAGACAATTTGGTAATGGAATTTCTAAAGAAACTTAACTGTTTTCCATCGTCTGCTGCCATGTCCGAAAGTGTGACCACCTTCCATAGGGGTCTGTTGTCTTCATCTTTCTCTTCCTCTTCATCGTAATCTATCAGTAGAATCGTAAACATTTCCCCTGCATCAAAGACCTTATGAAACGAGAACATAAAATGAGAGAAAATAAGGGAGAACAATTAAATTCACACAAGAATATAGACATCATCATCATCATTGTTTTAACGTCCACTTTTTCAATGCCTGCATGGGTCAGACTAAGTTGAGACAGATTCTCTATGGCTGGATTCCCCTTCTTGTTGCCAGCAGATCTAAAAAAACACAACAATGATGATGGTAATATATGGTAGGCTTCTTCTAGTTTCCATCTCTCAAATTTCACTGACAACCCATGACTATAGAACACACTCACTGACAATGTCCATACAATGGGATTAAACCCATGACCATGTGATTCTGAAGCAAACTTCTTAACCACGTGACCGTTACACTGAATGTAACAATTTATAAAATTGATGACTTTTAAATTGATGTTATTTATGTGAAGGGTTTAGTGGTTATAATGCCAGTGCAACATAAAAAGCACCCATGCCCGGTGCCACATATAAAGCACCCATGCCGGTGCCACATAAAAAGCACCCATTCCAGTGCCACATAAAAAGCTTCCATGCCGGTTCCACATAAAAGGCACCCATTCCGGTGCCACATAAAAAGCACTAATGCCGGTGCCATGTACAAAGCACCCATGCTGGTGCCACATAAAAAGCACCCACGTTGGTGCCACGTATAAAGTACCTATGTAGACACCACATATAAAGCACCGATACCGGTGCCACGTACAAAGCACCCAATACATTCTGTAAAAGAGCTGGCATTGGGAAGGGCATCCAGCTGTAGAAACCCTAACAGATCAGAAAACTGGAACCTGGACAGCTCTCTGGCTGGTCAAATCCTGTCAAACTGTCCAACTCATGCCAGCATGGAAAACCGACACTAAATGCTGATGAGGATGAAGAATGGCAAGCACCGAAATATTAGGGCAGAAACACAATTTGTTTTGTTCCTGTTGCTGCTGCGGTGGTTCTCTCTTTACTCTTTTACTTGTTTCAGTCATTTGACTGCGGCCATGCTGGAGCACCGCCTTTAGTCAAGCAAATCGACCCCGGGACTTATTCTTTTGTAAGCCCAGTACTTATTCTATCGGTCTCTTTTTGCCGAACCGCTAAGTGACGGGGACGTAAACACACCAGCATCGGTTGTCAAGCAATGCTAGGGGGACAAACAGATACACAAACACACATATATATATACATATACACAACAGGCTTCTTTCAGTTTCCGTCTACCAAATCCACTCACAAGGCATTGGTCAGCCCGGGGCTATAGCAGAAGACACTTGCCCAAGATGCCACGCAGTGGGACTGAACCCGGAACCATGTGGTTGGTTAGCAAGCTACTTACCACACAGCCACGCCTGTGCCTATTCGTGTTTTTTTTTGTTTCTCTTTTACTTTCAAAAATTTTTCTACAAATAGTTTAATTTTGATTGTGATAAACAACAAAATAAAACAAAAACTAACAATAAATAAGGAGAAACTCCCTTGGTGGAGATGAGAGAGTTTTGACCGAAGTTTAGCAGGGAAAAAATACGAAAATATGTCAAGTATTTTGCATAGATTGAATTCTTTATTACGCAGGAGATTAGGAATTTGATGGCTTAACTATATTTCTATTCAATATATACATACATACAAACACACACATACATACATGTATAGGCACACACACACACTGGCCCACACACATGCGCACACAAACAAAGAAAAGGGAACGCAGTGTAAATAACGGACAGAGTCAAGACTACTGAAAAGGTTGCAAGATTCAATGAAAATTTTAGGAAAATAAAAATAAGGAAAATGTGGAAATTTTACCGGTGAGTGTGTTACATTATAAGGCACAAAAAGAAAATGACTCTCCCCAGACACAACAGAATATTCAAATTTAATTCTGAAAATAATAAAGATTTTAATAAAATAACCATCACAACTAAACTGATGTTTGGAGCATAAATTGATGTGACATTTTGATGGCAGGTTGTAAATTTAGATCACTTTAACCCTTTTGTTACCATATATCTCTATAGAAATACACTGACTTCCTTTTAATTAATTTTGAAAATTAATTAAGAATTTAGCTAAATGACTTTCTCATTATTAAGCTGGTGTTTCAAACAGAAATTATCATGATTATTTGCTGTAACAAACATCAAGGAGAAGCTCATAAAATCAGTCACCCAAATGGGGACTTCTTTCCCCTCCATTGCAGAATTTGCATACTAAACAGCTTTTCAAACAGGTTTTTAATTATTGCCTCTTTCTCTTTTACTGTGGAGGCGCGTGGCTTAGTGGTTAGGGTGTCAGCATCAATATCGTAAGATTGTGGTTTCGATTCCTGGACCGGGCGATACGTTGTGTCCTTGAGCAAAACACTTCATTTCACGTTGCTCCAGTTCACTCAGCTGGCAAAAATGAGTAACGCTGCGATGGACTGGCGTCCCGTCCAGCTGGGGAGCACATACGCCATAGAAACTGGGAAACCGGGCCCATGAGCCTGGCTACGCTTTAAAAGGGCACATTTATTTTCTCTTTTACTAATACTTTTTCAACACTGTATTGTTACATTCAGCAAAATTAAATATGCTACAAGTAGACAAACGCATACAAACCAGGACATTTCTTAATGTTACAAGTGCAATGGCTGCCTTTATTGCATGTATGGAAATAACTACTAATTTTGACAATTCTTTTATATTATACTTTACCATTTATAGTTTACTAGCTGTATCACCAGGCGTTGCTCAGGTTTGTTTCGACCCTTTAGAATTGGAATTTTCGAAAAGTAAAAATTTTGCATTATGTAGCTTGTTATTCTCTTTAAGTGAACATTTTTCTGGTTGAAATACACCGAAAAATGGCAACACAGCAGTCAAAAAATCGTTAAAAATCGGGATTTTCATAGAAAAAAAGCACCTTTTTGATGTAAATAATTTTTGGTGTTAACATGGTCCGATTTGAATTTTATCTTCTACGGAAGGAAGAGCAAGCCTTCTTCTATCATACTCTCAATTTTGGCCGACTTGCACCACAGGGTCTCAGAGGAGATAGTGTTAGTTGAAGGTTAACCAAACCTGCCATACACAGACAACTTCAGCTTTATATATAGAAAGAGATTATTTATATACATGGGTGATATTCAGTTTTGTTTATTTACTTCTACACATAACTAAGTTCTTTATTTATTCCTGATGTTATTGTGATTGGGCAAACAAATCACAATCATATTACATTTTTATCCTCATATTACATGTAAGGTACCTTTTTTTTTTACAAATCAGGCCTGGCTGCATGATTAAGAAGCTTGTTTTGTAATCATGTGGTTTTGGGTTCATTCCCACTGCACAGCGCCAAGAATAAGTATCTTCTATGACCCCAGCCAACCAACCAATGCCATGTTAGTGAATTTGGTAGAGAGAAACTGTGTGGAAGCCCATATGTGCACATGGGTATCTTTGTCCCCATTACCACTGCATGACAACTGCTGTTGGTTTGTTTATTTCCCCATAACTTAGTGGGTCATCAAAGGAAATTAATAGAATAGGTACCAGACTTTAAAAATAAGTCCTGGAGATGATTATACACACACATATATGATGGGCTTCTTTCAGTTTCTGGCTACCAAATCCTTGCACTCACAAGGCTTTGGTCAGCTCGAGGCTACAGTAGAAGACACTTGCCCAAGGTGCCACACAGTGGGATTGAACTGAGAATCATGTGGTTGAGAAGCAAGCTTCTTACCACACTGCCATAAAGAAATAATAATTTAATAAATAAAACATATGCATACATACATACATATATGTACATACCTACATCTATATGTATATATACGTGCATATATGAGTACAGGACACCACAAATAAACGTAGAACACAACGAGAAACGAAAACATAAAATCAAACAAGGAAACGGACTTTTTTTTAACAACGAAAAAACAGAGTACAAGACAAACAATACAAGGAATATTCCCCTTCTTCAGCTGCCCCTGGTTCGACTCAATGCGTGTATCGAAGGTAAATACATACATATCTTGTATCTTTTACATATTTTCAATAGTACTGCAACCATTCTGGCGCAGCACAAGTCTGGTATTAATTCTATCGATCACTTTTGCCAAAGTTACAGGGACATAAACAAAGCAACAATGGCTGTTAAGCAGTAGTGGGGGGAGGGGTCAAACACACCCCGCACACCACATTCACTGGCAAGCTAGGCCAACGAGCGAGGGTAAAGAATACGCACACCACTCGTTTTCGGCGTGACCCTAAACATAAATGTTAAACAAGAATACGCACAGCCAGTGTTTAGGGTAAGGGTTACGCCGAAAACGGCCAAGGTACTACACAGTGGGTCTGACACCGAAACCGTGTTGTTACAGAGCAAGCTTCTAAACCACATTACGGAACATATTTTCCATGCTTGTCGGACTGAAGGAAACACCTGAGAGCTGTGTCTCTCGAGGCTGTGTAGCAATATTGTTAGTGTCTTTCATCATATAGGGGGGTCAAGTTAAGGGGCAAATAACTGCTTCCGTAGCCAAACGGAAGAAAACCTTGAAGTAACGGGACCTGAGAGTGAACAACCTCTTCCAACCTGTGGCGTTTGAGACGTTCGGAAGGACTGGTGGACCACTAACAGCGAAGTTTTTATCAACGTTGGCAGCTGGCCTTACCGAAGTATAAAGTGATGCCCGTGAGGGGGCTTGGCTTTCCCAAAGCCTTAGTTTCGCCATCACCCGTGGTAATGTTGCGAGCGTGCTGGCTTGCTTCAGTATGTCCCGTTAAACTTTGCGCTGTGTGACCTGTTACTGTGATGTAAACCAAAGAATTTCCCACAAATGCTTTCAATACAGTTTTAACAGAAAGATTTGGAAGCATTAGATGAGAGTTCTCCGGTAATTTTGTTTCATGTAAATAAATGTGGTACTACTAGTACCAAACAATAAATGTTTGGTGCTACTAGCGAACAGTGACCTCGATGCGCGCACGTTAATTTTATGTTAATTTTTAAATTTATCAGCAAATCTTATAAAATGACAACGTTCTAAAAGATGTATGTATTTATATGTTATAAATGAAAATAAACAAATATTTTAAAATTAAAAAACATGAAATAAGTACGAGTTGAGTACCGGGGTCGATGTAATCAACTTACCCCACCTTCCCCGAAATTGCTGGCCTCGTGCCAAATTTTGAAACCAAAATGGGTTCAGAATAGAACGGAACCAATGTATCAAGGGAATAGAATTTGAAATTTTGAAGAAAAACAAAAAAAACGGTTGAATTTTGGGGATGTCTTTTTGTTTTGGGTGGAGGCGTCGGACAAAAATGGTTGAAGAAAGACTTCTGTAACGAAAGTGAAAACTGCTTTTGCGTCGTATACACCGGGATCGTATCGTTAGGATGTAAAGCGAATGTTATCGTTTTTTAAGTCTTGATATAAAACCAAAATAAAATGTAAGAAACACGAAAGGAAATCCTGCGGAAACCTGGACATGACACAAGCACCTGCAGGAAAACCAAATATTCTAAGAATCTTACCTGTCCACGAAGTTTGTTGAATAATGATTCCCAAAACCTTTTGGGAACGGTCTGCAATTGGGGTCCATGGAGTCGCTTAAAAGAATCAAAGTCAATATTATCACTGCTAATTAATTTGGACATCTCCGTCGTTTTCTTGCCAACACGTGCGCGGAGAGTAATGTTCCATTAAGATGTGTACACTAAAAATGTGACGTCACGAGTTTGTATGTTCCACGTCATGGCAATTATGACGTGGTAAATTTTGGTAAGGTTTTGGGGTTCTTTGAAATGCGTTCGGCTGGACTTCGATATAACTCGACAAAACCAAAATTTACCGTTTTTTTTCTTTCGTATTTCTATTTCTTGGATCTTTTCGGTTTGACCGGCAGTTTTTTTTTAATAATTTCCACGTAACTAAACACTTTTGAACTTCGTATACTGGTAGAATGTGTTTATAAAACATCTTTTTCTCTTGGCTTTATTGAGAAAATTCTATAGTTTGTAAGATATTTGTTGTTTTTTTCTTCAGTTTCTGCAATTTCAACCAATCAATGACGTCTATTGAGGTAAAAAAAAAAAAAAACATTCTGTGCCGTATGAATATGTCACTCGTTTAAGAAACAGATTGGGTTTATTTACATTTGTGAAGAAAA
The DNA here is from genome assembly GCF_006345805.1 of Octopus sinensis. Taxonomy (NCBI): domain Eukaryota; kingdom Metazoa; phylum Mollusca; class Cephalopoda; order Octopoda; family Octopodidae; genus Octopus; species Octopus sinensis. The sequence continues at coordinate 27,959,303 of NC_043020.1, forward strand.
AAGATACCCTTCCGCCCACCCCTAACTATAACCCTAAAACTGATTGAAATGCAATAGATCGATACTAGGGTCATAATTATGGGTGACAATTTCATATGACACCACTAGAAAAAACTGCCGTGTTGCAGACGTCAGGCAAGAATAATTGCCTGCCAAGTCGTTTTAACAGATTGCATTCTTAAACCGATAAGTAATTTACAATGAAAGACAAGAAGCAGCGTCTAGATTAATTCTTTGCGTTTAATCCAGTCCCAGTTTTTAAAGATTTGATATCCACCTATTTTCCCTTATTTTCTTTCATCTTCCTGACTCTGCGTGTATTTTTAACGTAACAGGTACTCTTTTACACTTTTACTTGTTTCAGTCATTTGACTGCGGCCATGCTGGAGCACCACATTTTTAGTCGCTCAAATCGACCCCAGGACTTATTCTTTTTGTAAGCCCAGTACTTATTCTATCGGTCTCTTTTTGCCGAACCGCTAAGTTACGGGGACGTAAACAAACCAGCATCGGTTGTCAAGCGATGTTGAGGGGGACAAACACAAACATACACACACACACATATATATATGTTGGGGGGAACAAACACAAACATATACACACACACACACACACACATATATATATGTGTGTGTGTATATGTTTGTGTTTGTCCCCCCAACATCGCTTGACAACCGATGTTACAAAGAATAAGTCTTGGGTCGATTTGAAGCCCATCGTATGTATATATATATATATATATATATACATATACATACGTCGGGCTTCTTTCAGTTTCCGTCTACCAAATCCACTCACAAGGCTTTGGTCGGCCCGAGGCTATAGTAGAAGACACATGCCCAAGGTGCCACGCAGTGGGACTGAAGCCGGAACCATGTGGTTGGTAAGCACACTCCTACGCCTATACTTGTAATGTAGTGTATACTTGCAATGAATGAACAACTTCGTATGGTTTGTGCGGTGATAAAAGAAACCACGTTCAACTGTCGTTGAATTATTATATGCAGCCTTCCACAAATCCATCTGTCACTCTCCCAACCACATGGTTCCCACTGTGTGGCACCTTCGACAAGTTTCTTCTACTATAGCCTCGGGCCGACCAAAGCCTTGTGATTGGATAGGGTAGACGGAAACTGAAAGAAGCCCATCGTATATATGTATATGTATAAATATATATATGTGTGTGTGCGCGTGTGTGTCTGTGTTTACTCTCCCCCACCATCGCTTGACAACCGATGTTGGTGTGTTTACATCTCTGTAATATAGCAGTTCGACAAACGAGACCGACAGAATAAGTCCTGGGATCGATTTCTTCGACTAAAATGCGGTGCTCTAGCATGGCCGCAGTCAAATGACTGAAACACGTAAAGGAATAAGATATCTGTTTATTTAGAATAAACAAAAACGCTGAGAGCGCACACATGCGTGGGCGTGTGTGTGTGTGTGTGAACATTCCCACACCTTTAATATAATTCAGTAGTCTGATTTCACAGGTTTCATGTAGCTATATTCAGGGTTATTCAATCCAAATTCGAATAACAGATGACGAATCTGCCATTTCAACTGGCGAGAGTGTCATATGCGATTTCATGATAACACGAAATTTACACGATCAAGAAGCAGTGGTAAACGAAATATATAAAAGTCACAGGAGTGGCTGTGTGGTAAGTAGCGTGCTAACCAACCACATGGTTCCGGGTTCAGTCCCACTGCGTAGCATCTTGGGCAAGTGTCTTCTGCTATAGCCCCGGGCCGACCAATGCCTTGTGAGTGGATTTGGTAGACGGAAACTGAAAGAAGCCTGTCGTATATATATATATATGTGTGTGTTTGTGTGTCTGTGTTTGTCCCCTTAGCATTGCTTGACAACTGATGCTGGTGTGTTTACGTCCCCGTCACTTAGCGGTTTGGCAAAAGAGACTGATAGAATAAGTACTGGGCTTACAAAGAATAAGTCCTGGGGTCGATTTGCTCGATTAAAGGCGGTGCTCCAGCATGGCCGCAGTCAAATGATTGAAACAAGTAAAAGAGTAAAGAGTATGTATGAATATGTATTTACAGGGTGCGGTGAACAAACTGTTGTCTAAATTACGCAAAAAAGAAAATAACTCTGACATCTCATTTTAACAGATATATTTACCAGAATTACAGAGAAATTTCTTGAAATACTAAAGAGTAAATTGATTCAATAAAATTGCCCTTGGCTTCAACCACAGCCTCCAGACAACTTTGGAATTTGCTGCAGCTCTTCTGGACCGTCTCCTTGTGTAAGTTGGTGAATGCTGCCACAATCCTTGCCTTCAGTTCATCTTTGGTGTTGCAAGGAGTTTTGCTGGTCTCTTGCTCAACTGCGCCCCATACATAGTAATCAAGGGGGCTGAAGTGTGGTAGCCAAATGTTAGTGGTGATTTGGTCGCAGAAATTGCCAGAGGGCCATGACTGGGTTCTCCTGCTTGTGTGGCATGGTGCAGCGTCCTGTTGCCAGACGTAGGGTCTTCCAGCAGCCACCCTCTTGACCCCGAGCAGCACTACATCCTCCAGGCACTTGATGTTGAGTCTGAGGCCATGTGGGAAGATGAATGGAAGCATATACAGTACAGTACTGTTTCTACTTCATGGATTTCTTTCTCTTTTTACTTGTTTCAGTCATTTGACTGCGGCCATGCTGGAGCACTGCCTTTAGTCGAGCAACTCGACCCCAGGACTTATTCTTTGTGAGCTCAGTACTTAT
>NC_043020.1:27967033-28007033 GCF_006345805.1 Octopus sinensis
TACTAACCATGAAACAACACATAACTAACAAAACCACCTTCAGACTTGCTACACTGCTAGGCCTCCATAGTATTTGATTATCTCTCAGCAAACATGCTACAATCATTAGTTCACAGATGTGAAGTTTCCCTCCACTGTATCATCTGCCACTACTCACAACAGCTTCTGTTCTTGTCAAGTAGCTATTTGCATAGCTTTCTGCTCAGCCTTATCCAACTCCGTCTTCTATCACCCTCACTAAGTTTTCCCTGCCAGACCTAGCACAAAACATTTTGTCCAGTCCATTCTCTTCCGAACACCAACTGTCTGTAATTCCTCTTACAATTACACATTTTTTCTTCTGCAAATATTGACCTTCAAATGTTCAAGCTGAGCATCAATGGCAGTAGTCTCACCGGTTCCAGAGAGCCTGCAAAAGTCATGGAAACTGCTCCTACTCTCCTGACTAACTTTTTAAATATTCAATCTATAACATTTAGATCAATACACCGATACACCGAAGTATAAGAAGATACAGCAAGTGATGTCATGAAGAAATCTTATCCAGAACCAATCAGATCTCAAAAGAGATTTGTGAAAATGATAATGAATCTTTGGTTAAAAATAATATCAATAATAATAATAATAATAATTATAACAATAATAATAATAATAAAATCCCAGACTAATAAAGATGGTAATGTTCAAGAGGGCAAATAAAATAAATTCAAAGAAGCTCAGACTCTGGAAAAAAAAAAGTGATGCTCAATACAATAATACTATAAATGTTTCTGACAAACATAACTGCTTGCAAAGAAGGGTTCATCAGGCACGAGAAATGAATGAGGCCAAGGTGGGACTTCAATAAGGGAGTTTACAAAACCAAAAAAATAAGAAAAAAAAATGTGGTCAGCACAGTAAAAGCAGACCAGACAAGGTAAAAAAAGACTTAGCTGGTAGCTCTGAGAGTCAAAAGACTTGTATGTCTAAAGTAAGACTGACATATCAAGTCTGAAAGAAGAAAGACCTAAAAGCAAGTAGGATTTACTTGTGAATAAGATTGTTAATTATAAAGGAGAGCATCAAAGCTAAAAGCTAAATCTAATACAAAAATCTCAACTCAATTGGAATCTACGTCCAAACCAAGAGGTTACTTTGTGATTAAAGATGAAATATGTGAAACCAGCAGAAGTGATTTCTCTACTTTCAACTGTCTACAGTAAACTGTTTTCTGGCCTATCTAGCATTTTGACTAAAACCAAAGGTAACTTTAAAGCCAAAGAGAATTATATTCTTCAAAGAGCAGCAGTGTGTCCTTAAAATCCATTACCAGCGGTACCTCAACTCTCAAGTGTTTTGGTAAACTATCAGGAATAATAAAAGAGAAGTGATAAAAAATGTGAGATTGTGGAACAGAACCTCTTGAATCAAAGACATCAGAATGGTCTGGTTGGGTTTTTAAGTTTTAAGGCTTCCGTAGCTCCTTGGTCTATACCAAAGAGCTTGACTATCAAAAATGTGGATTTATCATGGACAGGTGACAAAAAAAAACTTATGCAGCAGATCCCTTCACAGTGCAAAGTAGACGTGAAAAAGAAAACCTTGTTTGTCAAACGTGAAGTTGTATCACTCTCTACAAAGAAAACTGCATACAAACACAGACATCTTATATATATATTATATATATATATATATATATTATTATATATATATATATATATATATATATATGTGTATATATACATATATGTATATATATATGTATATATATGTATATACATATATGTATATATGTATATATATATATGTATATATATATGTATATCTGTATATATATATATATATATATGTATATATATATATATGTATATATATATGTATATACTTATATTTATGTATATATTTATATATATATATATGTATATATGTATATATATATATATATATATATATAATGTATGTATGTATATTAATACTCACAGATACATACTTAAACACACATGTGTGCATTAAAAATAACTTTGAAGTAAAAAAGGGACCCAAGGAAAATAAAATAAAATAAAAACAAACTTCTATAATAACAAGGGCCAACAATGCTTGGTGTGACTAGAACGGTAGTAAAAAGTGAAAAAAGGGGGTGGAAAAACATCAGAATGTGTGTGTGTGTGAGTGTATCATGTGAGTATGTAATGAGAGAGAGAGAGAGAGAGAGGGGGAAGGAGGGAAAAGGATGGGATGGGGTGGTATTTATTCACTAATAAAACCAACAAAAATAATAATGAAAATTTTTTTATAAATCAAAGAAAACGGTGTGTTTGTGGGGCGGGGGGTTTCTTTAGGTGGCTTGTGTCTATTGGCTAGGACAAGGACATGTGACTTCTGCCAGTGGTATGATAAAAAAAAATGTAAAACAACAACAAATATAAGAAAACTGGCTGCTTTACAGAGCCCTGGGTAAGTTTGCAACAGAATATGTGTGTACGGCAATCCAACAGCAGGGTGAGGAGGTGATGGGGGGGACAGAAGTGATTGTCCCCTCCTCCTGGCCCCCACCATCACTGTAGTGGTAGTAGTTGTTGTTGTTGTTGTTGTGATTGCCCAGACTTCACTCCAGAGAATTCTAAAATAGCCATACGTCAATCAACCAAGTCCCCACTTCTAGCCGGCTGGTTTCAGGTTTCGCAACATGTTGTTGGCCCTCACTGTTAAACGGTTTTCAAAATGATAGTCTTTGTACTTCTCCTATAAAAAATGGAGAAAGAAAAGCAATTAGGTAACGATACACAGACAGACAGACAGGTAAATAGACCAACAGATAGCAGGGAAAAACACATCAATAAACATAACAAAAAACAATATATATATAGCAATAATAAATCTCTGAACGTGATGTAAACAGTAACTGCTCGACAACGTAAAGTATACTAGCCATCTCAATATGGCTAACCACTAAGGGTGAGTGTTACTGTAGCTTTTAGCCCCAGGAGATCATCGTCTCCAGCTGGCTTTAGGCACACTTTCTGTGCCCTTATGGTATTTGGAAAGGGAGGTCATCCCTTTCTCGTAAACCTCCCTTTGCAAATACCAATAGGGCACAGAAAGTGTGCCTAAAGCCAGCTGGAGACGATGATTTCCTGGGGCTAAAAGCTACAGTAACACCCACCCTTAGTGGTTAGCCATATTGAGAACATATATATATATATATATATATAGACATACAAACACACACACACACACATACATACATATATATATTGGGTCATCCCATAAATAATATGGGTTTTTCAAATGCATGAAAAGTCGGAGGGGGATGGGATGAACTACTTGCATCAACTTGCTATAAAAGCAGGTAGTAGTTTTACCTTGTCCTTATTCTTAGTACAAGTTTTGAAGAGTGCAATTCGATTTTAACAGCTATTTTTTTCAAAATTACAATGGAAGTGACAAAGGAGCATATTCAGCATATTTTGTTTAATGAGTTCAATAAAAGCAACAACAGAATGGAAATTGCAAGGAATATTAATGCAGTCTATGGGGATCGGACAATAAGCATAAGCCAGTGCCAACAGTGGTTCCAGAAATATATATATATATATATATATTCTTTCACTCTTTTACTTGTTTCAGTCATTTGACTGCGACCATGCTGGAGCACTGCCTTTTAGTCGAGCAAATCGACCCCGGGACTTATTCTTTGTAAGCCCAGTACTTATTCTATCGGTCTCTTTTGCCGAACCGCTAAGTGATGGGGACGTAAACACACCAGCATCAGTTGTCAAGCAATGCTAGGGGAACAAACACAGACACACAAACACACACACATACATATGTATATATATATATATATATATATACATATATACGACAGGCTTCTTTCAGTTTCCGTCTACCAAATCCACTTACAAGGCATTGGTCGGCCCGGGGCTATAGCAGAAGACACTTGCCCAAGATGCCACGCAGTGGGACTGAACCCGGAACCATGTGGTTGGTTAGCAAGCTACTTACCACACAGCCACTCCTGTGCCTACATATATATATATATATATATATATATATATATATATATATCCCAACATGTCTTTAAAAAGTGAATACACTATGTTTTACAAAGACTGGAATAACACTGCTGCTATGGCACCAAACTGATCACAAGGGTTCACCCAAAATAAAACACTGACCAGGGAGCAAAACAGCAAAAGCAATAGTCAGCATTATATCATTTTACACACATCCCAATTCTTCTTCTGACAAAGACAGTACTGTATCTTCCGGCACACAAGTTGAATCTTTCAGACCAAGGTTTCCAACCAAAAAAAGGTTGGTCAACTTCTACACCGAGACAATCTCGGAGAAGGAAAAATCACTTGTGAAATGCTGCAGGATTTGCAAAGATCGTGGAGATGTTTGAATGCTTCCTCTACATGTTCACACTATATGCTACATTCACTTGTATGCTGGAAAATATGATAAGACGTTGAATGTGTAGAGATGTAAAACATACCTTAATACACTGTAACAACTGTATAGATTTGGCAGGCTGGAAATAGAAATTAAAAAAAAAAACATTTCAAATACTAAGGAGACATGAATAACATGGGAACACATGTGGCAAAGGAAAAAATGCTACAACTGAAAATTATACAAAAGGACTGGGGTGAGATAGCATTTGATAATGATAGAATAATAATAATAATAATAATAATAATAATCATCATCATTGTTTAACGTCTGTTTTCCATGCTGGCATGGGTTGGATGGTTCAACTGGGGACTTGCAAGCCAGGAGGCTGCACCAGGCTCCAATCTGATCTGGATCAGATAAAAGGTAAAGACCTCCTTCTTCGGTCATGCATGACCATGGGATTGCATCTAGAAAGTTACCCTCCATGCATACCAGCCTCCCTTCTCCAGGCCACTGATGTTATCCAAGGGAAAGGCAAAGGGGCCGATACAGCTTGGCACCAGTGACATCACGACTCATTTCTGCAGCTGAGTCAACTGGACCAACGTGAAATAAAGTGTCTTGCTCAAGAACAGAACACACAGCTCAGTCTGGGAACTGAACTCACTACCTCATGACTGTAAGCTCAACTCTCTAACCACTGAGCCATGCACCTTCAAGGATCAGAAATTGGACTATAAACAGTGTTATGGACACACTGAACAGTTTCCCAGGAGTCCCATGAGTGTAAGGATCCAATTCTGATCTATGCATTTTGTGGGTTGGTGTCAATAAATGAAAACTGTAGGGCCAAGTATGTTGATTTGCCCAGGGACCAACAACAAATTCATAGGTCTAGGGTTCAAATCAACTGCATGTATTTTGCATTTCTTTATATATAATTTAGCAATTAAGATTTTGCGATAAATGAGGCTACGCATTACAAGCAGCAATTTGTGTCAGACATGCATAAATTAGTGAGGAGCGTAGGGGGTAGGGAGGATGCAAAAAGGGAGGGAATGGATGGGGTAGGAGATGAAAGGAGGGGATGGAGACGGGGGGAACAAAAAGAGAGGGGGGAGAGAGAGTGAAGCAATTACTTCAACAAACAAGCTATGCATCTCATTCATACAAATACTAGAGACTCCCCACTCCACCCCACCTCAAAAAAAAAGAAGTAAAAAAATGAAAAACATCCAAATCCAATTGTACAAAAAAGAGAAAGAAAGGAAGGAAGGAAGGGAGAAAGAAAGGAAGGAAGGAAGGGAGAAAGAAAGAAAGAAAGGAAGGAAGGGAGAAAGAAAAAAGAAAGAGAGAAAGAAAGGAAGAAAGAAAATAGAAAGAGAGGAAAAAAGAAAGAAAGAGAGGGAGGGAGAAAGAAAGAAAGAAAGGGAGGGAAAAAGACAGAAAGAAAGAGAAAAAGAAAGAAAGAAGAAAGGGGGGAAAGAAAGAAAGGGAGAAAGAAGGCAAAAAGAAAAGAAAGAAAAAAGACAAGGAAGGAAGGCCGTTTTCTGGCATCAAAGACGTGATTAGTTAGAATCGGTCGTAGCAATGGGTGTCTTACCTCATCTGTAATATAAATGGAAGCGAGTTCATAGAGGGAAAACGCAGCAACATGCACATCATCTTTCTTCCCACTGCACCTAGCCAGTGCTTCCTCCAAATACTGCAACAAACAAACAAAAAAAGACATCGTTTTTTACAAGAGTTATCAGACATATTTATCGTTGGTCAATTCTTTTGCTTCTTTTTTTCTTCTTCCATTCAATTCATTCTATTCATGCGAAACAACAAAGCACATCATCCTGGCCATTATTTTCTCAAACCTATTTTCCCTCCAATCAAATCTTCCGTTGCTCTATTTACTACCAATGTGTCATGCTTGGCTGCATTCTTCTCCGCTCTCACCGTCTCTTATCTTACTTTGTTTTGTGTGTGACGGCCCTGCTCGATCTGTAGAAAAGGCATAGGCAGAACACTCCGTGAAGTGTACCTGGGGTAAGCTTTGGACACGTAAGAGGTGCAGCAATGTCAGAGGAAGGTTAACAAGGAAAATGGCTTTTGTGTGTGGAAGATGCACAGGTACAATAAACACCAAAAATGTACAAAAAATAGACTCCATCAACCGCCAGTGAGGTAAGCTAGAGGTAGTAGACAGCTTCCGTTACCTAGGTGACCAAGTTCGTAGAAGAGGTGGATGCTCCGAGAGCGTAGCTGTGAGAATAAGATTAGGCTGGGCAAAGTTCAGAGAGCTCCTACTTCTACTGGCAACAAAAGGCCTCTCTCTCAGAGTGAAAGGCAGGTTGTATGATACCTGTGTGTGAATAGCTATGATACATGACAGTGACACATGAGCTGTGACAGGTGAGGACATGCGTAAGCTTCAAAGAAATGAAGCCAGTATGCTTTGTTGGATGGCTAAGTTATTTAACTAAATTCTTCCTTATTTTCAAAATTAAAACAAAGGCAGTATATTTCAATAGAATTATGGTAATATGAAGGCTAATGGAGAGAGAGAGAGAGAGAAAGAGAGGAGAGAGAGAGAGAGAAATGGAAAATATAATATTCTAATTAGTAAGCCGCAAAATTGTGAATGAATAAAGAAAAAGTTGAAAAGTAATGTTGAGAGAGAGAGAGAAAGAGAGAGAGAGAGAGAGAGAGAGAGAGAGAGAGCAAAATTCTATTCACTAAGCTGCAAAATTATGTGAGAAATGTAGGAGAGACAGACAGACAGACAGAGAGTGGGGCATGGAAAAGCCCAGTATACAATGGTGATAGTAGAACAGAATTTATCAATGGTGGTATGAAGTCATTTTGAGATATTTGTAGATAACCTATATTGTAACAGTTATTAGGAACAAGGACCAGTGTTTATGAAATGGTTAACTGAAGTAGACCAGCACCCTATCCAAGGTTATGTTAGTAAATGTCTAAATGACAATTGGAAAAGACTGGCTTTTGGGGTAAGGAAAAAGACTTGCTGACGTGTACTTAACTGATACAATTTATAAGTGGAACGATAAAAATATTCAAGTCTTTCCTAAAGTCCAATATGTAACAATTATCATTGTTATCCAAATTCTGATGATGGAAGATTTTGTTTCCTCTGCTGAGAAGAATTCTAATTTCCCAATATATAAAGCTGAAGTAGTCTGTGTATGGCAGCTTTGGTAGCCTTCAACTAACATTATCTCCTCCGAGACCCTGTGGCGCAAGTTGACCAAAATTGAGAGTGTGATAGAAGAAGGCTTGCTCTTCCTTCCGCAGAAGAAAAAATTCAAATCGGACCATGTTAACAACAAAAATTCTTTACATCAAAAAGGTGCTTTTTTTCAATGAAAATCCCTATTTTTTACGATTTTTTTACTGCCGTGTCACCATTTTTCGGTATATTTCAACCAGAAAAATATTCACTTAAAGAGAATAACAAGCTACATAATGCAAATTTTTTACTTTTCAAAAATTCCAATTCTAAAGGGTCGAAACAAACCTGAGCAACACCGGGCGATACTGCTACTAAATGTAAATGACTGGCTTTATCGTTCATATATTTAATGCTAAAGAAAGCAAAACTAAGAATTAGCTCTAAGAACACAAGTCGTTGTTGACAGGAAATTATGAGTTGCTTCTTACCTGAATGGCAAGTTCTGTATCACCAAGTTCCTTATGGATGGTACCTTCTAAAAGACACTTCAAGTGGAATATCCGAGCATCTGTTTGACTCTCACAAACTGTACAAACAAAACAAAATAAAACACATATAAGTTTATCAAATATAATTAAAACAGGAAAAAAATAATCATTGAAAACAATACGATAGGCACAGGTATGGCTGTAGTTAAGAAGGTGCCTTTTTAACCGTGTGGCACCTTGAGCAAGTGTCTTCTTTTATTGCCTCTACAAGACCAATACTTTATGTGTGAATTTCGTGGACGGAAACTGTATGAAAGCCTGCTATGTATGTGTGTGTGTATATATATATATATCAACCCATGCTAGCATGGAGAATGGACGTTAAACGATGATGATATATATATATATATATATATATATATATATATATATATAATCTAATTTAGTTCCTAGACCATGGTTTTTTACTGGAATTAGTCAGAAACCATGGTCTAGGAACTAAATTAGATGGTAAACGTTTTTAATTTTCATTCCTTTCGAGAATTTATCCCTAATTAGTGGTTTGAGTTTTCTACTGCTCTTTCTAGCACAAGGCTTTCCTATTTGGGAGCCTCTTAATGTGTTTTAATATACACAATATTTATATATATATACATATATAACAATTTAGCTAGGTGTAAAAATCACCTAAGAGATATTAAGTATCCAAAGAATTTACTGGAAACAGCTGTAATTTATGAGATGTATCATTTGTTTGTATCATCATCCTCGTTTAACGTCCGCTTTCCATGCTAGCATGGGTTGGATGATTTGACTGAGGACTGGTGAACCAGATGGCTGCACCAGGCTCCAATCTGATCTGGCAATGTTTCTACAGCTGGATGCCCTTCCTAATGCCAACCACTCCGAGAGTGTAGTGGAGACTGCAACAACCGAAGCCTCCACCACGGATCCCTTGTGAACTTTGCAACGGGCGCTTCCATGCAAGAATCGGACTCATTAGTCATCAGAGGGATAAGAAAAGACAGAGGGGAAGAAGTGGTCAAGAAGAGGCCAAATAAATTACCGGACACACGATAAAACGCTGCCAACAACATAATTCACCCATAATGCATTGATTGGTCAAGGAATATGTGGGATGACATCAGCAGCTGACCGGAACTTGGGGTTGACCAGAAGAGGAAGGGGCAGGAGTGCCGTGCGTGCAGACAGGGCAGGATTGGGCCTTTTCGATCGAGGTAGCCGATGGAGTTGGACGTGTGAGTGCTTTGTTAAGGTAGGGGAAAAGCAGCTGCTATTTCAAGCATTCGGGTCGGGCCGCATGGAAGGGTGCATTACCACTGGTGAGGTCTCCGTCGACGAAGAGAAGGAAGGCGTCCTTATTTCAAATCTCCTGCATACACCACAGGATATAGTAAAAAGACATTTGCCTGAGGTGTTACCTAGTGGGACTGAACACGGAGCCACATGATTGCAAAGCAAACTTCTTAACCACACAGCCATACCTGAGCAGGTGTTTATTAATCAGTGTATATTGCATCAGGTGCAATAAATATATCACAATGAAATTGAACATAAAACACGAGATGTTATTTGCTAGACAAGTGTCCCAATTAATCTTATCCAGAAGGCCACGGTACCCCAGTTAATTATTATCCAAGAGATCAGTGTTCAAGCTGATCTTATCTGACAGAGCCAGCAACCAACTTCAAGTAATGCTAAACGCATGAGGTAAATCCTCCACCACCACCACCACATAAGACACTGACATATTGCTCCTCCTTCGCACACGTCACCACCACCACCATGCATATGCTTTTCATGCTGGCATGAGTCAAATGGGTCGTAAAGTTTCAGGTTACTGTTGGTGGAGCATATCACGTGTGTAACAGGTGCATTCCAGAAGTTTTGAGACTTTAAAAAAAATTTTTTTTCGGAGAAGCAATCATAACTGTCCTAGATTATCATAATTTCAGTACATGTTTATTATACATCTAATAAGCTGACCTGCCAACTTTTGATATTCCAGACTGAAGGAGGCTGATGTAACAACACTTTGAATACACCCTATAAACACAGCTTGTCACAACTTTTCACACTACCCCATTTAATCCTTTTTACTATATTTCCCATCGTTTTTCCTTCGTTTTTCAATCCTCTCCTCTTTCATTCTTAGCTTTTGGTTTCCCCATTGCCAATTGCTTCTTCTCAAGCATCACTTCCTCCTTTCACCTGTTCATTCCTCCCAAATTACCTTTACTTTTCTTAGCATCTCACCCCATCTCACCATTCTACTATGGCGCTACCTTGTAATCTCTTTGTACTGGACCCTAACTATGCTGCCCGAGATACATCAATACCTTATAATAAGCATACGGTTTGGAGTTGGTGTGTCAAATGTACACGGAATTATTCATGAAGATCTGATGGGAACACGTGCAGAATTTGTGCAAAGTTTGCTCCCAGGGACCTCAGATATAAGAATCCTGATAACTTGACAGAGACGGGCATCAAAATTGTCCCTCCTCCTCCTCCCTACAGTCCAAACCATGCTTCCTATGACTTTTGGATGTTCCCTAAGCTGAAGAAGAACCCCAGGGACAGATGTTCTGAAGATGAAGGTGGTTGTGGCAAGGGTCCTGGACAGGGACTGCTGTGATAGTGATGCACACGGGGCACTGTGCAGCTCTTCAATATCTTCTCACCTGTAAGCATTCGACGTAACTCATCGTCCGTACAGGTAGGTAGTGCATGCCAAAGGAAGACCAATTCAAGAGTGAAAAGTTTGCAAAATTCTTGCGTGACTTGATTGCTCTTCATTTTTTCAGCCTGAAAATAGAGAAGGAAAAAATTGATTGCAATAAAGAAAAATAATCTCCTAATAAAATTACGAGCGAAGTGTTTTCATATATTTGTCCAAAATCACAGAGTAAGAGTAGGACGGAGTAGGAGAAAGAGTAGTATAAGTGAAGGGAGAGGAGAGAAAATAGTAATTCAGTGAAGGAGAAGTAGTGAGGGTAATAGCCCTGACTGAGAGGGAGTGAGAGAAAGTAATAGCAATGGAGAAAGGAAGGGGGTGATAGATGAATAAGGAAGGAAGGGGTGAAAAAAAATCAGTGTTTCAACTCTGTGTATGTAAAAGGGAGGTATGTGAATGCTTGTGGGTGTGCAATGGAAATGGGATGGTGAATGTTAAATGCTGAAAAGAAAAATCAAACAGCATTTCAACTCTAAGTATATTTGTGTTCATGTTAGAGGGAAGTATGTGAATGTTTGTATCTGTGATTATTATGTACTTTATTTTGTACCTTATTTATATATAAAATACTACAATTAGCTGTCATTTTTGATGGCCCAGAGTCAGTAGCAGTAGTAGTAGTAGCAGTAGTAGCAGCAGCAGCAGCAGCAGTAGTAGTAGTAGCAGTAGTAGTAGTAGCAGTAGTAGTAGTAGTAGTAGTAGTAGTAGTAGTAGTAGTAGTATTAATAATCATCATCATCATCCACTGGAAGCTATGTGAAAAGTATGGCCTGAGCAGAGCATGGAAATGGTATGATTGTGAGCCTGATGCACTAACCACTGAGCCAACACACACATACACTTGAGACAAAGAGAGAGGTAGAGGTAGGGAGGGAGGTAGAAAGCGAGAGAAAGTGACAGACAGACCCTTTGCCAAACGGTGGAGTAGCATCCATTAATTAGGAAGAAAATTACGAAGCTAGAATGGAATCATGTTTCTTGAATTTTGGCTCATAGAAAGTGTAGCTGTGGCACCAATGGTACCTGCCATAAAACAGCTGATAAAAGTTTAAAAAATAACATTTAAAAAACATTACTTTAAAAGAAAAAAAAGGTAACTTACTCGATGTGATGCAAAGGATTCAATCTGATTGTTCTTGCTACGGACAAGGCTTGGCACATCTTGGAAAATGTTCTGGGCATCCTCAACGTCCCCCAGGGACCCATGACAAACTGGAAGAAAGAATCACAGTTCAAGTATCTGTTTCTGTATTACCTACAAGGGGCTAAACATAGAGGGGTCAAACAAGGACAGACAAACGGATTAAGTCGATTATATCGACACCAGTGCGTAACTGGTACTTAATTTATCGACCCCGAAAGGATGAAAGGCAAAGTCGACCTCGGCAGAATTTGAACTCAGAACGTAACGGCAGACGGAATACGGCTATGCATTTCGCCCGGCGTGCTAAAGGTTCTGCCAGTTCGCCACTACAGTTGAAGTATCATGCATTGATAAGGTGTATAGAGGTATGTGAATGGGGTCAGTTAATCCTTTTAATACCATTCTGGATCTAGGAGATATATTTTGGGATTTGAAGTGAGCTTTCATTCAAAATTTAAGTTCCAAATATCAGCTTAATAATGACAAAAGTAGTTTTTTTTTTCTAAATTCTTCATTATTTCTGAAATTAATTGAAACAATTTCAGAGAATTTCAACAGAAATAGGGTAACGAAAAGGTTAGTTATTAATTAACTGACATTGAGAGACAGACAGACAGACAGATAGAGCATAACGGAAAGATGGAAAGAGAGAAAGAAAGTGGGATGCACAGAGAGAAGAAATGTGTTGAGAGAAAGAGAATAGAGGAAGAGATGCAGAAAGAGACAGAAGAAATACAAGGATATAAAGAGAAGAGAATGGAAAAGAGGAAGGGAAATAGAGAAAGGACAGAGAGATAGAGAGAAAGAAAGCGTGTGAGAGAGAGAGAAAGCGTGTGAGAGAGAGAGAGGGAGAGTGTGTGTGTGTAAAAGAGGGGAACAGGTAGGGAAAAAGAGAGAAAGCAAAACCAACTGACCAGCTAGAAGGTAAGAGTAATAACATTTGGACCATTTGGATTCATCCCGAAGTCTGAAACAGAAAGAACAATAATAATAATAATAATAATAATAATAATAATAATAATAATAATAATAATAATCATCATCATCATCGTTTAACATACACTTTCCAAGCTGGCATGGGTTGGACGGTTTTGACTGAGGACTGGTGAACCAGATGGCTGCACCAGACTCCAATCTTGATCTGGCAGAGTTTCTACAGCTGGACGCCCTTCCTAATGCCAACCACTCCGAAAGTGTAGTGCGTGCCTCTATTTGCCACCGGCATGAGGGCCAGTTGGGCGGTACTGGCGACGGCCACACTCAAATGGTGCTTTTTATGTGCCACCTGTGCAGGAGCCAGTCCAGCGGCACTGGCAACAACCTTGCTCAATTGTTGTTTTTCAAGTGCCACCGGCACAAGTGTCAGTAAGACGACGCTGGGTACGATCACGCTTGAATGGTGCTTTTTATGTGCCATCAGCACAGGAGCCAGTCAGTGGCCCTGGTAACGATCACGCTCAGATGGTGCTTTTAACGTTCCACTGGCATGGTTGCCAGTCAGGCAGTGCTGTCGTTGGCCACGTCAGCGAATTTGATTTTGATTTCACTTGCCTCAACAGGTCTTCACAGGCAACGCATAAGTAGGCTGATTACACTGCTGGCATAGGCCACGGGTTATGGTCTCACTTGGCCTGCCAGGTCTTCTCAAGCGCAGCATATTTCCAAAGGTCTTGGTCACTAGTCATTGTCTCAGTGAGGCCCAATGTTCGAAGGTCATGCTTTACGACCTCATCCCAAAAGGATGAACAGCAAGTTGACCTTGGCGGAATTGAACTCAGAACATAATGATGGACAAAATGCTTAGCAACATTACTTCAATAATAATTGTGTGTGTGTGTGTGTGTGTGTGTGTGTGTGTGTGTGTGTGTGGTAGTAGTCGAACCCATGCCTACATGAAAAATGGGTGTTAAATGATGATGATGGTGATAATAACAC
Source organism: Octopus sinensis (assembly GCF_006345805.1). NCBI lineage: Eukaryota > Metazoa > Mollusca > Cephalopoda > Octopoda > Octopodidae > Octopus > Octopus sinensis. Next base: position 27,980,923 of record NC_043020.1, read on the forward strand.
ACACATAAAATACGGTAATAAGTGCAATGGAGCGAGGAGCACCCCGTTACCCGTGGCAGAGGAAGAAAACTAAAAATTAGAAAAGAAAAAGGTTGGGTAGAAATGGTGAGATGAAACAAGCAGGGTGTTGGGTCTACTGAATGACATGGTATTGGGCCAAGAAGCAAACGGACATGACAACCATCACCGTCACCAGTATAATCATCCTGAGTGTCACACTGATGACGATAATGATGACGGTTCCTCGACAGGTCTACAAGAAAGAGCAACGAAAGGTAAATAAGATGAAATTAGCAAAGCTCACCTTTGGAAAGCATATAAACATTCTGTCCATCTTAGTTTCATCAAGTTGCACCAACCTAGGGGAATAGAATTTAAAAAAAGGGTTTATTAATTATCATTGATTAATGGATTAGTGGATTCGTTAGGGCATCAGGAAAAATGCCAGGCAGTTATCTGTTCCAGCTATTTACGTTCTGAGTTCAAACCCTGCCAGGTTCAACTTCGCCTCTGAACCTTCTAGGGTATCATTTAGAATACTTGCAGTGTGTCATGCAACAATGCTAGTTCATTAATATTCTCGTGGTTGAATGCATTTGATTTATTTTGTAATTATAAGCTCTAAATGCAAACTCAGAAAACGTTTCCAGTGTGGCAACCAATTTTCTTATTTCTTTGTTGCCCACAAGGGGCTAAACACAGAGGGGACAAACAAGGACAGACAAACAGATTAAGTCGATTACATCGACCTAACTGCGTAACTGGTACTTAATTTATCAACCCGAAAAGGATGAAAGGCAAAGTCGACTTCAGTGGAATTTGAACTCAGAATGTAGTGGAAGACAAAATACCACTAAGCATTTCGCCTGGCATGCTAATGTTTCTGCCAACTCATCTCCAATTTATTTCTAAATCTATATATATAAAGCTGAAGTTGTGTGTGTATGGCAGCTTTGGTAGCCTTCAACTAACACTATCTCCTCCGAGACCCTGCGGCACAAGTTGACCAAAATTGAGAGTATGATAGAAGAAGGCTTGCTCTTCCTTCCGTAGAAGAAAATATTCAAATCGGACCATGTTAACACCAAAAATTATTTACATCAAAAAGGTGCTTTTTTTCTATGAAAATCCCTATTTTTTACGATTTTTTTATTGCTATGTCACCATTTTTTGGTGTATTTCAACCAGAAAAATGTTCACTTAAAGAGAATAACAAGCTACATAATGCAAAATTTTTACTTTTCAAAAATTCCAATTCTAAAGGGTCGCAAGAAACCCGAGCAATGCCAGGCGATACTGCCAGTATAATAAATAAATGTCTGTTTTTAATATAACAAAATGTCAGTATTTGTACGAGAAGGGGGCAACAAACTCATTACAGTTTATCAAGAATCAAAAGATTAGAAAAATAGGTGATTCCTTAAGATTGGTCAAAGGTCAAACGTTTGAAAAGAGGTATTAACTGATTAAACCAGTTTGTGTATATGATAAGTACTTTTTTGTTTTTTTTAGCATTGTCTAATAAATAACAACTAAATTAATCCTTTTGATAGCAACCTACCCAAGACTACCTTGGTCCTGTGATATGAAGTGCTCATTTTAAAGTAAAACCGTTTAGTGATCTGTATACACAATTGTATATAAGTTGAAAGCCTTCCAAACTATGGTATTTGTCATGAGGAAGTATCATCATCATCATCATCATCGTTTAACGTTCGTTTTCCATGCTAGCACGGGCTGGACGGTTCGACCGGGATCTGGGAAGCCAGATGGCTGCACCAGGCTCCAGTCTGATCAGGCAAAGTTTCTACAGCTGGATGCCCTTCCTAACGCCAAGCACTCCATGAGTGTAGTGGGTGCTTTTTATGTGCCACCGGCACAGGTGCCAGGGGAGGGTGACAGCGGCCACAATCGGTTGGTGCTTTTTATGTGCCACCGGCACAGAGCCAGTCAAGGCGGTGCTGGCATCGGCCACGTTCGGATGGTGCTTTTTACGTGCCACCAGCACAGGTGCCAGGGGAGGCTGGCAGCGGCCACAATCGGTTGGTGCTTTTTATGTGCCACCGGCACAGAGCCCGTCAAGGCGGCGCTGGCATCAGCCACGTTCAGATGGTGCTTTTTACATGCCACCGGCACAGGTATCACAACTACAATTTCCATTTGATATTTATTTTGATGTTGATGTACTTGACTCAAGCACAGCAGGTCACGTGCCACCGGTACAGAAGCCAGTCAAGGCGGCGCTCACAGAACAATAACAGCAGCCGGAGAAGGTCATCCGGCATTGGTGGTAAAATTGCTGGATCCGATCCAAGTAACTCACAAGGCAAGACTCCTTAGCTGAGTGGGGAGTGGCATGGAAGGAGACGGCTTTATACCAAGTGATGCAAAGTTAAACCATCATAGAAGGAGAGAAGCAGCTGTCTCGCTGGTGAGGAGATATGTGGCCACCCTGGTCAAGTAAGGATGAATGGTTCAGAAGGCACAGACTATGGCCATGTGGTTAAGAAGTTCATTTTTTAACCACATGGTTTCAGGTTCAATCCTTCTATGTCGCACCTCAGGCAAATGTCTTCTAACATATCTCCAGGCCAACCAATGCTTTATGAAGGAATTTGGAAAGCATAAACTGTAGGATGCCCATTGTCTGTTTGTGTGTGTATGTGTGTGCATGCATGTGTGTGTGTGTGTGTGTGTGTTTGAACGTTTTCAATCTGAGCTACAAACATCATCATTTGTAATTGAGCTACAACTTTTGAGATTTGTTGACATTTCCTGTCAAATCCTCCACGGTGCTTTCAAGTTTCTCTGGAATAAAAAAAAAACCCCAAAACAATTGCAACTTGAAACACAGGTCTAGATTACTGACATAAAGTCCTGCCTCAAATAACTACCCACCTAACCCATGCCAGCATAGGGAAATAGACATTAAATGAAGGAAGTAACAAAGATTACGACTGACTTACCGATTTCGTACAGACACATGAGTTCGATTTCACGTTGGCCTGCAGCAACGGTGAGCGCTTGACGATATAGAGATAGGGCTAATTCATTTTCACGCTGAAGAAAAAAACACATTTTTAATGAAGTCACCCATGTACAAATATAAATATTTGAACTGATTAACGAGAAAGTTGTGGGGAACAACAATAATAAATGCAAGAAGGCAATAAAGAAAGTGACTTGATCTGGGAAAGGATACGATTACAGAAGCAAGGAGAAAATAATCAGGGATCTCCTTTGGATGCACACGAATGGACATAGTTATTGGCAGACTAAAAAGAGCCTACATTATGTACATTATATACATTTGACAGATATTTGTCCTCATCTTGTTTGTTGTTAACACAACGTTTCGGCTGATATACCCTCCAGCCTTCATCAGGTGTCTTGGGGAAATTTCGAACCTGGGTTCTCATTCTTAAGGTATTTTTTGATGAAATTATTATTATTATTATTATTATCATTATTCAGGTCACAGCCTGGAATCGAACTCGGAATTTTGGAGTTAGTAGCCACTATGCCATATGCCTGTGGGCAATTATGGAGTGAATTTTTAGGGCTTATAAATCTAATATTTTCCTATCCTTCCTTAATACTGGTTCCCATATGCTACTCATATTTGCACTTGGTCTGCTTAGGAGGTTGTTGTGTCCTACCATATGTGCCGCTTCTTTCAGTTTTCGTATTTCCCAGAGGTGTTCTCTGTCTATTATTTTAACTTCATCCCACAGGGGGAGGTGGTCTCCATTTTTCCATACATGATCAGCTATATTCGATTTATCAATATCTCCTCATGTCACACAGCTTTGCGATGTTCGTCTACCCTTATTTTGAGGGGGCAACATGTTTCGGCATATATCAATCAACTTGTGGAAGACACTGAAGATCAGGTGGAGGATATGAAGACTGCAAGAGAAGATCAGGGCATCTGGTCTGGAAGAGTTACTTTGGTCTGGGAAAATAGTCTGACAGGACAGGTAGATGAAAAAGGCTTAAAAATTTTCGTTTATCTCAATAAGTTAGAACCACCAGATGGTTCTGCCCTTGATGTGGCCTGGTGGTTTGTGTGCCTCAATGTGCCTGAGAGTCACACCAGTGGAGTACAAGCTTCTTGAAGGTCTTCCGATGCCAGTCAAAGGATAAAGTCTTCAACTGAGACTTATTTTATCAACCCCAAAAGGATGAAAGGCAAAGCCAACCTCAGCAGAATTTGAACTCAGAATGTGAAGACGGATAAAATGCCACTAAGCATTAATGCCAGGTGATGCAAGGTTAATATATGACAGAGGGACAGGAACAGGTGCAAAGAGGAGATACTGGATTAGCCCAGGTGGGAAAGAAAGAAGACAACGGTGAACGAGAATGAATGAATAAATGTAAAATAGAAAAGTAAGTCTTTTCATGTTTCAATCAAAGAAATATCTCACCTTTAGAGTGTGAACTCTCCCTTTGAAGAAGAGGAAGAGAGAAGAACGTGGGAATTCTTTCTCCCGATTTTTTATTAGCAGTTCTGCATCACAAATACCTGGAATAGATATTTGAATATGAAAGATTTATTTTTTAGGGAACAAAGAACGAAATATAATGGCAGACACAAAAGAAAAATTCACAAAGGGTCAATGAGGAAAATTAATTTCACAGACACAGTCTATGACTTAGGAAGTGTCTAAGTAAGACTCTGTTTATATCTTTTTAAGACTGACTCATTGTCATTGTTCTATAGTCGCTTTTTTTATCCCCCAAGCTACACAAACTTACTGAGGCAGTTTTTCTATGGTTGGATGCTCTTGCTGTCATCAACCCTATCCAGTTTCCATGTAATGTATGATTATATTTGATGGCATAGAAAACACATTTTTTTTCTCCAAAATAATATGTCAAAGGAAAGAATAAAATCTCCTTGGGTCCTATGTGCAAAGTTGGGGCTTATATTACATGTCTTAACTTTTTAGCATTTAAACTAGTCATATTCAGGCCCAAGGATTCTACTCGTTTTACATCGAAATAAGTCAGATCTAACTTTTCACACCTATCCGACAATGTCATTCAAAAATAGACAATTACATTATAGAAATCTCAAAGAAAGACAATTAATTAAAGAAAGACATGATTAACTCAAAACGATGAAAATGAAAAAGCCTTACATTTGACAGAGAAACCTGAATGGTGAAGGGGTTAAAATGGATTAAAAATCTTTCTGCCCTGAAAATGGGGTGCAATTTTTTTATTATGCTATCAAATATGGTACTTATTCCCAAGCTGTGGAGTCGGAGTCAGAAACAATTAATAATCCTTTCTACTGTAGGCACAAGGCCTAAAATTTGGGAGAGGGGGATAATCAATTACATCAACCCCCCCCCCCAGTACTCAACTGGTACTTAATTTATCAACCCCAAAAGGATGAAAGGCAAAATCAACCTTGACAGAATTTGAACTCAGAATGTAGCAGCAGACGAAATACCACTAAGCATTTCATCCAGTGTGCTAACAATTCTACCAGCTTAATAATAATAATAATAATGATAATGATGCAGTACCAGGCAGTGGCTCTCATGGCTTCTGATCTTAACTGATTGGAAGTGTTATCATGTACATTGTTTTGTCTTGGTATAAAAGATGGGTTACAGCAAATATGCTGCTCAATACCACAGATTTGCTTGTCAGTTGTTTGACCTTAACCAGTTGAGCATGTCCCTTAGTGGCTGACGATATGTGCATCTCTGATCATGAGCAGAAGTAGTGGGGGAGCATCATAGCCATGTGTTGAGAGGGATTCTTTGGGGGTTTGAATAATTCACCTCTGGAAACATGGGTGGTTCTTTCAACATCCTTAAACAACCCTTATTCAGGGACCGTTTGAGCGGGATGGGCTACTCAACCTGAAGAAAATTCTAACTGGGCCCCACCTGCAAGGTCATGTGCTGTTTATCTTGATATGAGATCACCATGTTGCGCACATATGGTTGTGATGCATGTGCCTGGTGTACCCTTATCAGACGGGTAGTCATGATGGGTATATTGGGCTTTGTATATTTTACCCCAGTGTCACTTTGATGGCATGAACTGCTCTCTCACTCAATAATAATAATAATAATAATAATAATAATAATAATAGTAATACTAATAATAATAATAAAATAATAATAATAATAATAATAATAATAATAATAATAATAGTAATACTAATAATAATAATAATAATAATACCAATGAAAGCTATAATGTTATAATCTTGGTAAAACTAACCATAGCAAACCTCATACGATTAAATAGTGAATATGTCGGAAAGCGACTTCATAAGTAAGTATTGCTAGTTTAGTATTCTGGCAGAGAGAAAGGCTTCTAGCAATAGGAAAACGGTAAGTAGAAGTACTCTTAGAGGTTAAGTGTGTCCTTCAGAAGTAAGTTGTGACTAGTTTGGGGACTGGAATGAGTGAATGAGGTTGTAAGTAACAAAGTGAAGAAAATTATGAAAGAGAAACCAACCAGAGCAGCCAACTGGGCCCCGTGCCGGTGGCACGTAAAAGGGCACCATTCGAGCGTGATCGTTACCAACGTCGCCTTACTGGCACCTGTGTCGGTGGCATGTGTAAAAAGATTCGAGCGAGGTCATTGCCAGTACCACCTGACTGGCCCCCGTGCCGGTGGCACGTAAAAGGGCACCCACTACACTCTCGGAATGGTTAGCGTTAGGAAGGGCATCCAGCTGTAGAAACTCTGCCAAATCAAGATTGGAGCTTGGTGCAGCCATATGCTTCACCAGCCCTCAGTCAAAATCATCCAACCCATGCTAGCATGGAAAGCGGACGTTAAACAATGATGATGATGATGAAACAGAGGAGGTTCTGGTCCCGGATTACAGAGGAAATGTCTCCATTGCCACCATAGTTTTCATGTCCACTCTACCATGCTTGCCTGGGTGAGATAGAGTTTATTGAGACAGATTTTCTATGGCCTGGTTCCCTTCCTGTCACCAACCGTTGCCTTTTTTCCAAGCAAGGTAATATTTCTCCTATGGCCAGACATGTTTTTGCAGTAGATTGGAAATGAATGACATTTGTTTAGAATAATCACAGGATGAAAAGACAAGGACACACAAAGACTCACATACACACACACACACACATACATACATACATACATGCGTATGACAGGCTTCTTTCAGTTTCCGCCTATCAAATCTACTCACGAGGATTTGGTCAGTCTGGGGCTATAGTAGATGATACTTGCCCAAGGTGCCATACCTGGCAAAGGGACTGAACCCAAGACCACGTGATTGGGAAGCAAAGTCCTGAACCACACAGACACACCTGTTGTCTATACAAAATTGAACTGAAGTTGCAAAAATGCATACCTGACACACTTCGACCTGTATCTATTTTAAGTATTTTCCTGGGGACAAATCTACAGCAAAACTTTGTACAGTTTCGGTATAGGCACATACTCTCCGATTACTCAGTCAGGTTTTTTTAGAGTATTCAGTAATTAATTACATTTAATGAATCTGTGTTGCAAGACTCCAGATGTGAAATCATGTGTTGAAACGGATACTGTTGTATTTCAGGGATGGTTATTTTTTTCTTTCTTTTTTGCCAAATGAACGCATACACACTATACATTCTAAACATAAGTATGGAAGATGGACGTTAAACATGATATATATGTGTATGTAGGCACAGGAATGGTTGTGTTGTAAGTAGCTTGCTTACCAACCACATGGTTCTGGGTTCATGCCTACTGCGTGGCACCTTGGGCCAGTGTCTTCTACTATAGCCTTGGGCTGACCAAAGCCTTGTGAGTGGATTTGGTAGACAGAAACTGTAAGAAGCCAAACGTATATATGTGTGTGTGTGTGTGTGTGTGTGTATATATATATATATATATATATATATATATATGTATGTATGTATGTGTGTGTATGTGTTTGTGTGTCTGTGTTTGTCCACCCCAACATCGCTTGACAACCGATGCTGGTGTGTTTACGTCCCTGTAACTTAGCGGTTCGGCAAAAGAGACCGATAGAATAAGTACTAGGCTGCCAAAGAATAAGTCCTGGGCTCGATTTGCTCGACTAAAGGCAGTGCTCCAGCATGGCCACAGTCAAATGCCTGAAACAAGTAAAAGAGTAAAAGAGCCAATGGGACAGAGCCCTACATGGTAGCTACACTTGCTAAAAATAGCAGCCACATCACCATTAAATGACAATCTAAAGTATTACAAGATAAAACATATCGTAATGAGGTCCTGGTCACATGAACTGGCTTTCATTACAGAAAGATAATTGACATAGTTGCATAAGTGGTCGTTATCATTTCATTATCCTTTAATTATGACAGATAGGGTTAATCTGGCTGAGATTTAAGAATTAAGCAGATAGCAATGCACTCAGTGGCATGGAATGGGATAAAAATAAGCAGAAGAAGAAACCATTGCTTGATATTGTAACAGTTTTAAGGGCGTCAAGCTGGCAGAATCGTTAGCCCAACCGAGCAAAATGCTTACTCTTTACTCTTTTACTTGTTTCAGTCATGCTGGAGCACTGCCTTTAGTCGAGCAAATCAACCCTAGGACTTATTCTGTCGGTCTCTTTTGCCGAACCGCTAAGTTACGGGGACGTAAACACACCAGCATCAGTTGTCAAGCGATGTTGGGGGGACAAACACAGACACACAAACATATACAAACACATACATACATATATATATATATATATATATATATATATATTATATATATATATATATATATATATATATACACACACATATATACGACGGGCTTTTTTCAGTTTCCGTCTACCAAATCCACTCACGAGGCTTTGGTCGGCCCAAGGCTATAGTAGAAGACACTTGCCCAAGGTGCCACGCAGTGGGAATGAACCCAGAACCATGTGGTTGGTTAGCAAGCTACTTAGCACACAGCCACTCCTCCTACATACACATATATATCATCATTATTGTTTAACGTCCATCTTCCATACTGTCAAACTGTCCAATCCGTGCCAGCATGGAAAATGGATGTTAAACGATGATGATGATATATATATATATATATATAATATTATTAGTGAATTGAAGAAATGGAGTTGAACGAAGATTGAACAGAAATCGTTTTATTGCATTCTACACGTGTTTCGAAACACGTGTAGAATGCAATAAAACGATTTCTGTTCAATCTTCGTTCAACTCCATTTCTTCAATTCACTAATAATATTAAAATTCAATTATCCGCACCAACGCACGGTTGCAACACCATAGGGTTGTACCTCCAACCGTGCTGTCTTCTGCTGTGATTTTTGCTACCAAGGTTAAACTTTTGATTAATCTGCAACAAGATTATTCATCTTTCTATTTCACAAAATATATATATATATATATATATATATATATATGAACAGACATAAGACAATAAACTGTGACAAAAATACAGCTACTATTTCTAGCAGGTGTAGTTACCATGTAGAGATCCTCAAAGGCCCATAAATATAAGTATACATAAAACAGTGGGCTGTGGTTTGAGGAATATGTGGCTGCTATTTTTAGTAACTACAGCTACCATGGAGAGATCTACTTTGACCCATAATATATGAATATACATAAGACCCATGAGTTGAGGGAGATGTGTTTACTATTTCTAGCAGATATAGCTATCATGTAGAGGTCTGCTACACTGGGCTATGTATATGAATATACATAAGATAGGGGGCTGTGATTTGAGGAATATGCGGCTACTATTTCTCACAGATGTACTTACCATTGGTCAGTGTATAGGATTATACACAAGACAGTGGTCTGTGATCTGAGGGAGATATGGCTACTATTTTTAGTAGATATAGCTACTATGTAGAAGTCCATCCCATTATCCCATGTGTGTGTGTGTGTATAACGATACATATGATGGGTGTGATTTGAGGGAGATGTGGCTATTATATCTAGCAGGTCAACTCCACTGGCCTGTATAAACATATAATAAGATAATGAGCTGTGGTTTGAGAGAGATGCGACAAAGGACACTCGTGATGGTGAGAAAGATATATATATTTCTTTATTGCCCACAAGGGGCTAAACATAGAGGGGACAAAGAAGGACAGACAAAGGGATTAAGCTGATTACATCGACCCCAGTGTGTAACTGGTACTTAATTTATTGACCCCGAAAAGGATGAAAGGCAAAGTTGACCTCGATGGAAATTGAACTCAGAACGTAGCGGCAGACAAAATACCTATTTCTTTACTACCCACAAGGGGCTAAACATAGAAGGGAAAAACAAGGACAGACAAAGAGATTAAGTCGATTACATCAGCCCCAGTGTGTAACTGGTACTTAATTTATCAACCCCGAAAGGATGAAAGGCAAAGTCGACCTCGGTGGAAATTGAACTCAGAACGTAGCGGCAGACAAAATACCTATTTCTTTACTACCCACAAGGGGCTAAACATAGAAGGGAAAAACAAGGACAGACAAAGAGATTAAGTCGATTACATCAGCCCCAGTGTGTAACTGGTACTTAATTTATCAACCCCGAAAGGATGAAAGGCAAAGTCGACCTCGGTGGAAATTGAACTCAGAACGTAGCGGCAGACAAAATACCTATTTCTTTACTACCCACAAGGGGCTAAACATAGAAGGGAAAAACAAGGACAGACAAACAGATTAAGTCGATTACATCAGCCCCAGTGTGTAACTGGTACTTAATTTATCGACCCCGAAAGGATGAAAGGCAAAGTCGACCTCGGTGGAAATTGAACTCAGAACGTAGCAGCAGACGAAATACCTATTTCTTTACTACCCACAAGGGGCTAAATATAGAAGGGACAAACAAGGACAGACAAAGGGATTAAGTTGATTACATCGATCCCAGTGTGTAACTGGTACTTAATTTATCGACCCCGAAAGGATGAAAGGCAAAGTCGACCTTGGTGGAGTTAGAACTCAGAACGTAGCGGCAGACAACTTACCTATTTCTTTACTACCCACAAGGGGTTAAACATAGAAGGAACAAACAAGGACAGACAAAGGGATTAAGTCGATTACATCGACCCCAGTGTGTAACTGGTACTTAATTTATCGACCCCGAAAGGATGAAAGGCAAAGTCGACCTTGGTGGAGTTAGAACTCAGAACGTAGCGGCAGACAAAATACCTATTTCTTTACTACCCACAAGGGGTTAAACATAGAAGGAACAAACAAGGACAGACAAAGGGATTAAGTCGATTACATCGACCCCAGTGTATTACTGGTACTTAATTTATCGACCCCGAAAGGATGAAAGGCAAAGTCGACCTCAGTGGAAATTGAACTCAGAATGTAGCGGCAGACAAAATACCTATTTCTTTACTACCCACAAGGGGCTAAACATAGAAGGGACAAACAAGGACAGACAAAGGGATTAAGTCGATTACATCGGCCCCAGTGTGTAACTGGTACTTAATTTATCGACCCCGAAAGGATGAAAGGCAAAGTCGACCTCGTTGGAAATTGAACTCAGAACGTAGCGGCAGACAAAATACCTATTTCTTTACTACCCACAGGGGGCTAAACATAGAAGGGACAGATGAAATACGGCTACGCATTTTGCCCGGCGTGCTAACGTTTCTGCCAGCTCGCCGAGAAAGATATAGTAACCATGGTAACAGTGACAATGATGATATCTATAAATCTTGTACAATACTCACCAGCAGATATCTTGATGCCATCTAAAGCAAAAAATGGACGAAGTACTGTGTGATACCATAGGAGTCCAAGTATTGCCAACGGAGCCTTCATATCTTTGCTATTGCTTGTTTCGTTTAAAGCCGCTAGTCCCGCAGTGCGGTCACCTTCGAAACCTAAGAATTCAATTAACTTAAGAATTTTTGGTGGCACCATTGAAACACACAACTGGAATGTCCCGTAGCCAAAGTTTACCGCGCCTAACAGGCGCTCCAGTACGTCCTGTGTGAGTTCGTTATCGTTCCCGTCCGTACATGTGGAGTCCGACGTTAACCGAACGTCACTGTTATTGCTTGATATGGAGTCCGTTGATTGGCTGAGTTTGGTTTGAGAATGCCTAGACAACATTTCAGTGATATCACGATGGAGTCTCTCGTAGATCTTCCATGCCTTGCGTAAAAGCCAACCACCTTTGATATAGCTCGGAATGTCCTGGTGAGTGAAAGTAAGCACTGCTTGGTACAACAGGGAGTCTGCTATGATAATTTGCCGCTGCATTCGGTCTTCGCTACCAATTTGAACCTCCTGTACGAAAAAAAAATAGATATACGTACATATATATATAAATGTATGTGCATTTTTTTCAATCAAAATCAAAATCGATAAACATCAATGGAAATTGTAGCTGTGATACTAGTGCCGGTGGCACATAAGAGAACCATCCGAATGTGGCCGTTGCCAGCGCTGCCCCGACTGGCTTCCGTGCTGGTGGCGCGTAAAAAGCACCATCCGATCATGGCCGTTGCCAGCCTTGCCTGGCCTCCGTGCCGGTGGCATGTAAAAAGCACCATCCGATCGTGGCCATTTGCCAGCCTCGTCTGGCACCTGTGCAGGTGACACGTAAAAAGCACCCACTACACTCACGGAGTGGTTGGCGTTAGGAAGGGCATCTAGCTGTAGAAACATTGCCAGATCAGACTTGGCCTGGTGCAGCCTTCTGGCTTCCCAGACCCCAGTTGCACCGTCGAACCCATGCCAGCATGGAAAGCAGACGCTAAACAATGATGATGATGATGTACAAATAACATGAAAAAAATAAATAAATAGTTACCAGGGTAACAAAAATTCACATAAGTGCCAAGGATGTTACAGCCTACTTATAAAGGTAGAAATTCCAGGGTTAAGTGAAATGTTTTTGTATGACATGGATAAATTAAGAAATGGAGTTAAATGCAGGTGTTATTCAAAGAAGTAGGAAAACGCAGGAATCATTCCACATATTACCTGGTGTCGCTTTTTTTTGGAAAATTTTCTTCGTAAAGTCTTGAAGACACCACTTTCTGGGTCGCATTTTTTCTCTGTTTCTTGTAAAGCCTTAGTCGCTTCTTCGATCCTTTCTTCTTCAAAAGACATCAAGGCTTGCTGAAAGAAGAGCAAACGAACCATTAAAGCAATACAAATCACATTGAGCTTCCAACAATGGTACGAGAGCAATCAAGTGGTTCAGTGTTCAAATCTTGCTGAGGTTGAATAAAATGAAAACAACTACGCTCCCAAGCTGGAAATCTATGGCTTTTTTTAGCTGAATGTGCCAAGTTAAAACTCTACAGTAACATAATATTGTTGTTGTTGTTGTTGTTGTAATGGTTGTAGTCGAGAAAAGGATCCCTTTGGCAGCAGATGTCAGTCTGAACACAGCAAAGACAGTTGCAGATCAGCAATTAACAAACACTTCATAATCAGATCTAATGGCAATGTTTAACCCTTTAGCATTTAAACCGGCCATATCTGGCCAAAAATATTCTACCCATTTTATGTTCAAACTGGCCATATCTGGTCTCTCACACCAACCCTACAATATTGTTTTAAAAAATTAACAGCTACTTCATAAAAATCTCATAGCTACAGGATAATGCATGATTAATTTAAAACAATGTAGATGAAGAAGCATTAATTTTGGCAAAATAATGCGAACACTAAAGGGTTAACTCTTTAGTGTTTAAACCGGTCTTATCCAGCCCAAATATTCTACATGTTTTATATTTGAACTGGCCATATCCAGCCTCTCACACCAAACCTACATTGACATTCTTAAAATAAACAATCACATCATTGAAACCCCAAAGCTATAAGATAATGCTTGATTAATTCAAAACAATTTGAGTGAAAAAAATTACATTTAACAGAGTAATCTGAATACTAAAGGGTTAATGAGGAGAAAATTGGGGACACTTGGCTGTGGCTGAGTAAACAGAACTGACTGCCCAGTGGCTAGTTGACCATATCACCATTAACATAACACACACACAGAGGTTACTCTTTTATTCTTTTACACATTTCAGTCATTTGACTGTGGCCATACTGGAGCCTCACTAGGTTTTGGTCAAAGAAATCTACCCCAGGACATATTTTTTGTAAGCCTAGTACTTATTTATTCTATTGGTCTCTTTTGCTGAACCGCTAAGTTACGGGGACATAAACACACCAACATCGGTTGTCAAGTGATAGCGGGGGGACAAACACAAACACACACACATTTGGCTATTCTTAGACATTCATTAACCATTTTGAGACCAACCTGTCTGAGATCGTCCATGGTTCTATGGTACAAGCTTCTTGTTTGAAAGTCATTTAAATTAAAACCTACCATCAAAATTCCATGCTAATTTATGCTACAAACCCTAGATTAATAAGAACAAAGTTACTTTATTAAATTATTCAATATATTTTAAAACTGAAAATAAGACAGAGTATGTTTCAACTGAAATATAGTGAAGAAAAAAAAGGGTTAGAATTAAATTTCACATAAGCGCAGGAGTGGTTGTGTGGTAAGTAGCTTGCCTATCAACCACATGGTTCCGGGTTCAGTCCTACTGCATGGCACTTTGGGCAAGTGTCTTCTATTATAGCCTCGGGCCGACCAAAGCCTTGTGAGTGGATTTGGTAGATGGAAACTGAAAGAAGCCCGTCGTATATATGTATATATATGCGTGTGTGTTGTGTTTGTGTGCCTGTGTTTGTCTCCCCCAACATCGCTTGACAACTGATGCTGTTGTGTTTATGTCCCTATTACTTAGCGGTTCGGCAAAAGAGTCCGATAGAATAAGTACTAGGCTTACAAAGAATAAGTCCTGGGGTCAATTTGCTCAACTAAAGGTGGTGCTTCAGCATGGCCACAGTCAAATGACTGAAACAAGTAAAAGAGTATATGAGGTTGACAAAGATATTTAGCCATATCAAATAAACATGGCGTTGAGGGTTCAATGCTTCATTCATTGATTGTCTTATCATATCATTTGTATTAAAGCTACTTACCAGTGATTAGGGTTTTGGGAATCCACCCAGGTGGCCCACATTCAATTCCCAGCCTGGAAATTGTCTTATTTAATGTTGGTACCCCAGTAGCTCAAAATCTCTCATGGAAGCATCATCCAACCAAAGTACAAATATATGGGAAACTACCACCTGTGTCATCTCTTGTGAAAGGTGGAAGAGTCCAGTTTGTTGGACATTGTTGTAAGCTGGAAACGAGGTAATTTCTACTCTTCTCCTCTGGAAGCCATCTGCTCGCGATACCAGAGGGCGCACACTCTCCTACCCTGATGTAATCTCCAGGGATACAGGCATCCAGCAACAGGACCTCCGGAATGCTATGATGGACCGTTAAGTCTGGCGAAACATAGTAAATTCCATTGTCTCAACCACGGTTGAACAATGGTGATGAAGTGCCCTGCCACTTAACCTCTGTGCATTTAGCTCTTGCCCAAGTGAAGCTGATCGGAGAACCTCAACAACAACTCGTAGACCATTATTGTTTTCGCAAAAAGTATTTTAAAAAAACACTAACGAGTTTGTTCTTTCATTAAAGAATTTTAAAAATTGAAAATAAAAAAAATGGAAACCATTCAAAATCTCAGAAAAATCTTTCATAAAAGGATTGATTAAAATTTTTGTAAATTTAAAACAAAAAACATTTGGACTACAATTGAAGACAAAAGAAAGAAAGAAAGAAAAAAAGAAAGAAAGAAAGAAAGGAAGGAAGGAAGGAAGGAAGGAAGGAAGGAAGGAAGGAAGGAAGGAAAAGAAAGAAAGAGAAAAAGGTGAGAAGTAAAGTGAAGTTATTAAATCTGATTGGAACTAATTGTTTTTAATGTGAGATGTTTAACACAGTTTTGCCCCAGAACAAAATATCTAAAATTAGAAATGGCAAAAATGAAAAGATTACATTATTGTGCAAGGTGGTTCGTTAAATTGATCAACGATATTCACTGATTTGAAAATGAAAATCATTTTGGAAAATCTTGTTTTCGTAGAAGTAGTTGCAATTATTTGTCTAAACATCTGGACAAAGGTTTTTCTTTAAAAATGAAATAACAAAAGTTCCCTCTCCTTCACAAATACATCCATAGAAATACACACACACAGACGTGTGTGTGTATACACCCATATATACAAACACATTTTTACAGAAATAAAGGCAGCGTAATATAAAGAACACATGAATAATCGAATCTGTTTATCTTTTACTTGCTTCAGTCACTGGCCTGAGGCCATGCTGGAGCACTGCCTTCAAAAGTTTTAGTCAAATAGATCAAACCTCAGTACTTATCTTAAAGTCTGATACTTATTCCATTGGTCTCTTTTACTGAACCACTAAGTTAAAGAGACAAAAACAAACCATTATTGGTTGTAAGTGGCACAGGTGGGAGAAAGGGGCAAAAATAACCAAGCATTTAAGATTGGCACCCACATGGTTTCTGTCTATAAAATTCACCCTCAAGGCACTGGTTGGCCCAGGGCTATTGAAAACATTTGTTAAAGAAACACAAGATGAATAAATGAATAAAATATAGACAAAATCAAAAGTTGAGACAGAAACATTGATAAAAGATAACAGCAGAAATAATAAATTGTCAACCACAGACAACTGGTATAGCGTAATAATTTGCCTGCCAGTACGGGTTTCAGAAACCAGTTTATGCGCCAATGTACTAAAGATTTAAAGAACTGCTGACAGTGGAACCTATAAGGTTATGGGTAGACATCTACAAGGTCAGTGTTTAGAGTAAACAATTGTGTGCAGAGGGCGCTGCTGTATTCCATCTTTGAATGCAGGAGCCCATGTCTCATCTGGCAGTGAAGCAGCTCTGTAGGTATTTCATTCAGCCCCTTTCACAGCGACACCAGAACTGCCCAATGCTGCCTACCAGTGTAGGTAAGAAAACTCCCACACAAACACACAAGCTTTGTTGACTCTGGGCCAGATGTTTCTACCATCCTTGATGCTTGTTCTTGCCACACCACTCATTCTCTTTCATAATGGTTTGTTTTTCAGCAGCTTCCAACGATTCTCTGGTAACATTTTTCTTTCCTTTTTCTCTCCTCCGCAGTGAACCCCTGTTCCTACAAATCGTCTAACACCTGGTCCAGCAACAGGGGATTCAGTAGTTCACATCTACTTTGTAGCGATGTAGTATCCATAACCAAGATATTTACCTGGCTGTAGAGAATTGGGTGCCACAGAGTGGCACAGTGCTCCTCATGTAGAAGAAGCAGCACCATAAAACTACCGAGTGCTTGCAATTCAAGCTTCTCCAGGGGTTTTTTCTTCATTTAAACAGACACACGCACATGCACAGACTCACATAATGTCAGAGGAATTTGCATGGCGCTTTATCTAGAGAAATGATTTTTTTCAATATGTTAACCCTTTCGTTACCAACCCTGGCTCTGTAGTACAAATGTCTTGTTTTCATAAGTTTTTCATTAAAATCTTCCACCAAACCTTAGTTGCAATTTTTGTTCCTAACACTAGCTTAATGATAACGAAGTTATTTTACTAACTTCTTTATTATATTTAAAATAATTGAAAGAAACACAGAGCATCTCAACAGAAATACAGTAACGAATAGGTTAACATGACAGACGTCAGAATTAAGTTTTCACTCAATAATTCTCTTAAGACTATGATAGAATTTTTTTTTTTTGTTTTGTAACTGTAGATAAGTCTATAGGGAAAACAAAGCAGCAGGCAATTAAAATATTGTTAAAGATAAAGACAAACTGTTAAGCTAAAGAATAGGTCCTGCCTTATAAGTCAACCAAATCTGTCAATCAACATTCTGGTTCCATTGCTGATTCATACATAATTCCATAAACCTTACCAAAATTTGTAAATTCAGATGCGTTCATATGCCAGGAATGAGAAGAGAAACTTATCCAAATTTATTAAATTCACTAAATATTTTTAGCTGGTGTCAACCAGTTTTAGTTTCTCTAAACTCATTATCCCTCATTCCCTGCCATTTACTTACATCTTATTTTGTTTTTAGTAAAATTACTGTAAAATTGTGAATATAACATTCTTTTAAGTTTTGTAGTATGAGAGGTGGTCAAGGTGAAGTGCTTTGCCTCTACATTTGCATAATATGTGATCTACTCAGACTACCACAATGGTCATCAACTAAAACAACTCAAAGTTTCACCTTTGCGAGTGCATAATAAGTCATGAATTAAGACTGGGGCATTTCGCCAAGCATGTGCAATAATAATAATAATAATAAGGCATCTATTAATATTAGTGCAAGTTTCACCATGCAAACATGTAGTGTAAGTTGTCTACTAAGACTGGTGCAGATTTCACCAACGTCGACTGGAAGAATTCTCAAGAATTTAGAATCTCTCGTTCACATCAGACATGTAACCGAAAGGAAAATGTTGACGGCTGCTGGAATGGCACCAGCTTGCATGCATGCTCGAACATCTGAAACATATAAGACTTTAAAAGAGGTGATGGTCACAAAAACCTTGTCGTCTAAACAAATACGCAACAAACATGTAAGATTCATCAACAACATGCTTCGACTTTGGATAACCCGTTTGATGAGGGTGAAGGGTTCGACAGAACCCTTCAGACACAAGATGAACGTGCTGACATTAATTTTGGATCTATCACCTAGAATTAAAAACAAAAGAAGAAAAAAAACAAAGAAACATTGGGTGTTTTAAGGAAAAACAAAACTCAACATTAATGCTGTTACCCATATGATGTCATTATTTAGGGTCCACTCTTAATGCTTACATGGGTTAGATGGACTTTACTGAGGTAGATTTTTCTATGGCCAGGTGCACTTCCAGTTGCCAACCTTCACCTGTTTCCGGGCAACACAAAACTTCTCCATGGCCAGACATGTTTTCACAGAAGACGGGAAACTAAGAAAATCGTTTCTATGTCACTGATGCTCGTTTGCAACCATCACATGATGTCAAGACATAGGTAGACGTAGACACACACACACACATACAAATATTTGCCCACACATACAAATACACATACATACACGCACACACATACATATATATATACAACGGGGTTTTTTCCCAAGTTTCTGTCTACCGAATCTACTTACAGGGTTACAGTATATGACACTCACCCAAGGTGCCATGGATTAAGATTGAACCTGAGACCACATACTTGGGAAGCAAGCTTCTTAACCATAGTGCCATACCTATACGAACACACACACATATATATATAATATACACACACACACATACATATACACACACACACACATATATATATGTATATATATATACACATACATACATATATGTACACATACACACATATACACATACATGTGTATATATATACACACACACATACAAATATACACATGCATACATACATATACACATAACATACATACATACACACACATATGACAGGCTTCTTTCAGTTTCCATCTACGAAATCCATTCACAAAGCCTTGGTCGGCCTGAGGCTATAATAAGGAGACACTTGCCCAAGGTGCCACGCAGTAAGGACTGAACCCAGAACCATGTGAATCAGAAAGCAAACTTCTTAACCACACAGCCACATCAGCACCTACACACACAAATAAAGACAATCCACACACACACAGTATTTATCGATTTGTCTTTCTTAATAAAACTGTTCTCTGACAACAATGCAAGGCCCAGCAGCATTTCTGTATGAACCAGTGTATCCTCCTCGTCATCGATAACGACATCAAATATGTATCAAAAACAATAGAATAAAGTGAAGCAAAAAAAATATGCAATTCGTTAATATTCATTGCAATTGCCAGAATGACAGGAAATTGATGTCTGTTTACAGCGAAGGGAAAGAGCGATAGGACAGAGTGTGAGATTTAAGCTGGGGATGAATAACAATCGCTTCTGTTTCTTACAACCGGACCAGCGTTTGTTTGTATATATTCAAGGTTACCTACTACACATTTGTATGTATCTGTGTGTGTGTGTATATATATATATATATATATATAATTATATCAAGGGAGACAGGGTGAAAACGACCTGTCTACAGCATGCTTGAAGTGCCGATACCTTCAAAAAATTACCAAAATCTCCAGCTAAATCTCTTTTATGAATTATTATTATTATATAATATAAATATTATATTATATTTATATTATATAATATATATATTATATTTATATTATATAATATATTTATTTTATATAATATATATATTATATTTATATTATATTATATAATATATATTATATTATATTATATTATATAATATATATATATATTATATTTATATTATATAATATATATATATATTATATTATATATATATATATAATATATATATATATATTTATTTATATTATATTATATAATATATATATATATATTATATTTATATTATATTATATAATATATATATATATATATATATATATATATATATATATTATATTATATAATATATATATATATATATATATACATACATAAATATATACATATACGTATATATATATGCTGTTTGTGCCTTCTCGAGCCACGCCTGACTCATAAGGGCCGGTTTCCTGGTTTCCTTGGCATATAGGTTCCCCACCTAAACAGGACGCCGGTCCATCGCAGGTGAGCTGTTAGATGCAGGAGGAAAGAGTAAGAGAAAGTTGTGATGAAAGAGTCAGCAGAAGTTTCGCCATTACCTTCTGCCGGAGCCGTGTGGAGCTTAGGTGTTTTCGCTCATAAACACACACATCGCCCGGTCTGAGATTCGAACCCGCGATCTCTCAACCGCGAGTCAGCTGCTCTAACCACTGGGCCATGTGCCTATACGCATAACATCAAAGTAACACGCAGGAGGTCGCTAGTGGCACATCACCTATTTAAGCAGCATTCCCGCTTAAATCAGCTTCTCTTCTCCAACTGCTTCTTCAAGACGTGACAAGGTCCACCATGACCAAGAGAGAGCCAGGCACCTGAATCCAATACCTGACTTCCTACCAAGAGCTTGTCATGGTATTCTACATCTAATGCCTGTGGAATGTAAATCTCATACCTTGATTTATTTCTGTTTACTCAAAGTCATCGTGGAACATGGCAAGTTGTTCAAAACCTTGGATCTTTTCGGTTTGAACGGCAGTTTTTTAAAATAATTTCCACGTAACTAAACACTTTTAAACTTTGTATACTCGTAGAATGTGTCTATAAAACATAATTTTCTCCTGGCTTTATTGAGAAAATTCTATAGCTTGTAAGATATTTGTTGTTTTTTTTGCTTCAATTTCTGCAATTTCAACCAATCAGTGACGTCTATTGAGGTGAAAACATTCTGTGCCGTATGAATATGTCCCTCGTTTAAGAAACAGATTCCCCCCACCCCTAACCCTAAAACAGATTGAAATGCAATAGATCGATACTAGGGTCATAATTATGGGTGACAATTTCATATGACACAGCTAGAAAAACCTGCCGTTCAACCCGAAAAGATCCAAAACCTTTCTTCTTCCTAGAAATCTTTATTGAACATCGTATACTCACTGAATGCGTTCATTTATTGCAAGTTGGTGTAAAGCCTTGAACGTGAAGTTATTCGCACAGAACAAGTGTTGTCGTTATTTTACTGCACAGATATATTTCATGGTTATTGGATTAATGATTCAGTCCAATTATTAATGTGTTAAAGTTTTTATTAGCAACCTCCCACGCTAAGTATGTATGTGTGTATGTATGTATGTATGTATGTATCTAGTGATCTATCTACATATTTATACACCGCTATCTATCTATCTATTTTACTTCTATCTTTCTATCAATATATTTATCTATCTCTCTATTTATATACCTGTATCTATCCATCTATATATCTATCTATCTACCTATTTATATACCTGTATCTATCCATCTATATATCTATCTATCTACCTATTTATATACCTGTATCTATCCATCTATATATCTATCTATCTACCTATTTATATACCTGTATCTATCCATCTATATATCTATCTACCTATTTATATACCTGTATCTATCCATCTATATATCTATCTATCTACCTATTTATATACCTGTATCTATCCATCTATATATCTATCTATCTACCTATTTATATACCTGTATCTATCCATCTATATATCTATCTATCTACCT
Source organism: Octopus sinensis (assembly GCF_006345805.1). Lineage (NCBI taxonomy): Eukaryota > Metazoa > Mollusca > Cephalopoda > Octopoda > Octopodidae > Octopus > Octopus sinensis. The sequence goes on from NC_043020.1 coordinate 28,003,020, forward strand.
ATCCATCTATATATCTATCTATCTACCTATTTATATACCTGTATCTATCCATCTATATATCTATCTATCTACCTATTTATATACCTGTATCTATCCATCTATATATCTATCTATCTACCTATTTATATACCTGTATCTATCCATCTATATATCTATCTATCTACCTATTTATATACCTGTATCAATCAAACTGTTTATATACTTGTATCTATCTATCTATCTATCTATCTATCTACCTATTTATATACCTGTATCTATCTATCAATTTATCTATCTATCTATCTATTTATATACCTGTATCAATCAAACTGTTTATATACTTGTATCTATCTATCTATCTATCTACCTATTATATACCTGTATCTATCTATCTATCTACTATTTATATACCTGTATCTATCCATCTATATATCTATCTATCTACCTATTTATATACCTGTATCAATCAAACTGTTTATATACTTGTATCTATCTATCTATCTATCTATCTATCTACCTATTTATATACCTGTATCTATCTATCAATTTATCTATCTATCTATTTATATACCTGTATCAATCAAACTGTTTATATACTTGTATCTATCTACCTATTTATATACCTGTATCTATCTATCTATCTATCTACCTATTTATATACCTGTATCTATCCATCTATATATCTATCTATCTACCTATTTATATACCTGTATCTATCCATCTATATATCTATCTATCTACCTATTTATATACCTGTATCAATCAAACTGTTTATATACTTGTATCTATCTATCTATCTATCTACCAATTTATATACCTGTATCTATCTATCTATGAGGGCATCTAGTTATATTTATCTCTCTCTCTCTCTCTCTCTCTCTCTCCCTCTGTCTCTCCTTCTCTCCATTTCCCCCACACTCCTTCCTATCCAACGATGCATTCACACACAATGTCCAACCTATTTATTGTTATTTTTATATATAAAAAGATATTGACTTTTTCTGGATGGTCTTCTTTACTTCCTGTTATTTTTCCATATTTTGTTTTGTTTTGTTTTGTTTTGCTGTAATAAATAAACTGCTTTGATTACAAACACCATATTGATTACAATTGTGAACTACAAAGTGCATTTATGGATTCTCAGCCAACATTACTCATTGTAGATGCAAGTGTGGCTGTGTGGTTAAGGGGGTTGCCTCCCAACCATGTGGCCTTGGGTTCAGTCCCACTGCACAGCACCTTGGACAGGTGTTTTCTACTATAGCCCCCAAGTCAAGCATTACTTTGAGAATGGATTTGGTAGCTGGAAACTGAAAGAAGTCCATCGCATATATACATAACGAGGTGCCTTGACTTAAGTAAATAATTCAACTGAAACTTACATATATATATATGTATGTATGTATATATATAACGGGAAGGTTTACGAAAATAAACAAAAGACGAAGGCAGGTGGAGTACAAACAAACAAATGTATTAGTATGGCGCTCAGGAATAGAAATAGAAAAAGTCCTTTACGTTTCGAGCCTACGCTCTTCGACAGAAAGATACACAGAAAAGAAACACAGAAAGAAACAAGGAGAGAAAAAAAATGCGTGTAGGAGCTAACGGTCCATCATGGCTATGCACACACACACACACACACAAACACATATAAGTGCAAGCATGGCTGAGTGGTAAGAAACTTGCTTCCAAACCACATGGTTCCAGGTTCAGTCCCACTGTGTGGCACCTTGGGCAAGTGTCTTCTACTATAGCTTCAGGTCAACCAAAGCCTTGTGAGTGGACTTGGTAGACGGAAACTGAAAGAGGCTCTTCACACACACACACACACACACATATATACATATATATGAAGACAGACAAAACCCTGCTAAACATTTTGCCTGATGTACTAACGATTCTACCAGTTTACCACCATGATAATAATAATAATAATGATAAGAGTACTCAGAGAGCACAGACCTCTGCCAAGGCAACACCAACATCCTCTCAACGATTAGCCATAAATGATTTTTAAAATGAGAATATCTGAAATAAACTCGATTGCTCTCACAAATAAGAATACTAAAAATGAACCTGACCACTCACAAAAATTAAGTAAAAAAACAGGAAAAATAATTCAGACTCCTTGTCTGGTACCAGATCGATCCCAGAATCTAATCATTTCGTGCCAATCATGAGGCCAAATATCCTTGATAGTTTCATACGAATCCATCCAGCAGTTTTTGAAATATCTTGTCCACGGACAAACAAACAAACACGACTGAAAACAATACCTCCACCTTAGTGAATCTTTCTATGTAATCTCAAGTTTTAAAACAAACATAATTTTCGTATGGTTTTTTAGGGATTCACTAGTACAACACTAAGTACAAAACCAAATATATGGCACCCTAGGCATAACACCAACATGAACTTTCAATTTGTTGTCTCTTGAGGTCTCTGGGTGAGACTTGGAGCCAGTTTGTGCAAACGTAAAGCAAAAGCCAAACATATAATAATAATAATATAATAATAATAATAATAATAATAATAATAATAATTTGGAATAGAGTACTCAGTAGAACTGTTACAAAAGCTTTGCTGCCTTGGCATGGCCAGAATAATCAAGGAAGTATCAGATAGTTGAAAAGAACAGATAGGCAGCAAGTCCGTTATGCATGCAAGACTCCAAGAGTTCCAACAAAACTGGAGTTAAAAGGAACAACAACAATAATAATAATAATAATAATGCTGAAAATATTAGTAATATTAGATATGGCAGTTTCCATTGAAATTCAATCAGTTGTCTGCTTTTGAGAAATCAATACAATCAATATCGTATCATATTTTAGGGGAGAATGACGTCAGTTCACTTGTGCACATGCACTGCAAGAAAAAAATAAAACAAAACAAAAACAAAAAAAAAAAACACTGCTACCAATTCCAACAGAGATCAAATTCTTTAATTACATTCTAAGAGACTTATTAAACGTTTATTTATTTATGTTATTTTAGAAATTGTAGCAAGGCCAACCAGATGAGATAGCAGACCCATTAGTCAAAGGGTTCCTGGTATATATATACAAAGGCGGCAAGCTGGCAGAAACGTTAGCATGCCAGGCAAAATGCCTAGTGGTATTTCGTCTGCCGCTACGTTCTGAGTTCAAATTCTGCTAAGGTCGACTTTGCCTTTCGTCCTTTCGGGGTCGATTAAATAAGTACCAGTTACGCACTGGGGTCGATATAATCGACTTAATCCATTTGTCTGTCCTTGTTTGTCCCCTCTGTTTTTAGCCCCTTGTGGGTAGTAAAGAAATAGGTATTTCGTCTGCCGCTACGTTCTGAGTTCAAATTCCGCCAAGGTCGACTTTGCCTTTCATCCTTTCAGGGTCAATTAAATAAGTACCAGTTATGCAATGGGGTCGATATAATCGACTTAATCCGTTTGTCTGTCTTTGTTTGCCCTCTAGCCATGAGCATTCCATCTTTTTTTAGGCAAAACTTATCTAAGACTACCTTATCCAACGTCACCTCTCTTTTTAAGATGGTTGGTTGTGATTTGAGGGAGACTTGGCTATGATTTCCAGCATGTTGTGTAATGATGCAGAACTGCTTGTTACCTTCATCATCCGTTATCTCCTTTTATGAATCAGGAATCACATCCAATTACTTCCACAGTGTTTTTCAGTAAGCAACACATTTGGGGCCATTTGTGCCACAGTTGAACAAGAACATTTCAATTAATTCTTCCCCCAAGCCCTACCCTCGGCAGTAATTAGGTCTCATAGACTAAAACAGAGTGCCTTTTTCCAAAATGAAAATGTTGCAAGGCGCAAGAGTGGCTGTGTGGTAAGTAGCTTGCTTACCAACCACATGGTTCCAGGTTCAGTCCCACTGCGTGGCATCTTGGGCAAGTGTCTTCTGCTGTAGCCTCGGGCCGACCAATGCCTTGTGAGTGGATTTGGTAGACGGAAACTGAAAGAAGCCTGTCGTATATATGTATATATATGTGTGTGTGCGTGTATGTTTGTGTGTCTGTGTTTGTCTCCC
>NC_043020.1:28012033-28022033 GCF_006345805.1 Octopus sinensis
AGCTACTTACCACACAGCCACTCCTGCGCCTGAATGAATGCTACTGAATGAATGAAAATATCCTGTTTTTCAGCACAGGCTTATTGAACAGATTGAAACGTGACATGTCTTCCAATGAGTATTTTCAGCAAACAATCAAATCCCGATGTACTGTTGGCTAATTATGTCTCGATGTACTTTCATTTATTATCACAGTCCACAAGTCCACCTTTCACCAATTGACTGAGATTAGAAACAAGCAACTCAGAGTTATTGTCCAAGAAGCATCAATTGCTTATGAAATATATACGTCTTATGAAGTGAGTGTATCGAATACTTCCTCCATCCTTCCATTTATAAACACAAATGTTTAGTAATTACACACACACGTACACACACAATCTTCAATACTCTACAACAGGGTAAAGGGTAGAGACCCCACTTCAGTCATGAATGATCATGGGATTGCACCTAGAAAGTTCCTCCTCTGAGGCACAAGTCTGGGCAAGGTTGTTTTATGGAAGACCAGCAGTCGTCCATGATGCATACCAGCCTCCCCTCTCCATGCCACCAATGTTATCCAAGAGAAACGGAATGGCCAATACAGTTTGGCACCAGTGATGTCATAACTCATTTCTAAAGCTGAGTGAACTGGAGCAACGTGAAGTAAAGTGTCTTGCTCAAGAACATAACGCACAGCCTGGTCTGGGAATCGAACTCACTACCTCATGATTGTGAGCCCGATGCTCTAACCACTGAGCCATGTGCCTACTATAGAGTATATACATATACTCTTTACTCTTTTACTCTTTTACTTGTTTCAGTCATTTGACTGCGGCCATGCTGGAGCACCGCCTTTAATCGAGCAACTCGACCCCGGGACTTATTCTTTTGTACACCCAGTACTTATTCTATCGGACTCTTTTGCCGAACCGCTAAGTAACGGAGACGTAAACACACCAGCATCGGTTATCAAGCAATGCTAGGGGACAAACACAGACACACAAACATACACGCACACACACACATATATATATACATATATACGACAGGCTTCTTTCAGTTTCCGTCTACCAAATCCACTCACAAGGCATTGGTCGGCCCGGGGCTATAGCAGAAGGCACTTGCCCAAGATGCCACGCAGTGGGACTGAACCCGGAGCCAAGTGGTTGGTTAGCAAGCTACTTACCACACAGCCACTCCTGCGCCTATATCATCATCATCATCGTTTAACGTCCGCTTTCCATGTAGCATGGGTTCATCATGATATATATACATATATATAAAACCTTCTTACACGTGGCCTTCAATACTCTGCAATACCACAGAGAAGACTTAAAAGACAAATCGTTTCTTAGTGAGAATCAAAAATGGTTTTGCAAGATTTAGGTCCACACTATAATTCCTTCCGTTTACCATAATTAAGGAAAAAAAAAAGGAAAGTTAAAACAGAAAATACATAAGAAACATTGAAGAAAGATCAGAACTCACCATAAATAAGACAAAAGTGGAGCCGGCATGCATGAGAGGGCTTTCATTTCTGAAACGAAAAAGAGAAAAGCATTTGGTTAATATATATTAACTAGCAGTATCACCCGGCATTGCTCGGGTTTGTAAGGGAAATAACTATATAAGCATTTTTAGAGATGTAAAGTATAATAGCCATCTCAATATGGCTAACCACAAGGGGGGTGTGTTACTGTAGCTTTTTACATTCTGAGATTTAATAAATTTTTAGAGAGTTACTTCCCTATATATATGTATATATATGTATATATATGCCAAAAATGCATTAAAAATGGGAAAAATTGATGGGAATTTTTTTTTAAATCGTAGACTCATCGTAGATGCGCGCTAATACCCAGAAGGGCTCGTTATGAATCACAACTATAAGATACCCGGTTTTGGTTAAACTGCACCGCAAAATGTGGGAGTAGTTAGGAATCTAAATTGTAGGAGACAGACAGCACACAACCTCTCTTTTATATATAAAGATATTGTTGTGTCTTGTCGACACTGTTATGTCCTTTGAACTCACTGTATATGCCACGTTATAACATGGAGTTATAACGAGGTTATAACAATACAAATAATTGCAGCGTGGAAGGTGTTTATAGGCCATTTAAGAAACACACAAAAACTGTTAGATTCACTTCAACATTTAAATTTGTCAAAATTCCATATGCAGCACAAAGTTTTGTTAGTGAACAGGTCGCGGTCTCAAAGCAACGAAAATATTTTGACAAATTAAACTTAAATGTCGAAGTGAATCTAACGGTTTTTGTGTGTTTCTTAAATGGCTTATAAACACCTTCCACGCTGCAATTGTTTTCGTTCCAGCACATGATCTCAGATCAGGTCACTTGCTATGCAAGTACATCTCTGTAACAATACAAATGTAAATCAAAAACAACACTTAACAAACAATATCTCTTCTTTATGACTTCTACGGCTGTCTTCACAAAATCCCTGTGCACACCACACCGTCTCTTCGCTGACAGTGCACATGCGCTTTTGTATGGTTTAGGGCAGTTGACATTCTATCCCACGGGAGTGTCAGGGTTTCACCACAACAAATATATTGCTTAAACATTTTTCTGAATGTACAAAAACATCTTTGTATTCTAAGACATGTGAGATAAATTCATTTTATGTTCAACTTGAACATTTACTGATGAGTCAATGTTTATATCATCATCATCGTTTAACGTCCGCCTTCCATGCCGGCATGGGAGGGATGGTTTCACAGGAGCTGGTCAGACAGAAGCCTGCACCTGACTTCTGTGACTGTTTTGGCAGGATTTTTACAGCCGGATGCTCTTCCTAACACCAACCACTCAGCAGAGTGGACTTACTGCTTTTTATAGTTGAAATTTATAGAAAAAACAAAAGACGAAGACAGGTGTATGAACAACAAGCAAGTGTATTAGTTTGACACTCAGGAAAATGTAAAAGTCTTTTACATTTCGAGCCTATGCTCTTCAACAGAAAGGAATAAGAGGAAATAAACAGAGAGAGAGAATGAAACAAAAACTTGTAGATTTAGCAGTCATATATATATGTATGCAAAGGCGGCGAGTTGGCAGAAACGTTAGCACGCTGGGCGAAATGCGTAGCCGTATTTCGTCTGCCGTTACGCTCCGAGTTCAAATTCCACCGAGGTCGACTTTGCCTTTCATCCTTTCGGTGTCGATAAATTAAGTACCAGTTACGCACTGGGGTCGATATAATCGACTTAATCTGTTTGTCTGTCCTTGTTTGTCCTCTCTGTGTTTAGCCCCTTGTGGGTAGTAAAGAAATAGGTATTTTGTCTGCTGTTACGTTCTGAGTTCAAATTTCGCCGAGGTCGACTTTGCCTTTCATTCTTTCGGGGTCGACAAATTAAGTACCAGTTACGCACTGGGATCGATATAATCGACTTAATCCGTGTGTCTGTCCTTGTTTGTCCTTTCTGTGTTCAGCCCCTTGTGGACAGTTAAGAAATATATATATATGTATGCATGTATGTATGTATGTATATGTACACACACACACGTGTGAGTGTTGTATGAGAACTGTTTATCATTCATCAATCATACAACCATGTCAGTAGAAGGTGGAGTAAGGTTTCTCCTTCATAGGAGTGAACATTATTATATAAAAGAGCAATCGTTTCTCTTTTCATGGTTTTTTTCTCAAGTTTGGCCTAGTTCAACCTGACACTGAAGTTGAAACCCAAAAAAAAAAAAAACAAACAAAGAAAAAAGAAAACAAAATTTTAAAAAATGAACATGGTGGTAAGATATCATTTCACTTTAAAAATCTTACCTTTCATTTATCTATTTGTTTAAAAAAACAAACAAACAGCTTAATTAAATATCTGAAACGGAAACATTTTTTAGAAGGTAGAAAGCAGTCTTATGATGGATATCTTCAAAGACAAAATGGTAAGCAAACAAAAGCTCAAAGAGACGAGGAGCTCATAAGTTCAAAAGTTAATAATTAAAATCTTTGAAGTCACTTTCCATAATTACAATTTTTTTCGTTAAAAACTTACTTACTTCACATGCTTATTTTTTTTACTTATCTAATTCTTAGCCTTTTCCTTTCTTTTTTAAATTTTTTTTACTTATTTATTTTTTAGCTTTTTCCTTTCTTTTCTTGATATTTCTTTTACTTATTTATTTTTTAGTTTTTTCCTTTCTTTTTTTGATATTTTTTTTACTTATTTATTTTTTAACTTTTTCCTTTCTTTTTTTGATTTTTTTTTACTTATTTATTTTTTAGCTTTTTCCTTTCATTTTTTGATTTTTTTACTTATTTATTTTTAGCTTTTTCCTTTCTTTTTTTGATATTTTTTTAACTTATTTATTTTTTAACTTTTTCCTTTCTTTTTTTGATGTTTTTTTTACTTATTTATTTTTTAGCTTTTTCCTTTCATTTAAAAAATTTTTTTTTTTGACTTATAGGCTTTGGGGAGAAGCCAAAACATTCCCAGCCCAACTTTCATAGTTATACAGCATCACACACCTCGTGAAAACTATAAAGCAATATGCCACACAAAAATTTCCGATTTTTATATCCTTGGGATTTTTTTTTTAATTCTTGCTTTATTTTTCTTTATATCATTTATTTATTTTTGGTAAGAAATTTGGCATTATTGATATTTTTTTATTGGATATTTTCTTCGAAATGTGTGTTACAAGCAGCAAGGTACCTTATCCTGCTTCCAAAGTCTGATTGCAGAACACACAGCAATGGATTTTCTTCGGGGTTTTTTTTGTGTTTCTTTAACTGGTAAATGCTACTGAACTGAAATTCGATATGAAAATTCCAAGAAAAATATAAATAAATAAAACGAATGAATGAATAAATAAATAATTGTCGGTGGAGGGCGGGGGATGGGGTGCGGTTTGATGTTGAGAAAAAATTTTTAAATGATCACTTGACAGAAAGATGGATGTTCTCCCCGCCCACACACCCCATGTCAACCCGTTCTCCTCCTCTTCGCATCAAATACAGACGCAAACGGAAACATATACACACGTTCAAACACGTACACAACAACACATATACATACATGCATACACATACGTGCACACACATGCACACGTGTGCATGCATGCATGCACACATACACATGTAGGGAAGGTGTATCTGTTTTGACTTGGGTTACAAAAATAATTTTTTTTTAATCAATTGAAATTATAGAAGCAGATGAGAAGAAGAAGAAGAAGAAGAAGAAGAGAAGAGATATTTGTCGATAACAGAATCTGTCACCATCTTTAACACTACCACCACCAGGCCCTGGGGTGACTTTAGAGGAGTCCACTCTGTTGGAAGCATTCAAGGGAGGTCTCCAGGTTGAAGACCCCTTCCTCTCCTCCCTTCTCATGAGTCTTAAATGACTCGTGCAAAGGGCCGTGAGCACTGCCTTCTTCCTTTCTGACAAAAAGAAATATGGCCGTGTGTTAAATAAAATGAGATGACAAAGCTAAGGCTGTGTGGAATTTATAGGACACAGCCTTGGCTTTGTGGCCTCATTTTATTTAGCTTATGTATGCTCACACAAGACCCACATTAGACCCCTGACTTGTATTATTATCGAACCGAGAGTCTAAGTACAGTCCTGCCATCTTGGGTCTTCTGGATACCAATACCTCTTTTATTTATATATATATATATTGGTAAAAACGGTAAGATAACAAAAGAAAGAAAGAGACCTCAATATTATGTAAATAGAGGAATTTATCTGTAAAATAATATGTGACAATTATTCGGTAGCCATGATAAAACTCCGAGTTTCGGATGTCGGGGTGGAAATCCCCGCCACCATCTCTTCAGTTCTGAAGATATATATATATATATTATATATATATATATGTATATATATATATATATATATATATATAATATATATATATATAATGTAGGATAAAATTTTTTCGAAAAAAATTTCATCAATGGCCATCGTCATCATCATGGTCATGGTGATGATGGTGGTGGTGATAATGATGGTGGTGATGGTGGTGGTGATGATGATAGTGGTGGTGATGATGATGATGGTGGTGGTGGTGATGATGATAGTGGTGGTGATGATGATGGTGATGACGACGATGATAATGACCATTTTAAGCAGACTCTAATTTATATTATAGACAAAATCTTCAAGGAATTGGATGCTGGTTTGTCTGGGATAATTTCTCCAGGCAGACAAGAAGAAAAAGCAAAAGAAAACCCAAGATGAAATAGAAATGTTTCACTCATGGACGTCTTCCTCAGAGACATATGTCTGGGGTAAGAAGGACAACAATTCCAGTTCTATGAGGCACCATTCCAATGACATGCTCACTCAGCCATTTCAACCTGATTCGTGAAACACACTCCACCAACCACCCACCCCCACCCCGAAACCATAGCAAAAGAAGAACTCCATTGTTAGCGAAATATCAACCAGGATATTTCAGTGAGAGAGAATAAGGATAATGACCATGTTGGTGGTGGTGATGGTGGTGTTGGTGGTGGTGATGATGATGGTGGTGGTGATGATGGTGGTGATGATGGTGATGGTGGTGGTTGTGGTGATGATGGTGGTGGTGGTGGTGGTTGCAGTAATGATGGTGGTGGTGGTGGTGGTGGTGGTGGTGATGATGGTGACAGTGATGATACTGATTGCAGTTATGGCGGTGGTAGTGATGATGAATAGTGCCGAGGGAAGGCGACAATGTTGGTACTGGCAATGATGATGATGGAGTTGATGATGATGATGATGATGATGAGCAAGAGTAATCACAAACAAGGAAATGCCAGATATCACAAACACACAACAGTGCCAAACCTCAAGACTCTTCGTGATGGAATCTTCAGATTCCAACAGAAAACCCTGTGTCTGACGCCACTGTAGAGTAAAAAATATCACTGAGTTGATTCGGTGAATTTATATAATTACAGAAAAGCTATAATTATTCCCACTTTTCCCCATCCAGATATAAACACACACGCTTGAGAAAATATTTGAAATATTTCACCTTCTCCACAAAATCAAAAAAAAAAAAAAAAATGAAAAAATATTTAAATTACAAAATAAATTTTACATGAATGTTTGTGTTTGTGTGTGTGTGCATCCATCTGTGTGGAGGCACATGTCCTAGTGGTTAGAGCAGCGGACTCGCAGGTTCGAATCTCAGACCAGGCGATGTGTGTGTGTTTATGAGCGAAACACCTAAGCTCCATGCGGCTCCGACAGAAGGTAATGGCGAAACTTCTGTTGACTCTTTCGCCACAACTTTCTCTCACTCTTTCCTCCTGCATCTTGCGGCTCACCTGCGACAGACCGGCGTCCCGTCCAGGTGGGGAACCTATATGCCAAGGAAACCAGGAAACCGGCCCTTATGAGCCAGGCATGGCTCGAGAAGGAACAAACATCCATCTGTGTGTGGCATGCACGCACACGCACACACACACACACAAATAGGAAAGTAGACACCTGCCCATCTCGAGTCACTTTTTGACTTCTGGCCAATTAGCATATCATCATCATCATCATCGTTTAATGTCTGTTGTCCATGCTGTCATGGGTTGGACGGACTGACCAGGGCTGGTAAACTGGAAGACTGCACCAGATTCCAGCCTGATTTGGCATTGCATTCTACAGCTGGAGGCCCTTCCTAATGCCAACCACTCTTGAGTGTAATGGGTACTTTTACATGACACTGGCACAGGTGCCATTTGTGTGACACCAGTATCTGCCATGACTGCAATTTTGCTCAGCTTGACGGGTCTTCTTCTGAAGCACGACATAATGCCAAAGGTCTTGGTCATTGCCTCTGTGAGGCCTAACACTCGAAAGGAAGGACCTTGGCCACTTTGCCTCCATGAGGCCCAATGCTCAAAAAGAATATATATATATATATATATATATATATATATATATATACACACACACATGAAAGAGTTGCGTAAGGCCGGGACAATGTGAGAAGGTATAAAATAAACTATAAAAATTTAAAAAAAAAACAAAGCATAGAGTTTTACCTTACATTTCTATCTCTGGAGATTATAATATAAAAAATACAAGATAAAGCTGTAACTAATACATAACACCATCATCATCATCATCATCATCGTTGTTTGACATCCGTCTTCCATGCATGGATTGTGGGACGGCTGACAGGAGCCGGCCAGGAAGAAGATCACCCCCAGGCTAAGGTGTCAGTTTTGGTGGGACTTTTACAGCTGGATGCCCCTCCTAACACCAACCACTCTGCAGAGTGGACTCAGTGCTTTTTAGGTGGCACTAGCACAGGCGAGGTCAGTTTGGCCCGGGTTTTACAGCAGCTGGATGCCCTTACAAATGCCAGCCACTTGGCATTCTCAACCATGTGGTTCCAGGTTCAGTCCCACTGCATGGCACATTGGGCAAGTGTCTTCTACTATAGCCTCGGGCCAACCAAATCTATCTTGAATTTTCTCAATTCTTTCGGCAGAGATTGCTCAAAATAAAGTCTATCAACACAACCATGCCAAATTCCAGGAATTATGATCTAAAAGCATTGAAGAATTTGCTAAATTTACAGCTTATTTATATCCCAAAATTTCTCAATCTGGTCCTAAAAATTGAAAAATTGCACACTTTGAACATTTAATATGAGTGTGGAAAGCTGTGTTCTTTTCTTTGTTTTTTTTGTTTTGCTTTTGGTGGAGGAGGGGTTGATCTAATAGAAATTTATGGTATTTTTAGTGATGTTTACTTTTTTTTAGCTTTTGTTAGGGTTTGATATTGCATAGGAATTTACAGATGTTTATATATAAAGATGTATGCATAATTTGTGAGATTATAAAACAATAAAACGACAGCTGACACTTTGCAACTGAGAGAGTTCATTCAACTTTAATTTCAATTTTGTGATTTCTTCAACACCAACACAAATATTTTGCATAGCAGAGGCTGCCTTGACATTCTCAGTTCAAATCCAGCCGAGGTTGATTTTGCTTTTCACCCTTTCAATGTCGATAAAGTAAGTACCAGTTACACACTGGGGTCGATATAATCGACTTAATCCATTTGTCTGTCCTTGTTTGTCCCTTCTGTGTTTAGCCCCTTGTGGGTAGTAAAGAAATAGGAATAAGGCAGTGAGAGCTGGCAGAACTGTTAGCACGCCGGGCGAAATGCGTAGCTGTATTTTGTCTGCCATTACGTTCTGAGTTCAAATTCCACTGAGGTCGACTTTGCCTTTCATCCTTTCGGGGTAGATAAATTAAGTACCAGTTACACACTGGGGTCAATGCAATCGACTTAATCCGATTGTCTGTCCTTGTTTGTCCCCTCTATGTTTAGCCCCTTGTGGGTAATAAAGAAACAGATAAAGTAAGTACCAGTTAATCACTGGGGAGGGGGTTTGATATAACAGACTTATTACACTTCCCCAAAATTGCTGGCCTTGTGCCAAAATTTGAATCCAATATACAAACATCTGAGCAAAAACTATATCATCTTCATCATCATCATCATCGTTTTATGTCCATATTCCATGGGTTGGAACACTGGCACGGTCCAGTCAGAGAAAACCCCCATCCCGTGCTTTTCTCGTTTCCCTAGATTCTTGTGGTTCAATGCCCTGCTAAACACCAACAACTTCACAAAGTGTACAGGGTGCATTTTATCAATGAACCGGTTCTAGAGTGGTGGTCATGTTCTTTGACAAGACTAAAATGTGCTCTTAACCCTCAGCCTCTGCTCATTTGCCGACCATTTCGCAGAGTGTACCAAGTACATTTCACCATGGCAACCAGCCGTAGAAACCATGCCAGATCAGACCGGAACCTGGCGCAGCTCTCCAACTCATCAGCTCTAGTCAAAACCTTCTAACCCATGCCAGCACAGAGAGCGGACGTTAAATGATGATCACGATGATGATGATGATGATGATGTATATAGGACTACATTATCAAAGATATCTTTTTTTTTGTTTTGTTTTGAAGATTCAGCTGCTATTTCTAGCAATAAAAAAAAAATGAAGTTACCACATAGAGGCTTCCTCCT
>NC_043020.1:28027033-28037033 GCF_006345805.1 Octopus sinensis
CACCTATGCTGGTGTCATGTGATAGAGTACCCAAGCCTGTGCTACATGAAAGACACCCATGGTGGTGCCACATAGGAAAGCACCAGTGCTGGAGCCATGTGGTAAAACACCCAGGACACTTTGTAAAGTGGTAGGCATTAGGAAGGGCGTCCAGACATGGAAACCATGTCTAAGAACAAACCATCAGAGCCAAGTGCAGCCCTCCGGTTTTTCAGCTCCTGTCAAACCATCAAACCCACGTCAGTATGGAAAACACAATTAAATGATGATGATGATGATGATAATTATTATATATATTTCTTTACTACCCACAAGGGGCTAAACACAAAGAGGACAAACAAGGACAGACAAATGGATTAAGTCGATTATATCGACCCCAGTGCGTAACTGGTGCTTAATTTATCGACCCCGAAAGGATGAAAGGCAAAGTCGACCTCGGCGGAACTTGAACTCGGAACGTAGCGGCAGACGAAATACTGCTAAGCATTTCGCCCGGCGCGCCAATGTTTCTGCCAGCTCCCCACGCCTTAATAATTATTATATAGTAAATGACAGGCAGCCATATAATGACACTTCTGAATAAACACACAGAGTTGCAGAGTCAATGAAAGTACTCAAAGACAATGACCTGGTGGGAGTCACTTGACTCATGAAGGAGGATTTCCGGGTCCCCTCCTCTCATCTCCTCCTTGTGTGTAATGTATAAAATATGTACTGTGTGTATACAGAGATGTAAAATACGTGAGCTTCCATTAGAAGAGTTGAAATTGTTTTTTTTTTTTATTTTGAAGCTCAATTAGTAAAGAAAGACCAAGAATAGATAATTGAATGTGCTTTTGTTCATGCCGGTGATAAACCATAACAGTGCTTGATGCGAAGAACTTGAAAACTGATTAACCAGGAAGAAAAGAAATACGGAAGACTAGACAATCAAAGAAAAAATAAATAAATAAAAAGACTGCAAGAAAAAAAAAAGAAAAGAAATTAACTGAATGAAGATCATAGAATGTGTGTGTGGGTGGGTGGGTGTCTTCGTAAGTGGCTGTGTGTTTGAGTGGATAAACAATAAGAGTAAACTACATATAAAACACATACATATAGACGCATATGGTGTTATACAGACATGCAAGTGTGTGTGTGTGAGAGAGAGAGAGTGTGTGTGTATGTGAGAGAGTGTGTGTGTATGTGTGTGAGTGTGTGGTGTGTGTGTGTGTGCATACCAACATCATCATCGCTTAGTGTCCATTTTCAATGTTGGCATGAGTTGGAGAGTTTGATCGGAACTGACGTGCCAGAGGAGTTTGCCAAGTGCCAATGTCTGCCTTGGCAATGGTCTCTACTGCTGGATGCCCTCTCCCTAATGCCAACCACTTTACAGAGCGGCACTGGGTGGGGCTTTTTTTTTTTGTTCCCTCCCCCCCCATCCTTGGTGCCTATAATAGTGAGGTCACCAAGAATTCGCAAGACAGGAGCTCCTTAACTGAAGGAGGTGAAAGCTACAATGAAATGACAGGAACAGGTGCTTTGCTGAAGAGGAGACACAGCTTTCCCAACTGAAATGAGGGGAAGACGAAGTGTAGGGGCAGACCCAGAGGAGGGAGAGGAGAGCTGGTGGAGGGTGGCCAAGAAAAGAAGTGCACCCTTCTAAATAATGCTATTACGCCCATTTCTCCTGGAATTGTATTCTCTTCTGACCTTGTGCTCTCCCTTCGAAAAATTCCTGGGACTGTACCAGGGGTGCAAAGGAGATGGTGAGGACATAACCACCAGGTAGAAGGTGATATAAGAGAAACAATAGGATACAAGAACAGAAAGACATACATAATATATAGACATATATAGACATATATATATACATAGACATATATATATATATATAATATATATATATATATATATATATAATATATATATATATATATACATATATATATGTACATATATATATATGTACATATATATATGTACATATATATATATAGTACATATATATATATACACACATATATATATATACACACATATATATATATACATATATATACACACATAAATACATACATACACACATATATACACACATATACACACACATATATCATCATTATTTAATGTTTGTTGTCCATGCTAGTGCACACACACACACATATATTTGCTGCCATATATATATATATATATATATATATATATATATATGGCAACATGTGTGTGTGTGTGTGTGTGAAGATATCAAACAGTGGTTTCATACATCTCTAAGTGTAAACATTTTGACAAGATGTGAGCAGATATCCAAACCCTTGCAACCGCTCTAGACTAAACACACACCCAGACAAGGCCAGCCGTCCATTTCTTATCACTAATGTTCTGTTGTTTCTGTGGCAAAGTCAACCTAAACTCAAGAGTCATAGATGCACGTCTAAAATACAGCTGCATCAGCACCCCACTTTAATAACTGGTACTGAACTCTGTTCTTCCTACAAGAAAGGGTACCACAGATCCCCCAGCAGCTTATCTTCATCCCCAAAGTGTTACATAAAATCCCAAGTGAAGCCACCTCGAAGGTTTCCTGGAAGATTAGGGAAGATACACAACAAAAAAAAAATTACTGGGGACAATTCGTTTGACCAAAAAATTCTTCAAGGCAGTGCCCCAGCATGACCGAAGCCTAATGGCTGAAACAAGTGAAAATAAAAAGACAAAAATGAAAATAAATAAATAAATAGATAAATAAATGAATTCTAATCAAAATATTTCTCACAGCCATTCAATAAGACAACATCTGGTGTTCTTTGTTTTTGTTTTGTTTTTTTCTGCTTGGAATTTATAAAAAAACAACAAAAATCACAGCTGTTCTATGCTTATGTTATATTAAACGCTGAATGGAAACCCAGCACCACCAACACCAACTCCTCAATGCCATCATCATCATCATCATTATCATTATCAGTAGTCATGACAGTAAAGAAAGAAAGAAAGAAAGAAAGAGAAAGAAAAGCCTATTGAAGCAACAACAATTATTTGGTAATTTGGAACAAATTACCATAAACAGAAGAGAAAGAAAAAAACCAGTTAATCTTTAATCAATTAGATAAACAAATTTAATAAACAATGGAAAATAAAACGCAAAAAAATAAATACGTGGAAAGAGACACAGTAAGTTTTTTTTGGTTTTGTTTCCAACTCCACAATAGAACTAATCTGAACAGATTATGTGTAGTTAAAGAAGGTTACTTCCCAACCACATGGTTTTAGGTTCAGTTCCACTGCATGGCACCTTGGGCAAGTGTCTTCTACAACAGCCTTGGGCCAGCCAAAGCCTTGTGAGTGGACACCCTAGCACACTGCTACCATTTCTCTCTCGTTCTCTCTCTTTTCCAAACAGAGTGCCGTATTTTAATGTGTATAAGGAACCCTTTTTTTGTCAAAGATTGGTGACCCCCTTCGGTCAGACACTGACCATGGGATTGCACCTAGAGAGTTACCCTCCTAGACACAAGTCTGGGCAAGGTGGTTTATGGAAGACCAGCAGTCGCCCATGCATACCGGCCTCCCCTCTCCACACCTCCAGTGTTATCCAAGGGAAAGGCAAGGGCCGATACAGCTTGGCACCTGTGACGTCACAACTCATTTCTACAGCTGAGTGAACTGGAGCAATGTGAAATAAAGTGTCTTGCTCAAGAACACAACACGCAGCCCGGTCCGGGATTCGAGCTCACAACCTCACGATCGTAAGCTCGACGCTCTAACCACTGAGCCACGTGCCTTCACTTGTCAAAGACTAGGTTAAAAAATATGGGAGTTTCTTATACATGGATATACATTGGTATCAATATCATTTAATGTCCCTCTTTCCATACTGGCATGGGTTGGAAGTGGAGACAGGAAGCAGTGAGGACTATACTGAACACCAATGTCTGCTTTGGCAGGGTTTCAACAGCTGGATACCCTTCCTAATGCCAACCAGTTGATAGAGTGTACTGGGTAGTTTTGTCTTTGTTCTGGTTTCTTTTTTTTTGTGTGTGTGACACCAGCACTAGTAGGGACACCAAGCACTCACATGACAAGACCCACTCAGCTGAGTGGAGTATAGTATTGAAGGGGGGTGAAAGTATGAGAGAGGAAAAGGACCAAGTGTTTTGCTGAAGAGAAGACATGGCTCCCATAGCTAGAGAGAGAGAGAGATCGATGTGGAGAGAGCATGCCCTCAAGGGACAAAATGAATATGAACAGGAGAATAAGGTTAAAGGAACAGAAAGGATGGGTACGTAGGCAAACTTGGGAGAATGTTAAAAGAGTGTGACATGATTAATCTTAATCACTTAATGAAATCTATTGGCAGGAGAAGAGCAAATTGCGCTTAAGCCATGTAAAAAAAAAAAGAAAAACCAGTTATTGTTTTATACAGTTTTATACATAGTCGCCACAGTTGTCCAGAGGCTCTTGTGGAAGTGCAATGGCCCAATGGTTAGGGCAGCAGAATCGTTGTGTGTGTTTATTGAGCAAAAACACCTAAAAGCTCCATGAGGCTCCGGTAGGGGGTGGTGGCGACCCCTGTTGTACTCTTTCACTCCAACTTTCTCTCACTCTTTCTTCCTGTTTCTTGTCCCCGACTTCCTACGCAACCACTGAGCCTGGATGCACATTCATCCATCCATCGATGCTCTCGGTGTCAGGGGTTGACCTGCTTTCTCTTCTGCGGGTCTTACGAATAGCAAAGGACTACGTTTCGGACTTCTCCCACTGGACAAAGACCACTTCGCTCAACAGCAACAGAGCCTCTTTGAACAGTGGTGGGGAGTGCAGTTGAATGACATCTTGCGGTAGCTTGTTCCATGGGGCTGCGATACGGGCGGAGAATGCAGCCTTCCGCCTGTTGAGTCGAAAGTGTCAGGGACAGAGTTTGCGATCATGCCCACGAAGACCCCTATCCAGCGCAGAGGTTAAAAACTCTGCAAATGGTAAGGTTTACATTCCCGTTGAAGATGTTGAAAGCCAGGATGAGATCTCCCCCACATGAAACCTCATATTTCACTGTGTATTTTGTAGAGTGACAGCAATGAAACTAACGAGTAATTAGCATATCAAATGCCAAGCTCAAGGGAAGCGAGTTCAAGTATTGGCCACTGCAGGCATTTCGAATCTCTGGGGAGTGAAAATCAACTTGATTCTACATTGCTTCAGTCAACTTTGCTCTCTCTCTCTCTTTTCTCTCTCTTTTACTTGTTTCAGTCATATGACTGTGACCATGCTGGAGCACCACCTTTAATCGAGCAACTCGACTCCGGGACTTATTCTTTTGTAAGCCCAGTACTTATTCTATCGGTCTTTTTTGCCGAACCACTAAGTAACGGGAACATAAACACACCAGCATCGGTTGTCAAGCAATGCTAAGGGTACAAACACATACACACACGCATATATATATATACATGTATACGACGAGCTTCTTTCAGTTTCCGTCTACCAAATCCACTCACAAGGCTTTGGTCGGCCCGAGGCTATAGTAGAAGATACATGCCCAAAGTGCCACGCAGTGGGACTGAACCCGGAACCATGTGGTTGGTAAGCAAGCTACTTAACACACAGCCACTCCTTGCTGTATGGAATAAGAGAGAAACTGGAGCAAAAGGGGATAGGCTGTCTTCAAGAAACTGGAATCTGAATCGGTGACTGTCGATCTGTTTTGCAAGAAAGAAACAGGACTAGAAACGTACTGGCTCTGTGCTGCCTTGTGCTTCATGAAACGAGTTTCTACGCTAGATTAAGGAACCGAGATTTGAAGAGACAAAAGAAGTAGAAAAAGACCATCTGCACAAACGTCCCAGAGGCTGAAGACTTATTATTATGCATCATATGACAAGTAGGTGCTTGTGGTGTCAGGGTCATCACTTTGGAGCATTTCAAGAGACAATGACACATCAGACAACATCACACACACACACATGTACACAAACTCACATGCACACACACACACACTATAATTCTTCCATTTGTTTCAGTAAATGAATTGGGGGCCATGCTGGAGCAATCGCTTCCTTGAAGAGTTTAGTTGAACAAACCAGTATTTATTTCAAGTCTGGTACTTATTCTATCGGTCTCAGCCACTTTTGCCAAACCACCAAGTTAGAGGAATGTAAACAAACCAACAGCAATTGTCAAACTGTGGGAGGGAGTAAAGAAACCACAACTATCTATCCCCCCCTCCTCACACACACACATGAAAATATACAAGACATTTTGACATGGTTTCCATCTGGCAGATTCCCTTACAAGGTATCGGTCAGCCGGGGGCTATAGCAGAAGATATTTGGCCCATGGGCCACAAAATAGGACATAACCAGCAGAGGCCACAATGCTGTGAGGTGGACGGCCAATCTGCACAGGCCAACCAAAGCCTGCTTTGTAAGCAGATTTGGTAAATGGAAACTGAAAGAAGCCCATCACATATGCCATCATTATCATCAGTATCATCATTTAATGTTCATATTCCACATTGGCATGGGTTGGATGGTGACCTGCAAGGCCATACCAAGTTCCACTGTCAGCTTTGGCCTGGTTTCTCCAGCTGGATGCTCTTCCTAATGCCAACCACTTTACAAAGTGTACTGGATGCTTTTGTATGTGGCACCAGCACTAAAGAGGTTGCCGTGTAATTTGCAAGATGGAAAAGGAACAAGAAAAAAGGAAACATTTTTTCTTTGCATGTGTATGTCTACCTTTGTCTAGACATTGTGTGATGGTTGTGAATGAGCATCATCATCATCATGTTTGTTTCCAGTCTCTGATGAAAAAAAAAACATGTCTAGCTATGGGTATAACCTTGTTTGGAAACAGGTGAGGGCTAGTGACAGGAAGAGTACCTGGTCAGCAAAGTCTGGCTGACCCATGCAAGTATGAAAAAGTGAATGCTAAATGATGATAAATTTTTAGAATTTGTAAACGACACATAGCCAAAATGCCATTTCTTGTTTGATATTATTATTATTATTTTTTTATTTTAGTTAAGATCAAAATAGTTAACAATTTGAAATATTACAATCACAATACATACAGATGTGTGTGTGTGTGTGTGTGTGTGTGTGTGTGTGTGTGTACATGCATGCATACATGAGTGTGTGCAAATTATATGTATGCATTACCATTTACATTTGTGGAGTGAGGTGGAATTTTTCACATTAAATATTTGTGTTTATGTGTGTATATTTTTTAGGTCACTATGAGCATTTATCTGTCTATACACACACACACACACATACCATACATACACATATATATATTAATATAATTTGGGTAATAACCTTAAAGTATGCTTTCCAAAGCTCCTCTCCGGGTGCTGGCTACCAAATGCTATATTTTTTTTTATCAACTTTTACAACCACTGCCATCAACAACAGCAAAACCAATACATCCACTGCCACTACCAGCCCAGCAACTCCTTAATAACCAATAGCAACAAGAGTACAAACAAGACAAGCAACTTCATTCACAAAATATATAAAAATTTTAAAAAAACAACAAGAGATGCTATTGTTCTCTGGCATATTTTAAATGTTGAATGAAATGTCTCAGCTCAATAAGGATTGTCTGGAGGCTAAAGCACAACAACAATACAAAACAATATGACGACCGCCACCGCCGACAACACCCCACCACCACCACCACCACCATCACTGCCACTAAAACCAACTCCACCACAGTTACCGACCCAACAACTTCCGACTATCAGCAACAGAAATAATACCAGGCGGCGAACTGGCAGAAACATTAGCACGCCGGACAAAATGCCTATCAGTATTTCGTCCACCATTACGTTCTGAGTTCAAATTCCACCAAGGTCGACTTTGCCTTTCATCCTTTCGGGGTCGATAAATTAAGTACCAGTTACACACTGGGGTCGATGTAATGGACTTAATCCCTATGTCTGTCCTTGTTTGTCCCCTCTATGTTTAACCCCTTCTGGGCAATAAAGAAATAAGAAATAATACCAGCCGAACTGCAATGTTTGTAGCTACATATGTTGTACATCGACACAATGGTGAGTGTGTATGTTTGCGAGATTAGAATGTGGGGTTTTTAAGGCCCAAGTCAGAGGTGCAAGGGACGAAGTGCTCATAAAACAGGTAACCATTCACCCAATTGAAATCACACGGTACTTCCTCCCACTCACCACCACCTTACTCCCGTATTCTTACATCTTTTCGTTTCCATTTTTGCATCCATCGAAATAAGACAATATTTTGCTCACACAAAACAGTTCTTTCCTAGGGCTATTTTTCTTCCTGCCAAAACATACGACTGGAGCCTGGTGCAGCCCTCCGGTTTGCCAGTTCCTGTCAAACCTATTTCTTTGCTACCCACAAGGGCCTAAACACAGAGAGGACAAACAAGGTCAGACAAACAGATTAAGTCAATTATATCGACCCCAATGCGTAACTGGTACTTATTTAATCGACCCCGAAAGGATGAAAGGCAAAGTCGACCTCGGTGGAATTTGAACTCAGAACATACCGGCAGACGAAATACTGCTAAGCATTTCGCCCGGCGTGCTAACGTTTCTGCCAGCTCGCCGCCTTCCTGTCAAACCATCCAACCCATGCCAGCATGGAAAGCAGGTACTAAACGATGATGATGATGGTGGTGGTGGTGGTGGTGGTGGTGGTGGTGGTGATGATACTTGTTGATTGATGTCACTGTTGGATTTACCAACAGTTCAAAGTGACTGGAAAGAAGCCATCAAATGGAATTGAAAGTCGGACGAAGAAAAGGAACCACAAGAGGATGACAATGGATAAGAAACTTGATGATTTAAAATAGCTTGAAGTGGAAATTTTAAAAATCACCTTCATTAATCAAGGGTTCATCAAATATCTACTTACATCATCTTATGCCTCCTTCTTTAACAGCGAAGTAATATTAATTAATCAACTACAGCTCATAACGTAGCACTTTTGTATGAATACTAAGAACTGATGAGAGTTACGCAATCTCTGAAGATTTGACAATGCAATCAGCTTATAAAAGTTTCCATACATAGGTGCAGGTATGGTTGTGTGGTAAAGAGCTTACTTCCCAACTACATGGTTCAAGGTTCAGTCCTACTGTGTGGCACCTTGGGGAAGTATTTTCTACTATAGGTGACAAGATGTTAGGGGTGATGTGGTCAAAGAAATTGTCTGACAGTCATGACAGGGTTCTCCTGCTTGTGTGGCATGGTGCAGAGTCCTGTTGCCAAACATAGGGTGATCTCGCAGCCACCCTCTTGACCCAGGGCAACACTTCCTCCTCCAAGCACTTAATGTGGGCCTCTGTGTTGCATCTGAGGCCATGTGGGAAGATGAATGGAGGCATAACGTCTCCATCACTAGTGATCACTCCAAACACCATGATGTTGACTGGATGTTTGATCTTTATCACTCTCAGTACATGCGTTGTCCACAGACTGATGCCCAAACACTTTGAAATCTTTGTATTGGAGCTTCTGGTGTGAATGCCAAACAGCACAGCATGTCATTTCAAAATTTTTGGCAGAGTGTTTTGTGCCATGGTGCTGTTTTTCTCGCAGACGGATCCTACAATTCTGTGGAGTCGACAAAATCAAAAACAAACACACAATGCACATGCACAAAATAACAAAAATAGAATGGCAACAATTTACCCCTCACACCCTGTATATATAATAATTATATAACTTAGTCATATCATCATCATCATCATCATTGTTTAACATCCGCTTTCCATGCTAGCATGGGTTGGAGCATTCAACTGGGGTCTGGGAAGCCAGAAGGCTGCATCAGGCCCAGTCTGATCTGGCAGTATTTCTACGGCTGGATGCCCTTCCTAACGCCAACCACTCCGTGAGTGTAGTGGGTGCTTTTACGTGCCACCGGCACAGGTGCCAGACGAGGCTGGCAAACGGCCACAATCGGATGGTGCTTTTATGTGCCACCGGCACGGGGGCCAGGCGAGGCTGGCAACAGACACGAACGGATGGTGCTTTTTA
>NC_043020.1:28042033-28069533 GCF_006345805.1 Octopus sinensis
AAACAAGATACGTGGTGGTCACAGTTGGACTGTCTTTCGATTGTAGCCGAGCTGGAGTTCAAGCAACAACAAAAAAGGAACAATGGAATCCAATGAATCATAAACTTTAAACTCTACTCACTTGTGTGAATCGAACAATAACTTTGCTTCACGAAATCCATTATTTAGCAACATGTGTATCCCTGTTTGAGCAATTTCCGATTCGTCGGCCAGAGACTGGTAACAAATGCTGTTCTCTCCACTGCTGTCCATAACTCTGCTCGAACCTGAACCGCCAGTACCACTACCAGCAGCAGCACGGTTGCCAGGACCACCACCGCCACCACCACCGACAGCAGAGAAGACAGCACCACCACCACCACCACCAGTCGTCAAAGACCCACGTCTGGTAATGGTGCTGGATGTAGTGTAGAGGTTAGTAAGGGAAAATGGTAAGAATAGTAATAATTACTAGTGGTTGTGGAGGGTTTTTTTTATATATGTGTAGTGTTGAGGTGTCCACTGATGGTGTCTACCCCGATCTGTCCACTAATTGTCACCCGTCGTAGGTGGAGAGAAGAAAAAAAAAGCGAGCAGAATTAAAACGGTGGCCGTGGTCGTGGTCGTCCAAGAATTCTTCTTCTTCTGATGACGGTATCTGCCTTATTCCTCCCCTTCCCCCTCCTCCCCCTCCTTCTCCTCCTTCTCCGCCTCTCCTCTCTCTCTCTCTTCACCGCCGTCGCCGCCGTCGCTGCCGCCTCTCACTCTCATTACTAATCATTACGAAACCAATTTCCCTCCCCCCATCCTCCCTCCTCATCCCAACACTCCGGTGGTTCTTGCTCGCCGCTTTTCCCCCTCTTCCTCCCTCCCACTTCCTTCGCTCGACTAACACGACCCCCCTCCCTTCCTCACTCCCTCCCTTTCTCCCTCCTCTCTGTCTGTTGCGCTTCCCTTCCTCCCTTGCAGCTGCTGCTGCCGCCGCTACTCTTACCACTACTCCTGTTCTGCTTTTTCTCTCACCCTTTTTCTTTCCTCTCTCTGCCTCCTACCTCTCTCCTGCATCTGATGATGATGCTGCTGCTGTTCTTTTTATTTACCTTCCTCCCCTTCTTCTGCTTATGATGATGATGCTGTTGTCATCGTTCTTGTTGTCCTTATTGTTTGGTGATAAAGATGCAGAAAGCGGCGTTGTCAGGTTTCCTTAAACAATAAATACCGTCTCTGCTCAACAACGACGACGAAGTATAAAAAAATGGTTAACAGTCGCAATTATTTCGTTATCAGTTCTTACTTCAGTTGGCAGCTTCCCTTATTATTATTATTATTATTATTATTGGTGATGTTATGGTTGTTGCCATTGCTTCTTGTCGCTGCAAAAAATAAAAAAATTAGTCGCAGTCGTCGTCGTCGTTACTGTATTTGCTGATACGGCGGCGGTGGTTTATGATGATGATGATGATGACAGCGGCGGCGGCGGCGATGGCAGTGGTGGTAGTCGTGACGGTAAGAGTACTGCCATAGATGTCATTTAACTGCTCTCCTCCTTCTCTGCCTCTCTATCTCTGTCACTTTCTCCCTTTCTCTCTGTCTCTATATCTATCTATCTCTGTCACTTCCTCCCTCCCTCTCTGTCTGTCTCTATATCTATCTATCTATCTTTGTCACTCTCTCCTTCTCTGTCTGTCAGTCTGTTTCTCTCTCTGTCTCTCTAGCTTTCTCCCTCTCTCGCTTTTACGTGTCTCTCTCTGTCTCCCCTTTCCCTTTTTCTGAAGGAATATCAACTTTAACCCTCCCTCTCCTTAACATATATCGATGTCATTTAACTGCTCTCTTCCCTCCCTCTCACTCTCTCTATCTATCTATCTCTGTCACTCTCTCCTTCTCTGTCTACCAGTCTGTTTCTTTCTCTGTCTCTCTAGCTCTCTCTCTCTCTCTCCCCTTTCTCCTTTTTCTGAAGGTCTATCAACTTTAACCCTCCCCCTCCTTAACAGCAACTCAGCTTCTGCGCATGCGTCGTAACAACGCTTATCACTAAGGACCTTCTCCCGCCACTCTTTCTGCGATCTCTCAATCCATTTCAATGAAATAAAAGGAAGAAAAAAAAGCCAACATGGTCCGTAGTAGAAGCAAGTGGTTACATGTGTTGGCCAAAAACAGCAAATAAAAGATGTGAAAATGAATAGGTTCGAATCCTATCAGACAGGGCCCTTTTGGGGATGAAAAAAATAATAAAAATTGGTTAAGGACCTGCTTGGAACTACATTAGAATTCACGTTTTCCAACAGAATTTAATTTGCCTTATCCTGCTAAAAGGTTTATACTATATCTGCGTATTTCTCTAGCTTTCTCCCTTCTGCTTCGAAGTTACTATCTATTTCTAGAAACATACCAACTTATTCAGATTTGCTAGGGAGTTAAAGAGCTTATACGAACATGCGATCTTTGGATAACTTAGAGACAGACCACCCCTAATTACCGCGATCTGCTTTTATTTATTCATCAATTTGTTCGCCATCTCTTTACATATTTGTAGTTATCTATCTCAGGATCTTAAGAGTATTATTTTCGCTTTTGATTCCAGAGTTGACAACATTTCCCTTCTTGTCTGCCTCTCATACCATTCCTAAAGCGCACTGAGGTCTTTAAAAACTCAAAACTTTATATATTTTCCACACATCTATTTATTCATATCTATCGCTCTGTATCCATTGTTATTTCTTGTCGAAAGTCCTTGACATAAAGCAAGCGAGCAATTAACAATGCACTTTTAGTTCCTAACCTTTACGCTGTAAAAAAAAAAAAACCTTCGGAAAGGCATGAACATCACAAAAACACTTCCCACTTGTTTCGAATCTCGCGTCCAATTTATCCACACTTCCCTTTCCGACCTTACATCTTCCTTCATTCCATCTTCGCACATCCACCTTACATCTTAATTCTCGTGATTTTCTCAAATAAAGCATGGTTGAAATATAAGCAACTCAATGTTGAATAAGGAGAAATATTCAGTGAAGGTTAATTCGCTCTTCGATTTTTATTTTCTTTCTATTCTTTTATACATTTTAGCTTCACGGCTGCGGCCATGCTGGAGCGTGATAATTAGCATGTTCTTCCTTTTTCATTCCGTTTGTCTTTCGCAGTAATATTTTCTCTCGTTCTCCTATATTCTACGGTTGACAAAACATGTAAACCATAGCTTATTGAGAGAAATACAAAATTTTATTGTCCATAACGTATAGTTTTACACAATTCCAAAGACCCAGTCTTCAGCACTCCAACAGGTAATAATCCTTTCTATGTAAGGCACAATGCCTGAAATTCTGGAGAAGGTATTTAGTCAATTACCTCAACACTAGTATTCAACTGGTACCTCTTTTATCGACTCAGAAAGGATAAAAGCCAAAGTCAGCCTCAGCAGGATTTGAACTCAGAACATAAAATGCCAGAAGAAATCCTGCTAAACACATTCTGTCCAGCATGCTAACGGTTCTGCCAGCTCGCTGCCTTACTGCAAATGCTAATAACGATTCCTTACTCTAGCTCTAAGGTCACAGATTTAGAAGAGTGCAGTGGAATTGATTGAAAAGTACTTGGAACCATTACTCTTCGGTCATAGTTCCAAACCAGTGTTTCTTGACCATTTTTTTTTTTGTATATGGAATTCTTTGATTCCTGTTTTGCCCTGATGGACCCTCATAACCATTCCAGGTGTAAAAAATTCCATTATGGTTTTATAATAAAATATTAGGAATTATATAAAAAAAATTGTTAAAATATTTTGTGTATTGTCGAAGTATAACTGATTTACTGCAGATAAATTTTGACAGCAAAATCTGATAGGGACCCCCACAAGGGTCAGGTGGACTCCAGTTAAGAACCACAGGTCTAAACCATTATTTGGTTTCATACCTATTTTTTTACTACCCACAAGGGGCTAAACACAGAGAGGACAAACAAGGACAGACACACGGATTAAGTCGATTATATCAACCCCAGTGCGTAACTGGTACTTATTTAATCGACCCCGAAAGGATGAAAGGCAAAGTCAACCTCGGCGGAATTTGAACTCTGAATGTAACGTTGAGCATTTCACCCGGCATGCTAACGTTTCTGCCAGCTCGCCGCCTATTTGGTTTCATTCCAATACCTGGCCCTCACATTTCTTTATCTTTTATCTTTTGCTCTTTTTTACTTGTTTTAGTGAAAGAACTGTGGCCATGCTGGGGCACAGCCTTGAAGGTTTTAGTTGAACAAATCAACCCCAGTACATTTTTTTAAAGCCTGCTACTTATTCTGTCAATCTCTTTTGGTCAACAGCTAAGTTATGGTATGTAACTAGCTGTGGTGGAGGTTACAAATACAAATGTATATGTGTGTGTATATGTATATCAACAGCAGGCTTCCACACAGTTTCTGCCACCCTAATTCCTTCTCAAGGCATCGGTTAGCCTGAGGCTATAGTAAAAGACACTTTCCCAAGAAGTCATGTCCTGGAATTGAACCAGAAACCACAGGGTTGCAAAGCAAGCTTCTCAGTCGCACTATGTTGCATGTGTTCTTTGGTGTGCTGCGCTGGGTGCCGGTTGTTTGCTGCACCGCAGTTGAATTTGCGAATGAAAATATGCTTCTTGGCTCTGTGAAAAAAGCAACTTAAGCAACGTTTAAGTGAAGTATTTATTGTCACACCTAAAGACAATCTGTGTGAGCCATTTGTAGTTTACAATAGGAATACTAACAAGAGCACTCAGAGAGCACAAACCTCTGCCAAGGCATCACCAATGTCCTCTCAGCGATTAGCCAGAGATGGTTTTTAAAATAAGAATATCTGAAATAAACTGGGAAGCACTCCGTCGGTTACGACGACGAGGGTTCCGGTTGATCCGATCAACGGAACAGCCTGCTCGTGAAATTAACGTCTACCCTTAACGTAGTTCTCGGGGATATTCAGCGTGACACAGAGAGTGACAAGGCCGGCCCTTTGAAATACAGGTACAACAGAAACAGGAAGTAAGAGTGAGAGAAAGTTGTGGTGAAAGAGTACAGCAGGGATCACCACCATCCCTGCCGGAGCCTCGTGGAGCTTTAGGTGTTTTCGCTCAATAAACACTCACAACGCTCGGTCTGGGAATCGAAACCGCGATCCTACGACCACGAGTCCGCTGCCCTAACCACTGGGCGATTGCGCCTCAAAATAAACTGGACTGCTCTCACAAACAAGAATACTAAAAATGAACCCAGCCACTCTCAAAAATTAAGGAATAGAAACAGGAAAAATAATCTAGAATCCTTGTCCGGTACAGGATCGATCCACTTTTCCATGTTTGCATGGGTTGAAGAAGGTTTACTGAAGCAGATTTTCTACAGCTGGATGCCCTTCCTGTTGCCAACCCTCACCTGTTTCCAAACCAGGTCCTATTTCCCCATGGCCAGACATAATTTTGCAGAATATTGCAGATGAACGACATTTATTTACAACAATCACATGATGTCAACACACACACACATACATACATGCATGTGTGTGTATATACATATATATATATATATCACATCATCATCATCGTTTAACATCCGCTTTTCATGATGATGATGATGTGTGTGTATATATATATATAAAATGGGCTTCTCACAGTTTCCATCTACCACATCCATTCACAAGGCTTTGGATGGACCAGGGCTATTGTAGAAGACCCTTCTGACCCGAGGTGCCCGCTCAGTGGATCTGAACCGGAAGCCCCATAGATGCAAAGCAGGCTGCTTAACCACACAGCCACGCATGTGCCAGAGACTCATAACAACAAGAACAACAAGATGTGCCTACAAGACATCTTGCCCAAAGCTCCAGACAAAGTCCGCAGCTGGAGAAGAAAGTTCCAGACATGTAAAGTAAGAAAAACTACAAGGAAGCAACAGAGAAATTTGAAAAATAATTTATAGAAATTAATAAGAAAAAGCAAGTTATTTTATCTATGTTTTGTTTGGTTGTTTTCTTCTTTCGGTTTTCTTTTCTCTCTTTTTTCATTTTTTTTTAAATTCTCTTGTATAACATATTTCTATTGCTGTCAGTAGTAGTAGTAGTAGTAGTAGAAGTAGTAGTAGCAGCGTAAGGGTCCAATCAGTAAAGGTAGAGGTTCGTTTGGTTGTAGAGTATTCGGTTAAATGACGACATAGGCAGGTAGTGGTGGTGGTGGTGGTGGTGGTGGTAATTACTGGCAACAGGTGAGGAAAACCAGAAAATTCTTCAGAATTCGAGTCAGAAGTAAAAGAAGAAGAAGAAATGGTCCTAAGTTTCTTGTTGCACTCTCAACACGACTGGGATCGACGAACACGGAATGGTGCCCAGTTCGGTGATGACGACCGTGATCAGCTCGGGGGGCGTGAAATCATAGACGAGATTCAACAGTGTGAGGGATTCGTACGATTTCCAGTCGGTCAGGCAGTCAGGTTGGTTGTCCAGGTGGATTAGGTCATCTGGATCGGCTGAATGGAAGGAGAAGATGGAAAAAAATGTATTACTGTAGTAATATCATTATTGATATCTTAAATCAGGGAACAGGAAAACTTGTTTAGGGGACAAAAAACTTACTGGAAATGCTTTTATATTTTGTAGTGCCGCCAAACTGGCTCCCATGCCAGTGGCACGTAAAAAGCACCATTTGATTGGCCAGGAGCTACAGAAGAGGGTGCCATACAGTGGGACGGAGTGGTACTTTTTGGGCAAATGGAAACCAATATGTTCCATGGCATTTGTGAAGGATTGAAACACTTTGAGTGAGGCTGAGTGGGAAGGAGTAATTGTGGCTTCAGAAAAATGGTAGTACCAGCCCATGTACCAGCTTTCATCATCATCATTTTAACAACCATGTTTCCATGGTTGCACAAGAAGTCAGATGAAGTCAACCTTTACTTCGTCTCCAAGCAAGGTAATGTTTCACCAAGACCAGAGAATGTTTTGGTAGAATATTGGAAACGAACAACATTCATTAACCCTTTCATTACCAACCCAGCTGAAACCGCCTCTAGCTCTGTAGTACAAATGTCTTGTTTTCATAAGTTTTGGATTAAAATCTTCCACCAAACCTTAGTCACAGTTTATGTTCCTAACACTAGCTTAATGATAACTAAGTTATTTTACTAAATTCTTTGTTATATTTAAAATTAATTGAAAGAAACACAGAGCATCTCAACTGAAATATGGTGACAAAAGGGTTAACAACATTCACTCGATGCCAAGACAAAATTCAAACACATACATGCATATATACACGACAGGCTTCTTACAGATTCCATCTACCAAATTCAGTTAACAGGAATCGGTCAGCCTGGAACTATAGAAGCAGACACTTGCCCCGAGTCTGAAACAGTAAGTGGTTCCAAAACAAGCTTCTTAACCGCAAAGTCTTACCTGCGGCAGGTGTTAATTAGAAATCAGAGGCAAATGATAAATGAGTGAAAATAGTTACCCAGCTCATTAGAAACAAACGAATCAGCTTGTACACGTTCGCTGAATTTGTGTGTCTCACAGAAAACCAGAACCGGCACCGTGTAAGCCTTCGCCATCATACACAGCAAGGATGTACCAGCTCGGGACATAATGTAACCATTCGCCAAAGCAGCATGAGCACCGAGAAAGACTTTTGTGGCCTGAAAAACAGAAGAGAAGACAATAAAATACCGAAGAATATAAAAATACATAATACTCTACAAATACCGAATAATATACTTTCTTCTTATTTTTATTTATATATTCATAAATATATTTCTTTACTAACCACAAGGGGCTAAACACAGAGGGGACAAACAAACGGATTAAGGCAAGTATATCGACCCCAATGCGTAACTGGTACTTAATTTATCGACCACGAAAGGCAAAGTCGACCTGGGCGGAATTTGAACTCAGAACGTAGCGGCAGACGAAATACCTATTTCTTTACTACCCACAAGGGGCTAAACACAGAGGGGACAAACAAGGACAAACAAACGGATTAAGGCGAGTATACCGACTCCAATGCGTAACTGGTACTTAATTTATCGACCCCGAAAGGATGAAAGGCAAAGTTGACCTCGGCGGAATTTGAACTCACAACATAACAGCAGACGAAATACGGCTACGCATTTTGCCTGGCATGCTAATGTTTCTGCCAGCTCACAAATAAATAGATAAACAGTGGATCAGAAATTAAATGTTTCTTAACTCTTTAGAATTGAATCCAGCCATATCCGGCCAAAACAGTCTACTTGCTTTATGTTCTAACTGGCCAGATCTGGTATCTCGCATCTACCCCCACAATGTCATTTTGAACATAAGCATTACTAACTAAATTCTCCTTGGAGAATGGCATCATGTAAGAAGCATCCAGTACCTTCTGTTAATTGGTTGGCATTAGGAAGAGCATCCAGCTATAGAACTGATACTCTGTCGGTTATGATGACGGGGGTTCCAGTCGATTCAATCAATGGAACAGCCTGCTCTTGGAATTAATGTGCAAGTGGCCGAGCACTCCACAGACATGTGTAGCCATAATGTGGTTCCCAGGGAGATTCAGCACAGCATAGAGTATGACAAGGCTGGCCCTTTTGAATTACATTTTTGCCAGGAAAGCAGACTGGAGCAACATGAAATAAAATGTCTTGCACAAGGGCACAATACGCTGCCAGGAATTGAACTCATGACCTTTTGATCATGAGCCAAAAACCTTAACCACTGAGCTACATGCCTTCGAGCAAGGGAAACCATGCCAAAACAGACAACAGAGCAACTGTCCAACCCGGGGGGTTCTCAACTAATTCTTTACCTGTGGACCCCTTTTATTCCTATGTTATTTGGGTGGATCCCCACAGCCAATTGATGCTTAAAAACTCTTTTTATTCTTTTACTTGTTTCAGTCATTTGACTGTGGCCATGCTGGAGTACCACCTTTAGTCAAACAGATTAATCCCAGGACTTATTCTTTGTAAGCCTAGTACTTATTCTATCAGTCTCTTTTGCCAAACTGCTAAGTTACAGGGACATATACACACCAACATCGGTTGTCAAGCAATGGTGGGCAGGACAAACACAGACACACAAACATATACATTCATATATACGATGAGCTTCTTTCAGTTTCCCTCTACCAAATTCACTCAAAAGGCTTTGGTTGGCCCAATGCTATAGTAGAAGACACTTGCCCAAAGCACCACGCAGTGGGACTGAACCCGGAATCATGTAGTTCATAAGCAAGCCACTTCTACACCTATATTTTTTTTGGTATTTTTATAATTGAATACTATATAAAAATTATTAAAATATTTTCGGTATTGGGGACGTATGACCAATTTATTGTACATAAACTTTATTTGGTCTGAAGCACAATTTTTTCATGGCCCCTAAAAAATTACTGCGGACCCCAAAAATCATATATGGAACCCGGTTGAGAAACCTTGGTCTAACCCATGCCAGCATGGTAAACAGATGTTAAATGATGATGATGATGAAAGATTTCTGATGATAATGTTTTTTTTTTTATTTAAAAAAAATTTTCCATAAACAAATCTCAATTTAAACCAATTAAAATATTAGATAATGGACAGGAAATAGTAATTTACCTTCTGCATTGCATAGGAAATGGCACTGATCAGCACATAGGAACACTCCACACCGTTTTTAACCAAAACTTCTACTGTTTTCTTACCTAAAATATAAACAAAATGTAAACATCAATAAAAGACAATGGTAGAATGGTTAACTGTTAATCTCAGGTGAAGTATGGTCACAGCAGTGTGGCCAAGAAGCTTGCTTCCTAACCTTGTGGCCTTGAGTTCAATCCCACTCCCTGGCACCCTTAGACAAGTGCCTTCAAATACAGCCCTGGGCTGACCAAAGTCTTGTGATTAGGTTTAGTAGATGGAAACTGGAAGAAGCTCAACGTGTGTGTGTGTGTGTGTGTGTGTATGTAAAAGTATGTGGGTGAGTAAGTGTGTGTGTATGTGGGTAGCCTCGTTTTGACATCATGAGATGGTTGTAAATGAGCATCACTGTCATACAAGTGGTGTTGTTTGTTTCCAGTCTTCTCTGAAAGACATGGTCTGGCTATGGAAAAATATTACCTTGCCAGGAAACAGGTGAAAGCTGGCAACAGGAAGGGCATCAGGCTGTTGAAAATCTACCTAAAACAAGTTCTATCTGATCCATGCAAGCATGGAAAAGTGGACCTTAAATGATGATGATGGTGATGATGACAGAATGGTCAACTCTATTCGTATGAGATGTATGACTGTTGATGAAGAAGTTCTACTTTTCTTACTTCAGACCAAGAACAGCCAAGTCCAATAAAGCGTCAGGTATCAAGGCGGCGAGCTGGCAGAAATGTTAGCATGCCGGATGAAATGCTTAGCGGTATTTCGTCTGTCGTTACGTTCTGAGTTCAAACTCCGCCGTTGACTTTGCCTTTCATCCTTTCAGGGTCGATAAATTAAGTACCATTTCCGCACTGGGGTCGATGTAATCGACTTAATACCTATGTCTGTCCTTGTTTGTCCCCTCTGTGTTTGGTCCCTTGTGGGTAATAAAGAAATAGGTATCAAGGCGGCGAGCTGGCAGAATCATTAGCATGCAGGGCAAAATTGCTTAGCAGTATTTCATCTGTCTTTACGTTCTGATTTCAAATTGTCAGGAGACAACATCAAGCTCTGCTGTCTGCCTTGGCATGGCTTCTATGGCTGGATACCCTTCCTGACGCCAACCACTTTACAGAGTGTACCATGTGGCCCCAGCGGCACATAACACTAAGTGCAGTAATGTTGTTTGAACTCTCAAGAACGTGATCAGCTTCCCATGTCAAACCTTGAAAATAATAAAATGCAATGTAAAACAAATTGATTGTTTTTTTTTAAATACTTACCTTCCATTCGAGGCCGAGAATCTACTACAATTACACTGAATCGTTTGTTGTGCTTTTTAGCATCAATTAAGATTTCACGCACCAGCGATGACCTGTTTGTTGAGTGGAATATAAGAAGAGCAAATACGAAATTAAAAAAAGCATATATTTCATATAAAGATTTTAATTATAGCACACACAGACCCCCCCACACACACACACACATATTTGCATGGCAAAATTAAATAGTACAACTGTTAATCTCCAAAGTTCAAAATATTTTCGAGAGGCCAGTCGGGGCAGCACTGGAAAGTGGCCGTTGCCAGCGCCGGCCCGACTGGCCTCCGTGCCGGTGGCACATAAAAAGCACCATCCGTTCATGGCCATTGCCAGCCTCGCCTGGCCCCCGTGCCGGTGGCACGTAAAGAGCACCATCCGTTCGTGGCCGTTGCCAGCCTCGCCTGGCACGTAAAAAGCACCATCCGATCGTGGCCGTCTGCCAGACTTGTCTGGCACCTGTGCAGGTGGCATGTAAAAAGCACCCACTACACTCACGGAGTGGTTGGCGTTAGGAAGGGCATCCAGCCATAGAAACATTGCCAGATGAGACTGGGCCTAGTGCAGCCTTCTGGCTTCTCAGACCCAGTTTAACCGTCCAACCCATGCTAGCATGGAAAGCGGATGCTAAACGATGATGAAGTGCCAAAAATGGAGAATTCCAGACAGCAATCAGAAGGTTTCCTTAAAATATCAGCTAAACTAAAGTACTTTTCTTTGTTTCAGATATACTAGCAGTATAGCCCAGCATTGCTCAGGTTTGTTCTTTAGTTGCGCTTAAAACAGCAGACTTTGATGTCACATTAACAAAGTTTTGAGATAGTTTCAATGTTTTTTGAAAAGTAAAAATTTTGCATTATGTAGCTTGTTATTCTCTTTAAGTGAACATTTTTCTGGTTGAAATACACCAAAAAATGGTGACACAGCAGTCAAAAAATTGTAAAAAATAGGGATTTTCATAGAGAAAAAGCACCTTTTTGGTGTAAATAATTTTTCGTGTTAACATGGTCCGATTTGAATGTTTTCTTCTACGGAAGGAAGAGCAAGCCTTCTTCTATCATAATCTCAATTTTGGTCAACTTGCGCCGCAGGGTCTCGGAGGAAATAGTGTTAGTTGAAGGCTACCAAACCTGCCACACACACACAGACAACTTCAGCTTTATATGCATAGATTAGAACCATTTTATATTGATTATTTAGTATTTGGTATCCTCTAGTGCATTCGGTACCTTTTAGTGTAAAATTTGGTTCCATCACAAAATGTGTCTTTGTGGCTCTGAACTGGACAAGCATTAAATTTATATAAAGCTCCATTCATAGTTTATGGAAATAGATAATGCATTAAGTGTAGGGATGGTTGTGTGGTAGAGAAGCTTGCTTCCTAACCATGTGGTCTCAGGTTCAGTGCCACTAAGCATCTTCTACCACAGCCAAGAGTCGACCAAAGCCTTTTGAGTGGATCTGGCAGACAGAAACTGCCAGTGTGTGTGTGTGTGCACACACTCACGTCATGACATCTCATGTTGATTGTAAACAAGCATCACTGTCATACAAGTGGTGTTATTCTGTAAAAAAAAAAAAACTATATCTGCCAATGGTATTACCTTGCTCGGAAAGAGGTGAGGGTTGGCAATAATAAGGCAGCGAGCTGGCAGAATCGTTAGCATGCAGGGCAAAATTGCTTAGCAGTATTTCGTTTGTCTTTACGTTCTGAGTTCAAATTCCACCGAGGTCAACTTTGCCTTTCAACCATTCGGGGTTAATCTAATCGACTGCCCCCTCCCCTCCAAAACCACACAGCCACACTTGTACCTATACTCTTTTACTCTTTTACTTGTTTCAGTCATTTGACTGCGGCCATGCTGGAGCACCGCCTTTTAATCGAGCAACTCGACCCCGGGACTTATTCTTTTGTAAGTCCAGTACTTATTCTATCGGTCTCTTTTGCCGAATTGCTAAGTAACGGGGACATAAACACACCAGCATCGGTTGTCAAGCAATGCTAGGGGGACAAACACAGACACACAAACATACACACACACATATATACATACATATATACGACAGGCTTCTTTCAGTTTC
Source organism: Octopus sinensis (assembly GCF_006345805.1). Classification (NCBI taxonomy): domain Eukaryota; kingdom Metazoa; phylum Mollusca; class Cephalopoda; order Octopoda; family Octopodidae; genus Octopus; species Octopus sinensis. The sequence goes on from NC_043020.1 coordinate 28,055,017, forward strand.
CGTCTACCAAATCCACTCACAAGGCTTTGGTCGGCCCGAGGCTATAGTAGAAGACACTTGCTCAAGATGGCATGCAGTGGGACTGAACTCGAAACCATGTGGTTGGTAAGCAAGCTACTTACCACACAGCCACTCCTGCGTGGAATAATTCTTGACAAAACTCAAAGACCAAAAAAAAAAGAAGACAAACCAAAAACAAAACATTGCAAGGTACCCACCCTGAATATACAATGATTACATCATCATCTTCTATCTTCTCTTTCGCTTTCAGGAAAATAGCATCTGCAGCTAAATATAGCTTCTCTTTGATGTATCGATCAATAAAATCCACCAATTTTTCCTTGGCCTTCAACAGAAAATTAAGGATGGTTAAGAGAAGAAAAAGAAAAAAGAAAAACATAATAATAATAATAATAATAATAATAATAATAATAATAATAATAATAATAATAATAATAATAGCAGCAAAAGTTAACAAATGCATATGTACAAAGTAACATTTCTTCTGGTGTTTTACCGCTTGGCAAGTTTCATTTTTCTCTTTTTTAACAAAAAAAAATCTACTTAACTCCCCCACCCCACCCCCACAAGGCTTCACTGAAGCAATCAACGTTTAAATTAGACGTCTACAAACAAGACTTACCTGTTCGTTTTAAACTCTTTTAGTTTTATTTATTTCTTGGACTCTTCTTAATTAAGGGTCGTTAACCTAGTTTTAACGTGCATCGTTAAGAATTATGATGGAACACACACGTTTCATTTTCCATTTGTGTTTTTTTTTTTGTTTTTTTACAGATATTTCTTATTAACGATGTTACTGTTATCATCATCATCATCATCGTCATCATCTGATGGTAGAACCATTAGAGCAGTATTTGTTTCAAGTCTTTTACATTCTGAGTTCAAATCCCACTATGGTCATCTATGTTTTCCATTCTTTCAGGATCGATAAAATAAAATACCAGTCAAGTACCAGGGAAATTAGAAACAATTAATTTTATTATTTATTATTAAGGCGGCGAGCTGGCAGAAGCATTAGCACACAGGGGCCGAAATGCTTAGCGGTATTTCGTCTGCCGTTACGTTCTGAGTTCAAATTCCGCCGAGGTCGACTTTGCCTTTCATCCTTTCAGGGTCGATAAATTAAGTACCAGTTACGCACTGGGGTTAATGTAATCGACTTAATACCTTTGTCTGTCCTTGTTTGTCCCCTCTATGTTTAGCCCCTTGTGGGTAGTAAAGAAATAAGAATCGTTAACATTACTACATTCTGAGTTCAAATTCCACCAAGGTCTTTGCCTTTCATCCATCTGGGGGTCAACAAATGATCGCTTAACATTTGCTTTTCATGCTGGCATGGGTTGGATAGTTTGACTGAGGGCTGGAAGCCAGAAGTCTGCACCAGGCTTCAATCCGATCAGGCAAAGTTTCTACAGCTGGATGCCCTTCCTAACGCCAACCACTTTGAGAACGTACTGCGTGCACTTTACGTGCCACCGGCACAAGGGCCAGTCGGGCAGTACTGGAATCAATATATATATATGCACACACATATATACTCACACACACATATACACACACATATATACATATATATATATAATACACATATATATACACATACATACACACACACACATATACATACATACACATATATACATACATACACACCACATATATATATATATACACATACATATATATATATGCATACACACACACACACATATTTATTTATTTATTTCGAAAAAGAATACAATTCTAATTGCTATGATTGCTTCATCCTAATTACAATTATCATCCATCATCGTTACTACCACCATCATAATAATAATAATAATAATAATAATAATGATAATAATAATAATAATAATAATAATAATAATCAGCACAATCTATAATTTCTTTTGACCAACTCCAACGTATCTCATACAGGAAAAAAAAGAGCAAAAAAACTGATTAAATCCAATTCCAGTGCATTACACAAATTAATTCTTATCAAGTGTAGGGATGCCAGACATAATTGGCCCCGATGGGATTTTTGCAAACCAGAATATTGAGGGTAAAGAAAAAAGAAGCTGAATCCTGTCCAGCATCTACTGTACTAACCAACATTCTTATTATTATTATTATTATTATTATTCTTTGTCGTCATCATCATCATCATCATCATCATTTAACATCCATGTTCCCTGCTGGCATGGGTTGGACAGTTTGAACCCAGAATCATGTGGTTGGGAAGCAAGCTTCCTGCCATGCCTCTCACCACATAGCCATACCTGTTTATAAGGCAGGATGCTTTTCTCTTAAGAGACGTTATCATCATCATCATCATCATCATCATCATCGTTTAACGTCTGTTTTCCATGCTGGCATGGGTTGGACGGTTCAACTGGGATCTGGGAAGCCAGGAGGCTTCATCAGGCCCAGTCTGATCTGGCAGTGTTTCTACGGCTGGATGCCCTTCCTAACGCCAACCACTCCGTGAGTGTAGTGGGTGATTTTTATGTGCCACCTGCACAGGTGCCAGACAAGGCTGGCAAACGGCCACGATCGGATGGTGCTTTTTACGTGCCACCGGCACGGCGGCCAGATAAGGCTGTCAACGGCCAGGAAAACTGCGGCATCTTGCCCATCAATGGTGTATATACATAGATAACTATTTTCATTCAATGCTGCTTCAATTGCACACATTCAGTTTATAGATTATGTTGCATTACTTTCTGAAGGCGGCGAACTGGCAGAATCATTAGCACGCAGAGCAAAATGCTTAGCGGTATTTCGTTCGTCTTAACGTTCTGAGTTCAAATTCTGCTGAGGTCGACTTTGCCCTTCATCCTTTCGGGGTCGATTAAATAAGTACCAGTTATGCACTGGGGTCAATATAATCAACTTAATCCGTTTGTCTGTCCTTGTTTGTCCCCTCTGTGTTTAGCTCCTTGTGGGTAGTAAAGAAATAGGTATTTCGTTCATCCTAACGTTCTGAGTTCAAATTCCGCCGAGGTTGATTTTGCCTTTCGTCTTTTCGAGGTCAATAAAAAAAATACCAGTTACGCACTGGGGTCAATGAAATCAACTTAATCCCATTGTCTGTCCCCTCTATGTTTAGCCCCTTGTGGGCAATAAAGAAATAAATATTTTCTCCCCATTAAGGTGCCGAGCTGGCAGAATCATTAGCATGCCAGGCAAAATGCTCTGCTGCTTACATTCTGAGTTCAAATTCTGCCACGGTTGACGTTGCCTTTCATCCTTTTGGGGTGGATTAAATAAGTACCAGTTATGCACTGGGGGTTGATGTAATTGACTTAATCCCTATGTCTGTCCTTGTTTGACCCCTCTACATTTAGCCCCCACAGTTGATGCAATCAACAGAACAGCCTGCTTGTGAAATTAACATGCAAGTGGCTGAGCACTCCACGTACCCCTTGTACCCTTAACATAGTTCTCAGGGAGATTCAACATGACACAGAGTGTGATAAGGCTAACCCCTTTTGAATTACTGGTACAACTCATTTTTGCCAGGTGAGTGGAAAGGATCAACGTGAAATAAAGTGTCTTGCTCAAGGACACAATGTGTTGTCAGGAATTGAACTCATGACCTTACAATCGTAAGCTGCACACTCTAACCACTAAGCCAAACGCTTTCACAAGATCTCGATATCAGTCAAAAACCCTGACCCTGTAACACTTATTTCTGTATCAAGTCCCCTAATTGCAGTTCGTCACAAGATACTTACATCTTTTTCATCCACTTCGGGACTGATGAGTGAAATATTTCTCTTCAAAGATCGAATGGCGTTCCTCATACTCACAGAAAGATGTCGGCAAGTAACCAAAAAGCTAAAAGAATGGCAAAGAGATAAAGAAGGAAAGAGAAAATGAAAAACAAGATGGAAAAAAACAAAAAAAAAATCATCCAAAATCGAAATCAAAATCTTTCAACATCAACGGAAATTGTAGCTGAGATACCAGTGCCGGTGGCACGTAAGAGAACTGTCCAAATGTGGCCGTTGCCAGCGCCGCCCAGACTGGTCTCCATGCCGGTGGCACGTAAAAAGCACCTTCCAATCATGGCCGTTTGCCAGCCTCGTCTGGCACCCATAAAAAGGACCCACTACACTCTCGGAGTGGTTGGCGTTAGAAAGGGCATCCAGCTGTAGAAACACTGCCAGATCAGACTGGAGCCTGGTGCAGCCCCTGGCTTCCCAGACCCCAGTTGAACCGTCCAACCCGTGCTAGCATGGAAAACGGACGTTAAACGATGATGATGATGATGGATTGAAATTTTAATTCATTATTTTTTTACTTATTTTGCTCATTGCCTTGGGTGTGGCCATGCTAAGGCACCATCCTGAAGGGTTTAATTTATATTCCAACATTAAGTTAATAATGAGAAAACTTTTTAACTGAACCCAAAACCACATGTTGGGAAATGCATTTGTTAACCCCACAACCATTCTGGGCTTAAATTCCTTTTTTGCTTGACTAGAAGAAATAGTTTATTTGTAGAACAAACCAAGAAATAGCAATGGAACTAGATTTTTCGGTCAAGAAAACTAAATGGAGCAATTAGTGTTATGTCCTTGTCTCAAAGTTTATGGCTGAAAGAAGCTGACCTATGAGCCTTGTTCATCTGATGCGTGGTCAAAAGAAAAAAAAAACAGTGGTGTGGGTGCTGGGGCCACGTAAAAAGCACTCAATACACTCTATAAAATGACCAGCATTCGGAAGAGCATCCTGCCAAAGCAGATTATAGAACCAGGTGTGGTCCTGGGCCTTACCAGTTCCTGTTAAGCCGTCCAACTCATACCAGCATGGAAAATGGACGATAGATCCTTTCTACTAAAGGCACAAGGCCTGAAATTTGGGACCTGGGGACTAGTCGATTGCAATGACCCCAGTGTTTCACTAGTACTTAATTTATCGACCCTGAAAGGATGAAAGGCAAAGTTGACCTCGGCGGAATTTGAACTCAGAACGTAACGGCAGACGAAATACTGCTAAGCATTTCACCCGGCGTGCTAACGTTTCTACCAGCTCGCCTGGACGATAAATGATGATGATGATGATGATAAATGAAACAAAAGTCGAAAGACAAGAGAGAGGAGAATATCTTACTCAATACTGTGTCTGATTCGATGCTCCAGATCTCGGCTGAGTTCTTTCTCTGTTGGTGTAGAATATTCACGAATAACCTACAAAAAGGCAGAAAAGAAGAAAAAAAAACATCAATTTTTAATACGAAAATCTTTTGAAAATAATAATTTTTTTCTTTTTTAGCTCAAAGGTACGAATTGGTGGGGAGGAAGAACAGTTGATTGAAGGGACCTCCCTACATGGCTGTTCTTTAACCCTTCCGTTTCCACATTTATGTTAAAGTACACTGCATTTGTTTCAACTAATTTTGAAAGCACCCACTGCACTCTCGGAGTGGTTGGCGTTAGGAAGGGCATCCAGCTGTAGAAACTCTGCCAGATCAAGATTGAAGCCTGGTGCAGCCATCTGGTTCGCCAGTCCTCAGTCAAATCGTCCAACCCATGCTAGCATGGAAAGCGGATGTTAAACGATGATGATGATGAAGCATGGCTGTGTGGTAAGAAGCTTGCTTTCAAACCTCATGGCTCTGGGTTCAGTCCAATTGCTAGCCACCTTGAGCAAGTATGTTCTACTATAGCCTTGGTCCAACCAAAACTTAGTGAGCAGACTTGATAGATGGAAACTGAAAGAAGCCCATCCTAATATATATATATATATATATATATATCATCATCATCGTTTAACATCCGTTTTCCGCGCTAGCACGGGTTGCACCAGGCTCCAGTATAATCTGGCAGTGTTTCTACAGCTGGATGCCCTTCCTAACGCCAACCACTCCGCGAGTGTAGTGGGTGCTTTTTACGTGCCACCGGCACAGGTGCCAGGGGAGTCTGGCAGCGACCACAATCAGTTGGTGCTTTTAACGTGCCACCGGCACGGAAGCCAGTCAAGGTGGTGCTGGCATTGGCCACGTTCGGATGGTGCTTTTTACGTGCCACCAGCACAGAAGGCGGGCGGGCGGCACTGGCATTGGCCACGTTCGGATGGTGCTTTTTATGTGCCACCGGCACAGGTATCACAACTACTATTTCCATTGATATTTATTTTGATGTTCATATATATATATATATATATATATTTGGACTTTGGGTATATGTCTATTAGTATGTCGATCAAAGCACGTTCACCGTTTTTGGCTACCTGATGTCATCCACAAATATCTTGACAAGTACATGCATTCCATGTAGTCCAACTCATGCTAGAATGGAAAAGTGGACACAAAACGAAGACGGTGACAAAATGGGAGGCAAGAAAAGATGGCAAAAACATGAAAAAAAAAACCCCACTTACTTGTTGAAGCGCTCGCAGTAAACTGATGCAGCGTGCATTTGAGCCACAAATTAGGCCCCGTGAATATAAAAGACCCAATTGAATAATGGCAGGATGAACATTACAGTTTTTGAATCTGTTAAAAGAGTGGGGGAAAAAAGAATAATTAGAATATATTAATTACTACAAAATATACACACACACACACACACCCATCATTCATTTTATACTCTTGCTCTCTTTTACTCTTTTACTTGTTTCAGTCATTTGACTGCGGCCATGCTGGAGCACTGCCTTTTAGTCGAGTAAATCGACCCCGGGACTTATTCTTTGTAAGCCCAGCACTTATTCTATCGGTCTTTTTTGCCGAACCGCTAAGTGATGGGGACGTAAACACACCAGCATCAGTGGTCAAGAGATGGGGAGGGGGACAAACACAGACACACATACATATATATATATATATATACATATATACGACAGGCGTCTTTCAGTTTCCGTCTACCAAATCCACTCACAAGGCATTGGTCGGCCCGGGGCTATAGCAGAAGACAGTTGCCCAAGATGCCACGCAGTGGGACTGAACCCAGAACCATGTGGTTGGTTAGCAAGCTACTTACCACACAGCCACTCCTGCGACTATGTTCACTTTTTCATGTGGGCATGAGTCAGATGAATGTGTTATTGAGGCAGTGTTTTACAACCAGACGCTCTTCCTGTCACTAACACTCGACATGGGTTTTTCAAGTAAGAGGAGGTATCCTATTTCTTATGTCTTTCAAGATGTGAAGTGAGCGGGTGATTGGGTTGACAGAAGGGGCAACGATAACAATGCCATAGGAACTTCTGAAGAACACAGGCGATACACACATACACATCTTTATTTTCAGCCTGTTTTAGTCATTAGACTGCGGCCATGCTGGGGCACCGTCTTGAAGAATTTTCAGTCAAATAAATCCAACCCCTGTACTTTTTTCTTTTAAGCCTGACACTTATTCTTTCAGTCTCTTTTACTGAACTGCTGAATTATGTGGACGTAAACAAACCAACACCAATTGTCAAGCAGTGGCGGAGGGCAAATGCAGACACAAAGATACATATGTATATGCGGTGGGCTTCTTACAGTTTCTTATTTCTTTATTGCCCACAAGGGGCTAAACATAGAGGGGACAAAAAAGGACAGACAAAGGGATTAAGTCGTTTACATCAACCCCAGTGCGTAACTAGTACTTAATTTATCGACCCTCGAAAGGATGAAAGGCAAAGTTGACCTTGGCGGAATTTGAACTCAGAACGTAACGGCAGACGAAATACTGCTAAGTATTTCGCCGGGCGTGCTAACGATTCTGCCAGCTCATCGCCTTACAATTTCTGTCACCCCTCAGCCCCCACCCCACCCCCAGTATTTGTCTTATTCTTTGTTTTACTGAACCCGAAAGAACAAAAGGCAAACAAACAAACACAAAACAAAGAACAAGAAGTGGTTACAAAAGAAAGTAAAACAAAAACACCTACACATCGGTTTCGATCAGAGAGGAGCTGCTTTTATGAGCAAAAAGGTGACTGAAAAGCTGGACATGCCGTTCTTTGGTGCCATGCTGGGGCAGACTCTGTTTGTCGAGTTTCTTGGCAAGTTTCCTCTGCTTAGCTTCATCGTCTGCTCGCAAATGCGTCGGGACACGAAGGGGTTCCTTCTTGGCAGCTTCAAGTTGGCAAGAAATAAACAAATAAATAAATAAAATAAATAAATAAATAAATGCCAAATGAAAGACGGAAGATGGAAGGAATATATTATTTATTTACTTAACCCTTTCATTACCAACCCGGCCGAAACAGCCTCTGGTTCTTTAGAACAAATGTTTTGTTTTCTTAAGTTTCGAATTGAAATCTTCCACCAAACTTTAGTCACAATGTATGTTCCTAACACTAGCTGAATGATAACTAAGTTGTTTTACTAAATTCTTTGTTATATTTAGAATTAATTGAAAGAAACACAGAACATCTCAACAGAAATATGGTAAGAAAAGGGTTAGAATATATAATAGAGAAACGATTCTTAGCCCTTTTGATACCAACCTGGCAGAGACTGGCTCTGAGTACAAATGTCATGTTTTCATAAGTTTTGAATTAAAATCTTCCACCAAACCTTAGTCACCATTTATGTTCCTAAAACCAGCTTAATGATAACTATGTTATTTTACTAAATTCTTTATTATATTTTAAGTAATTGAAAGAAACACAGAGCATCTCAACAGAAATATGGTAACAAAAGGGTTCAAATATATAACAGAGAAACAATTCTTAACCCTTTTGTTACCAACCTGGCTGAAACCACCTCTGGCTCTGTAGTACAAATGTCCTGTTTCCAAAAAGTTTTGAATTAAAATCTTCCACCAAACCTTAGTCACAATTTATGTTCCTAATACTAGCTTAATGATAACTAAGTTGTTTTACTAAATTCTTTGTTACATCCAAAATAATTGAAAGAAACCCAGAACATCTCAAAATAAATACGGTAACAATAGGGTTAAAGGGCACAATACGTGTCTTTAAGAGCAACAAATAGTTTTGTATGTTGAGAAATATTTCCAACATATTCATCACATTTCTTCTCCTATTCAATTTTTTTTCATTCATTTTGATATGGGGTTTGTGCCTGATGAGTATGTTTGAGATATTTCTCAACATATGAAACTATTAGTAGCACTTAAACACATGTATTGTGTCCCTTGAATAAATAATATTTATCTCTCACTAGAGGGAGTACTTTTTTGTTGATCTTTCTATCACAAAATAGTACATTACATATTAGATATATATGTGTGTGTGTATATATATAGGGAAGGTTTACGAAAATAAACAAAAGACGAAGGCAGGTGGAGTACAAACAAACAAATGTATTAGTATGGCGCTCAGGAATAGAAATAGAACAAGTCTTTTACGTTTCGAGCCTACGCTCTTCGACAGAAAGATACACAGAAAAGAAACAAGGAGAGAAAAAAATGTGTGTAGGAGCTAACAGTCCATCATGGCTTTCATATATATATATATATATATATATATGTATATATATATATATATATATATGAAATTAGATAAGGGTAGAAATTGATATTAATCAATTAAAACCAGTGGCTTAGCATATTTTAAAAAATCCGAACATTAAAAATTGTTTTACATACAAAATTTAGAGGACTGACCACTAAAACATAGATGTCAAATCGCCATTACTACAAAGAATGTGTTGCTGAAATTTTCAACTGGTACTTGATTTATCAACCCTGAAAGGATGAAAGGCAAAGTCAGCCTTGGCAGAGTTTGAACTCAGAAAGTAAAGACAGATGACACATTATCAATATTATCATCACTTAATGTCCATGCTTGCACAGGTCTGACAGAATTTATTGAGGCAGATTTTCTCTGGTCAGCTACCCTTCCTGTTGAAGCAGGTTTTCTATGGCCAGCTGCCCTTCCTGTTGCCAGCACTAACCTGCTGAAGTAATATTTCCCTATGACCAGTCATACTTTTCTCTTTTTATTTTAACAGAAGACTGGAAACAAACAACACTGCTTGTATGACAGTGATGTTCATTTACAACCATGAGGTCAAGACATGGGGATCCTTATGCACACACAACAGGCTTCCTGCAGTTTCCTTCTACCAAAATACAATCACAAGGCTTTAGTTAGCCAAAGGCTACAGGGGAACACATTTGCCCAAGGTGCTGTGCCTTGGGACTGAACCTGAAAGCTGCCCCACTGCACCTGAGACCACATCGTTGGGAACACACACACACACACACAAGCCAATAAAACACCTTACCTGCTGTACTCTGCGCTTTGGCCTGTTGCTTCTCTAACTTTGCCGCCCTCTGTGCCTCCTGCAAAATAATGGAAAAAATTTCATTGGAAACTAAACAAATTCTTTCACTGTTTCAGTCATTAGACTGTGGCCATGCTGGAGCACTGCACTGAAGAATTTTTAGTCGAATGAATCAACCCCTGTACTTATTCCAGTTCTACATTTAAGAGATGAGGAATTATCTACATTATTTACATTTGACGGATATTTGTCCTCATCTTGTTTGTTGTTAACACAACGTTTCGGCTGATACACCCTCCAGCCTTCATCAGGTGTCTTGGAGAAATTTCGAACCTGGGTTCTCATTCCTAAGATATTTTTTGATGTTATAATAATAATAACATCGAAAAATACCTTAGGATTGAGAACCTAGGTTCGGAATTTCCCCAAGACACCTGATGAAGGCTGGAGGGTATATCAGCCGAAACTGTTAACAACAAACAAGATGAGGACAAATATCCATCAAATGTAAATAATCTAAATAATGCCCAGTTCTTATTTTTTAAAAGCTTGGTACTTATTCTATCAGTCTCTCTTGCTGAACCACTAAGTTACAGGGACGTAAACACACCAACACCAGTTGTAAAGTGGTGGTGAGGGACAGACACAGAGACACACGCATAGATGTAGATCTTTAGCAGCATTAGTTGCTATAGAATCTATCAGCTTACCAAAATTCTTTGTAATTTTGATATGGGAAAACGTGTGTAACTTACGATGCTAATAAATTGTTATTTTATCAAATTCTGTCCCCTTTTTGTTCTCTAAATGTTGGCTGCTAAATGCTTGAAGCAAACTAACTTCCTAAACTCGGATCCCCGGATTGTATTTACACATGTGACAGGCTTCTTTCAGTATCCCTCTAGCAAATCCACTCACAAGTCTTTGGTCAGCCCAAGGCTATAGTAGAAGTCATTTGCCCAAGGTGCTACACAACGGGACTGAACCTCGGACCATGTGGTTGAAAAGCAAGCTTCTTACAACATAGCCATACCTGCGCCTAAATAAATTTCACACTGAACTAAAAGCTCAATGACTGTAATGCTAAGTTCAAATCTGACATTGTGTTGTGCCACTGATCTTCATCCACAAATTCTGCTTCTTCCAATTTCTCCAGTTGGACTGAATAAAACAGGGGCTTCACTTCCTCTTTCACAGCTGAGTGTTTTGTGATGGTCAATCGTTGTTTAACTCCAGGTTTGCTCTCATCAAGCAGACCCACAATCAAACATGTCCCAGCTATGCTTATTTCATCCAATATGCCCTTCTTTTAAGTTGCAATGCAGTTTAACCTTTTTTAGGTATGAACCCATCTGAGACCACCCTTGATTCTGTGATAAAAACCTCCTGTTTTAACCCTTTTGATACCAACACGACCAAAACCACCTCTGGCTCTGTAGTACAAATGGCTTGTTTTCATAAGTTTTGAATCAAAATCTTCCACCAAACTTCAGCCACAATTTATGTTCTTAACACTAGCTTAATGATAACCAAGTTATTTTACTAAATTCTTTGTTATATTTAAAATTAATTGAAAGAAACACAGAACATCTCTACAGAAATATGATAACGAAAGGGTTAAAGTGATTTAAATCAAAACTTCTCATCCCATCTCATCTTCTTCATCCACTTATTCCTGGAAGAGTCAGGGGGGGAAAAAATCCTCATGCACGCCTTCCATCAGGTCTTGTCTGAAGAAACAGTCTCCAATTGATCCAGCTGGACCCCAAAGCAAGACCAACCGAGCTCAAGCATGTTATCCAGCCTTCTTGCTCATGGCCTACTCCTCCATGGGCCATGTAGCACAGAGCAAAAAAAAATTAAATTAAATTTTTAAAAAAAGAGGCAAAAAAAAGGGGAGAAAATAAACCAGCTACCACAGCAAAATGGAGATGAAATAAATGAGGGACTGAATTAATGAATGTTTATTTACTTACCTGTTTCAATCGTCTTTCCGCTGTTATTTGTGCTTTTGTCTTTTGCACCTGGCCCTCAGGTGGTGTTGCCGAGTAACCGCCTCCTTCGGCCAAAGCCTTCTTCTCTTTCTGCTTCCTGTATTCTTCCCTCTGTCTTTCTTTCCTCGCTGCTTTGTCTTCAGCTTTCTGACTTTCGCAAGATGGCTTCACCTGTCAGAAAAAAAAGAATAACAAAGTAAAGAAAAACATTAGATCATTTATCATCATCATCATCGTTTAATGTCCGCTTTCCATGCTAGCATGGGTTGGACGATTTTGACTGAGGACTGGCAAACCAGACAGCTGCACCAGGCTCCAATCTTGATCTGGCAGATTCTCTACAGATGGATGCCCTTCCTAATGCCAACCGCTCCAAGAGTGTAGCGGGTGCTTTTACATGCCACTGGCACGAGGACCAGTCAGGCGGTACTGGTAACGGCCATGCTCAAATGGTGTTTTTTACGTGCCACCTGCACAGGAGTCGGTCCAGCGGCACTAGCAACGACCTCGCTTAAATGTTTTTTTCACGTGCCAGTAAGGCGACACTGGTAACGATCACTCTCGAATGGTGCTTTTTATGCGCCACACACACACACACATATATGTGTGTGTGTGTGTGTGTGTGTATGTATGCATGTATGTATGTATATATACACATATACAGTGGGGTGAAAAAGTAGGTATACAGTATCACATCCAATGTTGTAATACTTAATTCATTAAAATTATTCGCTCATTAAAATAGCCTCATTTTTGATATTTTCAGTGTCTTTAATCATAATAATACATTTATCCTAACTATAATAATACTTTTATTGTAGCTTTTAATTTTTTCGATAACGATAAATGAGTATTATATGCGTTTGGAGGCACAATGGCCCAGTGGATAGGGCAGCGGACTCGCGGTCATAAGATCGCGGTTTCGATTCCCAGACCGGGCGTTCTGAGTGTTTATTGAGCGAAAACACTTAAAAGCTCCACGAGGCTCCGGCAAGGGATGGTGGTGATCCCTGCTGTACTCTTTCACTCTTACTTCCTGTTTCTGTTGTACCTGTATTTCAAAGGGCCGGCCTTGTCACTCTCTGTGTCACGCTGAATATCCCCGAGAACTGCGTTAAGGGTACACGTGTCTGTGGAGTGCTCAGCCACTTGCACGTTAATTTCACGAGCAGGCTGTTCCGTTGATCGGATCAACCGGAACCCTCTTCGTCGTAACCGACGGAGTGCTTCCATCCATTATATGCGTTTCCTTTTTTTCATAACTGTATACCTACTTTTGCATCCCTCTATATATGCACTCCACACACACACGCACAGACATGAGCTTCTGCACAGTCTCTGCCTACCAAATCTCCTCAGAAGGCATTGGCTGGCCTTTATGTGGATGTTATGATGATGACATGATAATAATATTATGGATCATAATGAGCTTAATGAGCTTAATGAGCACAGGACCCTAAAAGCCTAACAAAAAAGCAAAACGTAAATCTTGTTTCTTACCTCAACATTTGACTTGTCTTGAAGTACCTGGACTGAATCATCCACCTTGGTTGGGGTCGCAATGTTCACGTCGTGGCTGCTGGTCGTATTGATGACCACATTCTCTTCTGTATTATCACAGACTTTGCTGCTCGGAGAAGGGGTTTTGTTCGACTTCACCTCTAAACCCTTCTTCTGCTTCTTTCTGTCCCTTTTCTTCAAACTGCCATCATGCTGACCTGGGGTTGCAGCTTTCTGTGGAGTGTGTTTCTCTGTGTTCACTGGACCATGTGAACTAGCTATATTATCCATTGGGGCCCAGAACCTCTGTTTCTCTTTATAGCTGCCTCTCTCCTGAAATTGAAAATAAAATACCAAGCCTATCATATATGTATGTATGTATTTGTGTGTCTGTGTTTGTACCCCAACAATCGCTTGACAACCGATGTTGGTGTGTTTACATCCAGTAACTTAGCAGTTCGGCAAAAGAGACCGATAGAATAAGCACTAGGCTTACAAAGAATAAGTCCTGGGGTCAATTTGTTCGACTAGAGGTGGTGCTCCAGCATGGCCACAGTCAAATGCCCAAAACAAGTAAAAGAATATATACATGAGTAAAGGTTGATCGCATATAAAGGTCAAACCTACTTCCATTTTCGGCAAAAAAAAAAACCCTACACATATATGTATCATCATCGTTTAACGTCTGCTCTCCATGCTAGCATGGGTTGGACGATTTTGACTGAGGGCTGGCAAACCAGATGGCTGCACCAGGCTCCAATCTTGATCTGGCAGAGTTTCTACAGCTGGATGCCCTTCCTAACGCCAACCACTCTGAGAGTGTAGTGGGTA
>NC_043020.1:28072033-28114533 GCF_006345805.1 Octopus sinensis
TATATATATATATATATATATATACATATATACATATTATATATACATATATACATATATATATATATATATATATATATATATATATATACGACAGGCTTCTTTCAGTTTCCGTCTACCAAATCCACTCACAAGGCATTGGTCGGCCCGGGGCTATAGCAGAAGACACTTGCCCAAGATGCCACACAGTGGGACTGAATCTGGAACCATGTGGTTGGTTAGCAAGCTACTTACCACACAGCCACTCCTGCGCCTGGTGATGGAATCAATTTACAATCATTATTTTGGCCCATCAATCCCCCACAAACAGTTGTTGGACTCATAAAACTCTTATTCAACCCCTTTAAGTCCTGATATCATTTCTATTCTGACTAAGTCAGATCTTCCATTAAGTAAACATAGGTTCATTCTTTGTCTGGCCCAGATATTCTACTTGGAGGCAATGTGGCTGCTGCCGGTGTTGCGTAACTGGCACCCATGCTGGTAGCACGTAAAAAGCCCCATTGGAGTGTTGGGTGTCTGGTGGAGGCAATGACAAATGACCGAGACCTTTGCCAATGTGCCGTACTTTGAGAAGAAAACCCACCAAGCCGAGTGGAATCACAGTCGAGGCAGACACTGGTGTCACACAACTGGCACCCATGCCAGTGGCACATAAAAAGCACCCATTACACTGTTGGAAGGGTTGGCATTGGGAAAGGCATCCATCCGTAGAAAACCATGTTAAATCAAAATGGAGTCTGGGGCAGATCTCCAGCTTGCCAGCCCTCATCAAACCGTCCAACTCATGCCAGCATGGACAACAGACGTTAAATGATGATGATGATTTATGTTCAAACTGGCCAGACCTGACCGCTCACATCTAGCCTACAGAGTCATTTTGAAAACAAACAACCTCAGCATTGAAATTTCAAAATTATGGGAGAATGCAGCCTAGTCTGGCACCTGTGCCGGTGGCACGTAAAAAGCACCCACTACACTCATGGAGTGGTTGGCGTTAGGAAGGGCATCCAGCCGTAGAAACATTGCCAGATCAGACTGGGCCTGGTGCAGCCTTCTGGCTTCCCAGACCCCAGTTGCACCGTCCAACCCATGCCAGCATGGAAAGCGGACGCTAAACGATTATGATGATGATGAATGCATGAAGAATTCAAAACGATGGGAATAAATAAGGATTCCATTTGACAGAATAAGCTGAATGCTAAACGGTTAAATTAGCAGTGTTAACCTTTAACTCATTTAATACCAACTTGCTTGAGATCAACCGTGGTTCTAGGACACAAACTTTCTGTTTCGAGTGACCTGCATGAAGGCATTTTATAACTTCCTGCTAACGTAGTGTCCCAAATACCAGCTTAATAACAATAATATCAAAGTTATTTTTACTAACTTCAGTATTTTCATTGAAATTTATTAACAAAACAGTTGGTTTAATTGCCATAATGTATTGTAGAACATATACTTTTACTTGTTTCAGTCATTTGACTG
This sequence comes from Octopus sinensis, assembly GCF_006345805.1. Lineage (NCBI taxonomy): Eukaryota > Metazoa > Mollusca > Cephalopoda > Octopoda > Octopodidae > Octopus > Octopus sinensis. Next base: position 28,073,522 of record NC_043020.1, read on the forward strand.
CAGCCATGCTGGAGCACTGCCTTTAGTCAAGCAAATCAACCCCAGGACTTATTCTTTGTAAGCCTAGTACTTATTCTATTGGGCTCTTTTGCCAAACTGCTAAGTGACGGGAACGTAAACACACCAGCATCTGTTGTCAAAGATGGTAGGGGGATAAACACAGACACACACACACATACGACGGGCTTCCTTCAGTTTCCATCAACCAAATCCACTCACAAGACTTTGGCCAGCCCGAGGCTATAGTAGCAGATACTATGAACCCAGAACCATGTGGTTGGTAAGCAAGTTACTTACCACACAGCCACTCCTAAGTATACACTTCAGCAACAATATGTTCACGAAAAGTAAAAGCAGTCACAGCTGCACATGCCACACAATTTTTGTCAGCACTCGTGCACTTTCCTTAACTATCCACGAAACACAATGCATGCAAACCCACTGACATTAGCAAGTTAAAACAAGCTGGAGGGGTCAATTTATGTCTTTAACCCTTTCTTAGAAGTGAGATCAAATATTAAGTTGCTGGTGTGTTAAGGGTTTCATTTTGATGCTATAATGTATCAGAGATCTGTACCAGGTTCCAGTCTAAATTATGGTTTGGTTTCTATGGCTGGATGCGCTTCCTATTTCTTTACTACCCACAAGGGGCTAAACACAGAGAGGACGAACAAGGACAGACAAACGAATTAAGTCGATTACATCGACCCCAGTGCGTAACTGGTACTTAATTTATCGACCCCGAAAGGATGAAAGGCAAAGTCAACCTTGGTGGAATTTGAACTCACAACGTAACGGCAGACGAAATAACGCTAAGCATTTCGCCCGGTGCGCTAACGTTTCTGCCAGCTCGTCACCTGGATGCCCTTCCAAAAGTGTAGTAAGTGCCTTTTATGTGTCACGATGATGATGATGTCACAGGTGCCTTATACGCGTCACCAACACTGTCCACAACTACAATTGCACCCAGCCTGATGAGTCTTCTCAATCACAGCATTGTGCCAAAGGGTCTCAGTCACTAGTCATCACCCCCATCAGACCTACCATCCAGAAATCATGCTTCACCACCTCATTCCATGTCTTCCTGGTTCTACCGCTTTCACAGGTTCCCTCCACAGTTTGAGATCAGTACTTCTCAATGCAGCTGTCCTCATCCAAACACATCACAACCATACCTATTTCTTTATTACCCACAAGGGGCTAAACACAGAGATGACAAACAAGGACAGACATAGGTATTAAGTCGATTACATCAACCCCAGTGCGTAACTGGTACTTAATTCATCGACCCCGAAAGGATGAAAGGCAAAGTCGACCTCGGCGGAATTTGAACTCACAACGTAATGGCAGATGAAATACCGCTAAGCATTTCGCCCGGCGTGCTAACGTTTCTGCTAGCTCACGACCATACCATTCCAGTCACCTCTCTTGCACATCACATCTTATGCCACTTATGCCCAATTTTTCTCTCAAGATGCTTACACTGTTGTACAGGCTCACCTATTTTGCATACCCAGCAGAGCATGCTCGCTCCATTTCTGACAAGTCTTCACATGTCCCCTGCAGTCACAGCACGTGTTTCACTGCTGTGTAGCAAGGCTGTCCACACAGGCATCATACAATTTACCCTTCACTCTGAGGGAGAGGTCCTTTGTTACCAACAAAGGAAACATGAAGCTATAAATGACAATAAATATTGGGTTGGGAAACCTTTTTCTATAGGAAAAGTCAAAGGCTGCCTGTAAGACTTGAACCCACATGATAATAAAAAGGGTTAAGCTGCCTGGTTACTGTTTCCATTTTCAGCAAAGAACCATTTCATTGTGTGCTGCATACAACTATGTGCAGTGGACTGCATGCAAGCTCAGGGTTTTGGAAATGACACATCATCATCATCATCGTTTAACGTCCGCTTTCCATGCTAGCATAGGTCAGACAGTTCAACTGGGGTCTGGGAAGCCCGAAGGCTGCACCAGGCCAGTCATATCTGGCGGTGTTTCTACAGCTGGATGCCCTTCCTAATGCCAACCACTCCGTGAGTGTAGTGGGTGCTTTTTATGTGCCACCGACACAGGTGCCAGACAAGGCTGGCGAACAGCCACGCTCGGATGGTGCTTTTTATGTGCCACCAATACAGGTGCCAGACGAGACTGGCGAATGGCCATGCTCGGATGGTGCATTTTACGTGCCACCGGCACGGAGGCCAGGCGAGGCTGGCACAGCCACGATCGGATGGTGTTTGTTACGTGCTACCAGCATGGAGGCCAGTCGATGCGGACACACTGATGGGAAAAGGATACACTGATCCTATCAAATGGTTGACCGAAACCCCTAATGACAAAACCACTCAAACAAAACAGTGTGGATAAAAGCGGCTACACTTCTGAGATAAAGAGAGAACAGGTTGGAAACAGTTGTGCCTCTGTGCTGAGCGCATTTACAAAAGATAAGGGGAAATGCAACCAGACAGGTTAGGGAACAACAAGGTGTATTAGTTGTCCCCACCCACTACAGCATAACAACCGGTGTTGGTTTATTTACGTCCACGTCACTCAGCAGTTTGGCGAAACAAGATCGCTTGAATGAATAACTGGCCTTTAAAATAAGTACTAGGGTCGATTCCTTCGGCAACACCCTCCTAGGACGATGCCCCAGCAAAGACTAATCCAAACACTGAAACAAGTTAAAGATAAAATAGTCACGTACTATATATATATATATATACACACACACATATAATGAGTTATGTTACTAGTAACGAATGATCGCCATATATATATATATATATATATATTTATTTCTTTACTACCCACAAGGGGCTAAACATAGAGGGGACAAACAAGGACAGACAAAGGGATTAAGTCGATTATATCGACCCCAGTGCGTAACTGGTACTTTATTTATCGACCCCGAAAGGATGAAAGGCAAAGTCAACCTCGGCGGAATTTGAACTCGGAACGTAACGACAGACGAAATGCACTATTTGGCATTCTTTCGATATAACTCGACAAAATCAAAATACTTCACTTCGAGTATTTCCGTGGAAGCAGATGACAGTTCGATTCTGTTTTCTGCTTGGAAATTTGCGGATTTTACAGACACACATGAAACAGATAAGAACAAATATGCAAGGCTTTTTTTTCTTCAAGTTTAAAATTAAACATTGCTGGCATAATTTCGTTATACCTTTATTCCACAACCCACGGGAATACCCGAAGTGTTAAGGAATGCCCATTATTTTTGTTGTTGTTCTGCTACTTGTGCAACGAAATAAAGAAAACTGCTGCTCCCCAAAGCTAAGTTAAGTGCTGCCTTCGAAAGAACCAAACTTTATATGCTTAATAAACGAAAGTCACTCGACATCCATGCGAATGAAGCATCGAGTGGGTAAATATAAATGGGAAGATGCTGTGCTGGGTACATCTCTTTCACAAGAATATTGGTAAAACTAATTTGGGTTTTTATTTTGGTAAGTGTGAAACCATACAGGTCTCTGATGTTCGTGTCTTTCCCAAGTCTAACAGCAGAACGACTTCTGACATAAAATATATGAAAACAAAGAGGCAGAGAAATTCTAAGAGATGGCATTAACGCCTTTACCAAACTCACGAGCGACGTTAATTATACAAAATCTAATGAGAAACCAAAATACATTGGAATCGAGAGTTTTTTTTTTTTTCACAGAAACAAAAAAACTCTATACCAAGGGAGGGGATGTCTGCGATGGTTTTTGCCATTTGTGAAGAACATCAGCAGATTAATTCACATGGATGGGCTTTTGGTGAAGAAAAGAGACAGTAGTAGTTCGAGTCAGGGAAGCATCAGACTGTGTTACAGTAGGTAGATTTACCCAGTGAGGTTCTGAGTTCGAATTCCGCAAACATCTGTTTCACCTTTCGTCCCATCAGAATCGATTCGGTACCAGTGTTGCATTGGCTCACGTTCAATCAACTTATACCTCAATACCTGCATAAATTTATTGACCTACCCAATTACAAATAAACCAATATGACTCTCCCCAGACACAACACAATATTGGGGGATTCGATCTAGAATGCGCGCTAACTTATTGACACCTGCATTTATCAATAATTAAGGATATTGTTACAATCATGGGCTTTCCAGCCGTGACTACCTATCATTTATACACTACATTATCAAAAGTCTCTTTTGTTTGTTTCTTTCTTTTTTAATGTTAGCATGTGATTTGAGAGAAATTTAACTGCTATTTCTAGCAAGCCGATCTACTGTGTCTAGAGCCTTATTGAACCGTATCTAAGCGTCAAGGTATGCAAAATATGTCCCTACTTTACTGCATTGAGCTTACTTGGGTTTTACGGTTTGCCATGGGTTTAGACAGCCCAGTTTACACAACAGTATTAACCATATACCATATATATATATATATATATATATATAAATGGTTTATAAGATAAAAGAAGAGAAATATAAGATATTAAAAAGGGGTTAAATCGGCCAAATTAAACAATACCCATGTAGCTGGAATATCTTTCAAAAAATAAGGACAAACGGATTAATTGTGAGAGATCAGGGAGTTTCGTTTGTTTAAGGTTTACAACCCAGACATGACACTCACGGTTTAGAGAAATAAATAAATAAATAAAGGCATCTGGGTTACTTACTGATCTTTCGAATCAGAGAAACCAAAATCACTTGGTGTCGAAAAAAAAAATGATAATTAATGGGTTTTTAAATGCTGATTGCAGAGTGTTTGATCGAGAAGCGAATTCTCACCATATGTACATCGCACATTGATACACACAAAAAACACGAGGCCAGGGCAGAATTTACTCACGTTTCGATGACGTTTTACGCGCAGCGAACAGCAGCAGCAGCCATGCAAATTGCCTGGCTGACGAAATCAGATTGAATCGTACTTTCTCTTTGGCAAAGTATTTATTTCTTTACTGCCCGGGGACAAACAAGGACAGACAAAGGGGTTAAGTCGATTACATCGACCCCCAGTGCGTACCTGGTACTTAATTTATCGACCCCGAAAGGATGAAAGGCAAAGTCGACCTCGGCGAGATTTGAACTCAGAACGTAACGGCAGACGAAATACCTATTTCTTTATTACCCACAAGGGGCTGAACACAGAGGGGATAGGCAAACGGTTTAAATCGATTATATCGACCCCAGTGCGTAACTGGTACTTAATTTATCGACCCCGAAAGGATGAAAGGCAAAGTCGACCTCGGCGGAATTTGAACTCAGAACGTAACGGCAGACGAAATACCTATTTCTTTACTACCCACAGGGGGCTGAACACAGAGGGAACAAACAAGGACAGAGAAAGGGATTAACTGGTACTTTATTTATCGACCCCGAAAGGATGAAAGGCAAAGTGGACCTCGGCAGAATTTGAACTTAGAACGTAACGGCAGACGAAATACCTATTTCTTTTACTACCCACAAGGGGCTACACATAGAGGGGACAAACAAGGACAGTCAAACGGATTAAGTCGATTACATCGACCCCAGCGCGTAACTGGTACTTAATTTATCGACCCCGAAAGGATGAAAGGCAAAGTTGACCTCGGCGGGATTTGAACTCAGAACGTAACGGCAGACGAAATACCTATTTCTTTACTACCTACAAGGGGCTAAACACAGAGGGGACAAACAAGGACAGACAAAGGGATTAACTGGTACTTTATTTATCGACCCCGAGAGGATGAAAGGCAAAGTCGACCTCGGCGGGATTTGAACTCGGAACGTAGCAGCAGACGAAATACCAATTTCTTTACTACCCACAAGGGGATAAACACAGAGAGGACAGACAAAGGGATTAAGTCGATTACATCGACCCCAGTGCGTAACTGGTACTTAATTTATCGACCCCGAAAGGATGAAAGGCAAAGTCGACCTCGGCGGAATTTGAACTCAGAACGTAACAGCAGACGAAATACAGCTACGCATTTCGCCTGTCGTGCTAACGTTTCTGCCACCTCGTATTTGAACTCTTTTCAACTGGGATCCTAAAAACGTGTCATCTGGTTTATGGGTCTCAGAGTACTGTTTTTTGTTGTTCTTTTTAAAGGGGTGAAACAGCTATAACTATGGAGCTCTGCTTCATCGTTCTGGCGGACAAAATGGAAAAGGCGTGGCCCCGGAGGATGACGAGGGAGAGGGGCGGGAACAGCCACGCTTGGGGATAGCCACCCTTCCCCGGAGGATGGCGAGGGAGACGGGCAGGAACAGCCGCACTTACGAATAGCGACCCCTGCCTGGAGGATGACGAGGGAGGCGGGCAGGTACAGCCGCGCTTGCGGATAGCCACCCCTGCCCGGAGGATTGACGAGGGAGACGGGCAGGTACAGCCGCGCTTGTGGATAACCACCCCTGCCCGGAGGATGACGAAGAAAACGGGTAGGAACAACAGCAGTTGTGGATAGCCACCCCTGCCCGGAGGATGATGAGGGAGACGGGCAGGGACAGCCGCACTTGCGGATGGCCACCCCTGCCCTGATGGGAGTGAGGTGGGACATAGTCGGAGGGCCAAGAACGCCTCAAGCCTCCACTATCACAGGCTCGACCACAAATCTGTTTGACGAGCAGCGAAGCCTGGGCTGGCAGTTCGCTAAGCGGGTGTCAGAGTGTAACATCCCAGATAAGCGGACCTACCACCGCGAAACGGGAAAATTGTCATGCCGTCTGGCCTTTTACCGTCTCCTTTTGTCCTTTTATAATTTCATTCACAACTGGAATGCATTATGAGAATGCATTGAGTACCATTTCTGAATGGTACGCCTAATGAAAAGTTACCTTCGTGTATCTTTTTAGTAGTGTGGCCTATCAGATAATGAGCTGTGTCTCACGAAACCCGCTTCTCAAAAAATGTTTCCCAGCCCTATATTAGAGGAATATTAAACCGATCACTTTATTTGCCTGGTACTTTGTCCTGTCGATTCTAGAAGAGTGAAATGCGAAGATGAATTTGACAGGAACTGAACTCAGAACGTAAACGGCTTTCGAAATTCTGTTATAACCTGGAGCCTACTTTGATCGTAGGTCACATGGGATAACCAAACCATATTTATATTGTACTCCGGTCCTGTTAGCAGCTTAGTAACACATATAAAACCTTTTACCTTTATTTGTATTTTTCACTTATAACTCGTTACCGATATTACGTATTAGTCTAAGGCAGCGAGCTGGCAGAATCGTTAGCACGCCGGACAAAATGCTTAGCGGCATTTCGTCCGTCTTTACGCCCTGAGTTCAAATTCCGTTGAGGTCGACTTTGCCTTTCATCCTTTCGCAGTCGATAAAATAAGTACATATTTCTTTATTACCCACAAGGGGCTAAACATAGAGGGGACAAACAAGGACAGACATAGGTATTAAGTCGATTACATCGACCCCAGTGCATAACTGGTACTTAATTTATCGACCCCGAAAGGATGAAAGGTAAAGTCGACCTTGGCGAAATTTGAACTCAGAACGTAGCGGCAGACGAAATACCGCTAAGCATTTCGCCCGACGTGCTAACGATTCTGGCGGCTCGCCGCCTTAAAAATAAGTACCAGTTGCGTATTGAAGTCGATGTAAGTCATGCATCTTCACCAAAATTTGAAATCGATATTATATATTAGTTTTAATTAACAGAGTTACGTCCCTTCTACCCTTAAGTTTGGTGTTGTCTCCCCTTACTCAGCGAAAGGGTCGTCATATTCTTGGTTTCAATTTTTGGCACGCGGCCAGCAATTTCAGGGGTGGTGATGGGGCACAAGTCGATTAAATCAACCCCAACGTCCAACTGGTACTTATTTTATCGATCCCGAAAGGTTGAAAGGCAAAGTCAGAAGACGAAATGCCACTAAGCATCTCGCCCGGCGTGCTAACGATTCTGCCAAATTCGTCGCCCTAAATTGGTTTCAAATCTTGGCACAAGGCCAGTAATTTCGAGGGAGAGGGTAAGTCCATTACATCGACCTCAGTATACAACTGGTACCTTGGCTTATTATCTACAAACGCGTGACCTCCCCTCCATCACCACACCAAAATTGTTTCCTAACTTTCAGAAAAATGGAAATCTTTTAACGAAACTTTTTTACAAACATCAAATTGTGCAGATAACAATTATATCGGAATTTAATATGAAAAATTCTTTTCCAAGGGTGAGGTGAAGAGTTTCGTAAAATTCACAGGATTCAGCTTTGTTTTATCATATCATTATCGTTTAACATCCGTTTCCCATGCTAGCATGGGTCAGATGGTTTGATGGAGGTCTGGGAAGCCAGGAGGCTGCACCGGGCCCCAGTCTGATCTGGCAGTGTTTCTACAGCTGAATGCCCTTCCTAATGCCAACCACTCTGAGAGTGTAGTGGGTGCTTTTTATGTGCCACCGGCACAGGTGCCAGTCAGGCGGTCCTGGCATCAATCACATTTGGATGGTGCTTTTTACATTCCACCAGCACAAGGGCCAGTCAAGCGGTACTGGCATCAGCCACGTTTGGATGGCGCTTTTTACATACCAGTCAGGGGTCACTGGCCACAGCTATGATATTGGTTTTACTTGGCTCAATAGGTCTTCTCAAGCAAAGATCTTTTTTTTTTACAAATTCCGTTCACTGTGTGTAAATTACGATTATACACAGGAGTGGCTGTGTGGTAAGTAGCTTGTTTACCAACCACACGGTTCCAGGTTCAGTCCCACTGCATGGCACATTGGGCAAGTGTTTTCTACTATAGCCTCGGGCCGACCAAAGCCTTGTGAGTGGATTTGGAAGACGGAAACTGAAAGAAGCCCGTCGTATATATGTATATATATGTATGTGTGTGTTTGTGTGTCTGTGTTTGTCCCCCTAGCATTGCTTGACAACCGATGCTGGTGTGTTTACGTCCCCGGTACTTAGCGGTTCGGCAAAAGAGACCAATAGAATAAGTACTGGGCTTACAAAAGAATAAGTCCCGGGGTCGAGTTGCTCGATTAAAGGCGGTGCTCCAGCATGGCCGCAGTCATATGACTGAAACAAGGAAGAGTAAAAGAGAGTAAAGAGTATACTGGGATGTTGTTGTTGTTGTTGTTGGCATCCTTTTTGTCTCAGGAGACAATGGAGTTGCACATAAAATAATCCAGTCTGGTTTTTACATTTCATGTCATTTACATGTCCTGCAGCGGCTGTGTAGTCCTATCCTGGACAAACACTCCCTCTGGCAGGTGACACAGATGTCACTGAAGTGTCCTCTCCAGTTTTGCACAGGCTTAGATGTAAGAAAATCCTGGGTAGCCCAATCGTCAGGATTCCTCTCTTGACTTTGCTGATGTAGTCCAAAGGAGTGCAGAGTATTACGTTTGGCACCAGCTTTGGTTGCAGGAGCTGCCGGAAGAGTGTCGAGTCGAACACTAAACCGCCTACAGGGCACCACTCCGGATTTCTTTGGAGGTTATCTCCTTTCAGTAATCCTGGATAGGGGCCCGTACTGGGTACTACCAGCCGGAGTCAGCTGAGCCTGGGACTCGTGTCAGGCAGGGTCGTCACTCCCTGAAGTTGTGAAGAAAATCGCTAACCATTACCATACTGGGATTTAATATGAAAAACAAAAAAAGGACTTATACACATATATACTGACACACACCATAAGGGCATCCAGCCATAGAGACCCTACCAAATCAGACTGGTGCTTGGTGCAGCTCTCCAGCTTACCAGTTCCAGTCAAGCCATCTAACCCATGCCAGCATGGAAAGTGGATGTTAAACAATAATGATGAGAATGAGGATGATGAGGAGGAGGAGGATAAGGAGGATGATTGCTGCTTTAAATTTTTATACAATATTCAAGGTTTGTAGTGTCCACACGAATGAGGATCCTGAAACCTCTCAGAGCTGAAGGACGGTCGGAAGCTTGACGCCACCATGCACACGAAACTCTTGTAACAGAGATACAAACACAAGAAAACTGCTTGAAGTTTCTTTAGAAAAAAATAAAACCGAATGTTTTTTATTACATGATTCAAGAAGTGGATGTCTGTGCGTCTCTCTTTCTCTTGGACTCATTATAGTTCAAAATATTTCTGTCGGAAAGTTGAATCTGCATAATGGTCCAGTAACACTGAAGCTGATCCTGATTCTTCAGAATTTTCCTGAAATAATTACAAGAAAGAAAATTTTTTTAATGATAACAGTAAAAATATATATCTTACTATAATGGATATTACATCCGTCCATCTGTCCATCTGTGTGTTCCCTCTTCACGGTCAAATGGCTGAGCCAACGGTCATGATGCTTTTCAGGATTACAAAAAAGGTAACCAGGAAGGTTTTTAATGAAAAAAATGTAAAAAAGTATGATTATTTAGTGGATGTTGAGTTTTGTATTAATAAATCCCCTTTGAATTTTTTTTGTTAACACTGGTGGTGTGTGGAGAGGGAAGACTGGTAGGCATGGGGGCGGGACTGCTGCTGGTTTTTCACTAAAGCAACCTTGCCCAGACTTGTGCCTTGGAGGGGAGCTTTCTAGGTGCAATCCCATGGTCAGTCATGACCGAAGGGGTCTCCTTTACCCTTTTGCTTATCCCTTTCCTTTCCTCTGTCCCTTTCCATGCTTCTTCTTTCCCACTTAAACATGGACGTTCCGTTAGTGGCAATAAATATCCCCTGCCGGTATGAATTCTTCCTCGGTCACTAATATCTGTTCTGCAATGGAGTCTATTCTGTAATTCTCTTCCACCACTCACCCCTTCTCACAACTACAAACCTGTCCCTCTTAGCATACTTAAATCTGTCTCAATGAATTCCATCTGATCCATGCAAGCCTAGAAAAGTGGACGTAAAATCAATGATGAAGAGGGGGGGGGCGAGGAGAAGGGATCACGAAACCCTTTATTCTGTTTCAGAGTTTGGATTAGTCTTTGCTGGGGCATCGGCCTAGGAGGGTTTTGTTGAAGGAATCGACCCTAGTACTTATTTTAAAGGCCAGTTATTCATTCAAGCGATCTTGTTTCGCCGAACTGCTGAGTTACGTGGACGTAAATAAACCAACACCGGTTGTTATGCTGTAGTGGGGACAACTAATACACCTTGTTGTTCCCTAACCTGTCTGGTTGCATTTTCCCTTATCTTTTGTAAATGCTCTCATCACAGAGGCACAACTGTTTCCAACCTGTTCTTCTCTCTTTATCTCAGAAGTGTAGCCGCTTTTATCCACACTGTTTTGTTTGAGTGGTTTTGTCATTAGGGGTTTCGGTCAACCATTTGATAGGATCAAATCAGTGTGTCTTTTCCAAAACCCTGAGCTTGCATACAGTCCACTGCACATAGTTGTATGCAGCACACAATGAAATGGTTCTTTGCTGAAAATGGTAACAGTAACCAGGCAGCTTAACCATTTTTATTATCATGTGGGTTCAAGTCTTACAGGCAGCCTTTGTCTTTTTCTAAATGGTTGGTCAGTGACTCACCTGGTAGCTTTTGATCTTTTGCATGGTAATTAAACGTCGCCCCACTTTTGTCGAGAGCGGTTGTTCAGAGTTAGCGACCAGTTCAAGGTTTGGGTGGATCGGAATGTTCTCATCTTGGTACCTGGGTAATAGACAAATAGGAAATGACTGGATATAATAAATTGCCATTGAAAAAAAATCTTCACCACCAATGCCAACACCACTACCAGCACCACCAGCACCTCCACCCCCACCTGAGGGCCATCTTTAGTCATATCTAACCAGGAGTTAGTGAAGGTGGTTGTGATGATGACAACAACGATGATGACGGTGATGATGAAAATGATGATGATGATAATGAATATGATCGTGATGGTGATGATGATAATGATGATGATGATGATGATGATGATAATGAATATGATGATGATGATAATGACTATGATGATGATGATGATGATAATGATGATAATGAATATGATGATGATGGTGATAATGATGATAATGAATATGATGATGATGATGATAATGAATATGATGATGATGATGATGATGAATATGATGATGATGATGATGATGATGATGATGACAATAATGATGAAAGTAATGATGATGGTGGCAATGATTACTGAGACCAACAAGCAGCACATCATTAACAAATATCCGGTCATTTTAAGGAGCCATCTGTACATAACACTACGCAGGTGCATGGCTCAGTGGTTAGGGGCATTCGGCACGCAATCATAATGTCGTGAGTTCAATTCCTGGAGGCATGTTGTGTCCTTGAGCAAGCCACTTTATTTCACTCAGCAGGCAAAAATGAGTAGGTACCAGTAATTCAAAGGGGGTCAGCCTTGTAACATTCTGTGTCAGACTGAATCTCCCTGAGGACTACATTAAGGGTATGCATCTCTTTGGAGCACTCAACCACTTGTATACTGTTCCATTGATCAGATCAACCAGGGCCTTCGTCATCATCACTGACGAAGCGCCAGTTTTACATAAGACAATTACAGTCAAGGGTTGATACTTACTCGGAACGGTAAACAGGGAACCAGTAAACTAGACGACCATTTAAGACTAGATGTTTGGCAGCAAAATTGAGCAGGTCTTTGAAAATGTCTGAGAGTTGGTAGTGAGTCTTTAATGGAAGGTGATTCTGGCATCTGTAAGAAAAAGAATTGCAAAATTTATTTAAAACCATTTTGTACACACTTTCGTATTTAATTCTAAATGGAAAATCCATCATCATCATCATCATCATCGTCATTTAACATCCATTTTCCATGCTGTCATGGGTCGGACAGTGTGACAGGAAACAACCAGCTGAAGGGCTGCCCCGCCCCCCGGCTGTTTTGGCATCATTTTTACACCTGGATGTCCTTCTTGATGCCAACTGTTTTACAGAATGTAGTGGGTGCCTTTTATGTGACACCAATACAGGTACTTGATATGTGGCACCAACACCTATTTCTTTATTACCCACAAGGGGCTAAACACAGAGAGGACAAACAAGGACAGACAAACGGAATGAGTCGATTACATCGACCCCAGTGTGTAACTGGTACTTAGTTTATCGACCCCGAAAGGATGAAAGGCAAAGTCGACCTCGGCGGAATTTGAACTCAGAACGCAACGGCAGACGAAATACCGCAAAGCATTTCGCCCGGCGTGCTAACGTTTCTGCCAGCTCGCCTGCAAGATTAGGAATGCAGGGGATAAACCTGGATGCAAGGACAACCACACCCCTACTTAGCTCGATGTGTTTTCTGAAGCCCGGCAAACCACCAGGGGCCTCAGTCTCCTGTCATCCCCTCCGTGGAAACTTTCTCTGAAGATACATTCTCACTGCTTTACCCCAGCTTTACACTTGTCCACAGTGCAATAGAGTAGGATTGAACCTGAGGCTACATGATTGTGAAGCAAACACCTTAACCACACAGCCAGGTATAAAGAATGGGCAACAAAACTAAGACAAATGAGAAAAGGGGAAAACAACGAACCTTTCAGGTGACTGTTCCCTTCTGTTATTTGGAGAGATTTTTTTGGCAGGTTCCCTAATGCCATAAGGGCTGAAAATAGCAGAAAGCAAACAACAACAATAATGATAACAATAATAATAATAATTAATTCTTTTTATTGGCCACAAGGGCTGACAAATATGATTGGAAAACATAAAGGGACAAAACAGGACGAAAGGTTACAAAGGGTTTTGTCCATTTGTGAAAAAAAAACGAGTAAAAAGCAGTATAACAACGAAAAACTCCCAATAGAGGAGATGCTTCGAAAAAAAAGGAAAAGGTCTCACGTGGAAAAACCCATAAAAGCCATGGGAGCCTGGTCAAAAGGGGGGTAGAGAGTCTCTTTCTCCTTTTATAATACTTTTTTCAGTTACAGGCGAAACCTCAGAATTGGTCCATTTATACTGGCCATTCTTGCACAATTCACCCACCTTTCAGAAAACTTGCTATCAGACAGCACTCTCCTCTCTAACCTCATCTTCCTTTTCACTGAAGCTCCGGCGTCTGGCGATGGACTTGGTAAACACCCACAAAGTTATCAACCACCTCACCAACAACAACACTGAACACCTTTTTGATCTTCATGTGTCTAACACACGTGAACATGCCTACAAAGTCAGAAAACAACACAGCTCCCATGACTTTCGGAAACATTTTTTCACGCTCAGAGTTGCTGAAGCATGGAATAAACTGCCTGCGTCAGTTGTTGACTGCCATGACACTGCATCCTTTAAGGCCCTCATGCTTTCCGAAATCCGCCGAAACTACACCTGATTATATATACACTTTAGATGAGTTGTAGTGCACCTGAGCACTGTACACAATGTTTTTATTATTATTATTATAAGTGAAACTTGAAAAAGTTGATGAGGAATAATGAGAAAGCAACCATACTATGGGATATGCAAATACAGAGAGAGAGAGAGGAATTAATGCCAATAGACCAGGATATAGTTGGATGATTTGATGGGATCAAATGTGTCTAAGGGATGCATCGTACTCCAGTGTCTGCTTTGGCATGGCTTCTACAGGGGAGATGCCCTTCCTAACATCAACAACTTCACAACATCTATTGGCTACTGGATGCTTATTTCAGGTCATCAGCAGTAGTAAAGTTGCCATGCAGATTGTAAGTCTATGAACCCTCAACAGGGTAACCTTCATGCATGGGGAAAAGACAGAGCTTAGAGCGTGTGAGAAAAAAGGAGAGAGCAGAAAGGGATTCCATGTGGAAGAGGATCTGCATGGCTAGGGACAGTTTAGAAGAGAGGGCCAGAGTGACCAGGTGGGGGCTTGAAAGCAATGAAATAGGGGTGATGAGGTGTCAGGATAGGATCAACAAAGTATGAGGTGGGTAGGAATGAGTGGGGTCTTTTAGTGAGGAGCAGTAGGAGGATGAAAGAGAGAGAGAGAGGACATACTGTGAGGTGAGTTACAGGAGTGGATGGGAAAGAGAGAGAGCATGCCGGGCGAAATGCGTAGCTGTATTTCGTCTACCATTACGTTCTGAGTTCAAATTCCGCCGAGGTCGACTTCGCCTTTCATCCTTTCGGGGTTGATAAATTAAGTACCAGTTATGCACTAGGGTCGATATAATCGACTTAATCCATTTGTCTGTCCTTGTTTGTCCTTTCTGTGTTTAGCCCCTTGTGGGTAGTAAAGAAATAGGTATTTCGTCTGCCGTTACGTTCTGAGTTCAAATTCCGCCGAGGTCGACTTTGCCTCTCATCCTTTCGGGGTCGATAAATTAAGTACCAGTTACACACTGGGGTCGATATAACCGACTTAATCCGTTTGTCTGTCCTTGTTTGTCCCCTCTGTGTTTAGCCCCTTGTGGGTAGTAAAGAAATAGGTATTTCGCCTGCTGCTACGTTCTGAGTTCAAATTCCACTGAGGTCGACTTTGCCTTTCATCCTTTCAGGGGTCGATAAACTAAGTACCAGTTATGCACTGGGGTCGATATAATCGACTTAATCCATTTGTCTGTCTTTGTTTGTCCTCTCTGTGTTTACTGCCTTGTGGGTAGTAAAGAAGTAGGTGTAGTGTATGAAAAGGGTAAGATGGATGGTGATTATGCAGAGCAAGGTAAGTAAAGAGTTAAAGATGGGTGTTGAAATGCTTACGGTCTGTGATGATGGCATCAAAGATTTCGTTTTTACGCCAGAGTTTGTGTTTGGAAGAATCAGCAATGATAGCATCAAGGTACAGGTGACCGACACCATATTGGATCAAATTGGATCGGATGCTCTCGTTTGAATCCCTTGTTTTTTGATTATGCCGAGATGGTCGAGCTGGATAAAAAAAAAAAACATTAAAAATTAAATGAAATACAAAAAAATTGTGGCTGTGGTAAGAAGTTTCACTTCCCAACTATAATGGTTCCAGGTTCAGTCCCACTGCGTGGCACCTTGGGCAAGTGTCTTCTACTATAGCCTCGGGCCGACCACAGCCTTGTGAGTGGATTTGGTAGATGGCTATGTAGTTAAGAAGCTCATCATTCATCATCATTGCCCAACCGTGGTCGAGACAATGGAATTTACCATGCTACGCCAGACCTCACGGTCCATCATGCCATTACGGAGGTCCTGTTGCTGGATGCCTGTATCCCTGGAGATTACATCAGGGTAGGAGAGTGTGCGCCCTCTGGTATTGCGAGTAGATGGCTTCCAGAGGAGAAGAGGAGAAATTGCCTCGTTTTCAGCTCTACAACAAAGTCCAGCAAACTGGACTCTCCTACCTTTCACAAGAGATGACACAGGTGGTAGTTTCCCATACATTTGCATTTTGGTTGGATGGCGCTTCCACGAGAGATTTTGAGCTCTCCTAAGGAGGCGAGTGTAGGTTCCATCCAACCGCCTCTCAAGCTTTGATAACGTCCAGGTTTCTAAGAAGCTCACTTTGCAACCATGTGGTTCTGGGTTCAGTTCCACCACATGGCACCTTGGGCAAATGTCTTTTACTATAGCCCTGGGCTGACCAATGCCCTGTGAGTGAAATTGGTAGATGGAAACTGTGTGGAAGCTTGTCATGTGTGTGTTTGTGTCCCCCACACCACTTGACAACTGGTGTTGGTTTATTTACGTCCCCCAAAGCCTGGCAGTTTAGTAAAAGAGTGTGATAGGATAAGTGCCAGGCTGTTAAAACATCAAGTACTGTGGTTGATTTGTTTGACTAAATCCTTCGGGGCATGCTCCAGCATGGCCACAGTGCAATGACTGAAACAAGTAAAAGAAAGCAAAAGAGCTAAAAAAAAAAAAATTTTTTTTAAATGGGGGGGGGGGGGGGCAGGTAACTTACCTTTGCCATGTAAAAGAAGATAGTCTAAGTCAGCCCCCATCACATAACTGCCAAAATGAGCACAAGCCACCAATAAGCTTCCTGAAAAAATAATTAACAACAGTAATTAGAAAAAAAAAAGTAATTAACAACAGCAATTTAGAAAGAGTGAGTAATTAAAGATTGACAGTCAACAAATTATTAACTTGTTTTATGCATCTTGCTTGAGAGGAGGAGGAGGAGGAAGGGGAGAAGAAGAAGAAGAAGAGAAGAAAAGAAGAAGAAGAAGAGAAGAAGAGGAAGAAAGAGAAGAAGAAGAAGAGAAGAAGAAGAAGAAGAAGAAGAAGAAGAAGAAGAAGAAGAAGAATGAAAGATGACCAACCTGTTCCAACAAAAGGATCGAATACCAGCTTGTTTTGAGCCGCCTTCCCCATGTTAGCCATTATGAGGGATAACCCAGCATCCATGCTGGTGTTACCTGCAGAAGACAGAATATTACAGCTCAGGTATTTTACAAAATGGTACAGGCCAGTCAAGCTGGTGTTACATAAAAACAAAGAAATGCTACAATCTATCTATGCTGGTCTCACCTTCTATAATATGAAATAGTCCAGGTATGCTAATGTTTATTTCTTTATTGCCCACAGGGGGCAAAACATAGAGGGGACAAACAAAGGGATTAAGTTGATTACATCGACCCCAATACGTAACTGGTACTTAATTTATCAACCCCGAAAGGATGAAAGGCAAAGTCGGCCTCGGCGGAATTTGAACTCAGAACGTAACGGCAGACGAAATACCTATTTCTTTACTACCCACAAGGAGCTAAACAGAGAGAGGACAAACAAGGACAGACAAGCGGATTAAGTTGATTATATCGACCCCAGTGCATAACTGGTACTTATTTAATCGACCCCGAAAGGATGAAAGGCAAAGTCGACCTCGGTGGAATTTGAACTCAGAATGTAGCAGCAGACGAAACACCGGCATTTCGCCCGGCATGCTAACGATTCTGCCAGCTCGCCAAGTGAATACCCTCCATCAGGCATCTACCATACTCTGAATGCCTTGCTTCCACAGGCATAAATACATTGAAGCTCCGACGTTTGGCAACTGACTTGGTAAACACCCACAAAATTATTAACCATTGCGCCAACAACCACCTTGAGCACCTTTTTGAATTCCATGAGGCTAACACATGTGGACATGTTTACTAAGTCAGAAAACAGCACAGCTCCCATGACTTTCAGAAACATTTTGTCACACTCAAAGTTGCTGAAGCATGGAACAAACTACCTGCATCAGTTGTTAGCTGCCGGGACATTACATCCTTTAAAACCCCCATGTTTCCTGAAATTCACCAACACTACACCTGTTATCTACCCCATCCATACACATGTGCACATGTATATCATGACTCATACACTTTCCTGACTTTTGTACATAATTCTGTGTACTGTATGCGCACCTTTGATGAGTTGTGGTACACCTGAGCACCATACACAAGAATTTCATTATTATTATTATTATTATTATAACACATACATTGAAAACAATTTTTCAAAATAAGACAACCATGATGCTGCTGCTGATTGTTGTTGTTGTTGCTAAGCAACAAGACGGGTAAGGGTGAATAGGTGATGATTTAGGGCTTAGGGACGGGAGACCCCAGACCTTGGAAAACAAAACTTTGGTCGTCTTGTTGTAGTTGAGGGCTCTTCGTTGACGCCCGACACCACTGGGAGGTGGCCCTTGAAGTCGCTGGAAATGGAGATCTCCAGGTCCAAATTCTTGGATGGCTGCTGCTGCTGGTGGTAGTTGTGGTGGTGGTGATGATGATGATGATAGTGATTATGTGTAAGTCTTACCTATAAAGCATCTGTTCTGCAGGTGGTAATGTCGAATTTGGTCTCGGCTTCCTTCAGCAATCTGCAATTTTCAGAGAAGTACAAATGTGAGCAAACACAAACACACACACACACAAACACATTCACACGCATGCACGCGCACATGCACACCTGCATACACACAAACACATATGCACACATGCACACGTGCATACACACACACACATACGCACACATGCACATGCACACCTGCACACACACACACTCACATATACAATGGGTTTCTTTCTGTTTCCCTCTACAAAATAAACTCACACAAGTTTGGTTGGTCTGGAGTTATTCTAGAATACATGTGCCCAAGTATATTCTGTAAGACGCTGCTTCACAGTGGGACTGAACCCGAAACCACAGGTCAAGTTCTTAACCACATTAACCACACAGCCACGCTTGCACCACTCTGTGTGTGTGTGTGCATGAGTGTTTCCATACAAGTAAACATACATATTATTGGTTTCAAATTTTGGCACAAGGCCAGCAATTTCAAGGGAAGGGGGGGCAAGCAATTAAGCCAACCCCAGTATTCTGCTGGTACTTATTTTATTGACCCCAAAAGGATGAAAGGCAGAGTCGGCAGAATTTGAACTCAGAACATAGTGGTGGTACATAAAAACACGCATGTGATGCCACTTAAATGAATCTGTGAAATTCTGCGTAAGAGGACCCATACAGTGCCACATAAAAGCATCCATGTGCCACCATGTAAAAGCACCTGTGTGGCACCACATAAAAGCATTCGTGCGGTGCCACGTAAAAGCACCCAGCACACTCTGTAAAGTGGTTGGCGTCAGGAGGAGCATCCAGCCACAGAAAACCATTCCAAAGCAGACGACTGGGGCTTGCTGCAGCTCCCCAGCTGACCAGTTCTGGTCAAACAGTGCAACCCATGCCAGCATGGACAACGGACATTAAATGATGATGATGGTGGTGGTGATGGTGATGATGATGATGGTGGTGGTGGTGTTGATGATGATGGTGTTGATGATGATGATGATGATGATGATGGTGGTGGTGGTGGTGATGATGATGATGGTAATGATGACGATGGTGGTGGTGTTGATGATGATGATGATGATGATATTGATGGTGTTGTTGATGATGATGGTGTTGCTGATGATGATGATGATGATGGTGTTGTTGATGATGGTGTTGCTGATGATGATGATGATGGTGATGATGATGATGGTGATGATGATGATGATGATGATGATGATTCTGCCAGCTTGCCGCCTTAAGCATACAAATTGTTACAACTGCTACGTAATTCCTCAAAGTTCAAAAGTCGGACTCTGCAGAGATTGCATCACGGAAATCAACAAAATTCTGTGAATACTTTTTGAATTCTTCTTGCTTTTGAATCAAATCCAAAATAAGAGGGATGGGTGCAGGGTTCAATACTCGGCCGTGCATCTAATGTTATAGGGACATATGTGTTGGCGAAGGTGGACAGGTGTGAAAACAAGAGACAAGAGTAAAAAGCAGAGAACAGAGATAAAACAATACATACGAATCGGCCAAAGTAGAGAGAAGATGGTTCCAGCGCAGAATGGCTTCCTGCTTCATCTTCATAAAATTCCAACAGGTAGAAACTGTGGTCAGGATTCTCCAGTCGTATTTTGCCTTTTAATCCTAATTCCGTCCAAGGAAGGGACTAACGGGAACAAATATGAAGACAAATAGGTAAATATAATGAAAATAAAAATTAGATTTCTGAAATGAAATTTAAATAGTAAAAATGGAAAATTGAAATTTTGAAAAAAAAAAAAAAAACCTACAAAACAAAAAAGAAATTTATTTGGGATACGAAATAAGTCTAGAAATTATTATGGGGTAAATCAAGTAGAAATTTATATGGGCTATTGATAACCATATCGGAGTGGTTGGCGTTAGGAAGGGCATCAGCTGTAGAAATCTTGCCAGATCAAATTGGAGCCTGGTGCAGCCTCCTGGCTTCCCAGACCCCAGTCAAACCATCCAACCCATGCTAGCATGGAAAGTGGATGTTAAACGATGATGATGATTTCTAAGCTTGACATTTATTTCTTAGGTGAAGGCACATGGCTCAGTGGTTAATACATCAAAATCATGAGGTATGTATAACCCTAGAAAATAATCTGGGGTATTGACTGACCTTAGAAATTAATTTGAGGTATTGATTGACCTCAGAAATTAATCTGGGGTATTCCATAATTCCCTAATCCTTAGAAGTTAATCTAGAGTATTGTGTAACTGCTAGAATATAACTCTAGAAATTAATAGAGGGTACAATGGAGAAGGGGGCAGCTTTATGCTTGACAATGAAGGAAGGAGGAGGAATTTCTTGCTGTAAAAGAGATATATGGTTGCTCAAATTTTATAAAAGTGTGAGTGAGCAATTTATCAATCTAAAATCTTATTTGGGGTATTATCCACCCCCTAGCATAGCTAGAGTATGTGCCACCTGGGGTGGCCCTTCCATTTGCCCCCCCACCCCAGACCCCACAAAAAACACATACTGCCTACAAACCCAGAAGTGCCACCCGGGGTGGACCGCCCCCCTACTTTCCCCCACCCCCAGTTAAATAGACAACTAATCAAAGGTGAACGTTTAACTTACCTCAATCTTCTCTAACTTTTCTTTTGGAGGAATTTTCTTATTGAATGCTTCTACCACAATTTTAAATGTAGAGTCTGCAGATGTGTATGGTTCCTGCAAAAAAACCAATACAATATTTACCAAGATGATAATATAGGCGCAGGAGTGGCTGTGTGGTAAGTAGCTTGTTTACGAATCACATGGTTCTGGGTTCAGTCCCACTGCGTGGCACCTTGGGCAAGTGTCTTCTACTATAGCCTCGAGCCGACCAAATCCTTGTGAGTGGATTTGGTAGACGGAAACTGAAAGAAGCCCGTCGTATATATGTGTGCGTGTATGTTTGTGTGTCTGTGTTTGTCCCCCCACCATTGCTTGACAACCAATGCTGGTGTGTTTATGTCTCCGTCACTTAGCGGTTCGGCAAAAGAGACTGATAGAATAAGTACTGGCTTACAAAGAATAAGTTCCTGGGTCGAATTGCTCGATTAAAGGCGGTGCTCCAGCATAGCCACAGTCAAATAACTGAAACAAGTAAAAGAGTAAAGAGTAAAAGAGTATAGTTTCACATTTCCATCAGACAGTTTTGATCACAACTGTCCAATGAATGGAAACGTGAACCTCTGAGTCACAGCTTTTTTGTTATGTTTTTGTAGTTTTAATAAAGAAAGTGTGTGTATGTATATACGTATGTATGTATATACGTATGTATGTATTTAAATGTGTGTGTGTCTTCGTCTGGACATCGTGTGATGACTGTAAATGAGTATCATCATCATATGAGCAATATCATTCGTTTCTAGTCTTTTGTGAAAGACATGTCTAGCTATGGAAAATATTACTTTGCTTGGAAACAAGGGTTGGCAACAGGGAGGGCATCCTGCCTTAGAATATCTGCCTCAACAAATCCCATCAGACCCATGCAAGCATGGACAAGTTGATGTTATGATGATGATGATAACAGTGATGTTCGTGCCAACCTATGATTCTCTGAAACACACTGAAAATCTTTTACAGAGAGTGGAAGGGAAGAAAAGAAAGAACAAAGCAAGGTGAGAACGACAGAAAGAATGAGAGTAAAAAGAATGAAGAAAGAAAACAAACAATAAAAAAGGGAAGAAAGAAAGAAATGAAAAAAACAAAAACCAACACATGGTTATAATCTGAACGTACTGTAATTTCTGGACTTAGCTTGGCGAGTCGTTCATTGAGGCTTTCTAGTGTTTTCCCTTCGGCCCACAGTTCGTATGCTGACCTAAAAGAGAAAAAGGAAAAAGCAGACCAAATGAAAGCACCGCTCTGTGCCATCCACAGGAATCACCCCCTACTTATTAACCGCATCCCCATCACTATCACCATTATCACCATCATCATCATCATCGTTCAAAATTTTCAATGGCAAACAGCAGGGAATACAGCCTTTCTTACAATGAGACACCCAAAGCTTATCATCATCATCATCCTCATCACTATCACCACCACCATCACCATCATCATCATAAAGTCTTTAAATGTATCAAATGACATTGTTTTATTTCTGCAAGTAGATCTTTCTAAGATGGTGGTGTCTACTTTTGACAAGTCTTTCTCTTTCTCAGAGAGAGAGACACAGACAGGCAGAGAGTGAGATGAGCTTCTTTCAGTTTCCATCAGCCAAATTCACTCACACCATCAAAAAGCCATCAACTACTCAATGGCCCACAAATTTAAATTTGAAAGAATTTTCAGAGAAGGCCCAGAGTCTACAGAGAACATCTTTGTGGGTCGCTTGTGGGCCGTGGACCACCTGTCGTTGCCTCCTCTCATACACAAACATACACACCACCCAACCAAAATGACCGAGGAACCTCTTACCTAACCAACATGGTTCTCTTCAGTAACTGCTTCACATTATCTTCAGATGGTACCTCGACTATCAGAAATGGACTCTGCAAAGAAATTTCAGGGAAAGAATTTTTACTTTTCGATATACATACTTGAATCAGCATTAAATCAAAATATTACTGGGTGTATATAAGATTCTTCATCATCATCATCATCATCTTTGCTAAATTAACTGGTTTCCAGTTTGGTTTCTAGTTTTGCCTCTACATCCGGAATTCCTTTTCTAGTTCTGTTACAGAATCTGTCATGAGAACAAGATCCTCCTTGTTACAGCCTGGAGGACAATGATAAATAGGAGGGAGTCTGAGAACCAAACCCTGATGAACACCCAGCTGTACACTAAACACATCACTATACTCATTAATTATTATTCTTTTCTTTGCTGTGGTATTTATCAAAACTATGGCAGGTTCCTGAGGCCTCGATACCAACTTTAGCCTTGGTTATTTCCCCTTGATTAGGAAAGCTTCTCATGTCGGAATTAACTGATGAATTGAATTGAATTAAAAAAAATAATAATAATGTCCTTACCTTAGTTTGTCTTTCATATTCCTTGATCTTTAGTGGTATTCCCAGAATTTCTGCAACCGAGTGCAGTTCCTATATAAAACATTAAGAACAAGACAAGTTTTGGCAAAGCATTTTTCTTTTAGCTTGAAAAATCAATAAAAAGAAAACAAGCAATAAAAAAATATTTATAAATCGCTTAGAGAAAATATGTTACGATAAAATAAAAGCTTCATATATATATATATATATATATATATATATACTAGCTGTTGGAGTACCACGTAAAAGCACTTATAGAGTACCGTGTAAAAGCACCTGTGTAGTGCCAGTATTATTATTATTATTATTAAGGTGGAGAGCTATCAGAGTCCTTAGCACGCCGGGCAAAATGTTTAGCGGTATTTCGCCTGTCTCTACGTTCTGAGATCAAATGTCGCCGGGGTCGACTTTGCCTGTAGCGCAAAAAAGCTGATTTGTCGACAGGAAATGTCAATATTTACAGAGACAAGTGTGCACACATTCATATATACACACATAACGGGCTCCCATGCAGTTTCTGTCTACCAATTCTACTCACAAGGCATTGGCCGGCCCAAGGCCATAAAAGACACTCGCCCAAGGCGCCACTGGGTGTGATAGAACTCGAAACCACATGTTTATAAAGCGAATTCCATACCCATACAACCAAACCTATGCCCTCTCCCATCATACAAACACGCAGGGGCATATTTATTTACTCGTTTCGGTAAACCAGGGGAAAGCAAGATGATTCCGGTCTCCCTTTTTGCTGGTTTCATTTTCAGTCACGTTGTCAACCCAAAAGCAAGTTTGAGATCACAGAAGCTATATAGAAGACCAAGAAGTAACAAAAGGATGTCATTACATACTGGTAGACGGAAATCTAAATGTTCGTGTGCAAAATGCAGTAAAAAACGGGACCTGGACACGGTCACCGAGGTCATTTCTTTTCAGTTTGGGATGAAATAGTTGGCAGAAATTCAATGAGTCGGTGTAGCTTGTAGAACGTCCACACTAAAATAATAGTCCGTAAACTTAAGCTTTTTCACGCAATATTTCTGTCGAAGTACTTTGTCTTTGTTGAATTTAATTTTGAAAATAATAAAGAATTTAGTAAAACAACTTCATCGTTATTAAGCAGGTGTTTAGAACATTAATTAACTTGTAATTTCATAGGACGATCTTCGAAAACAGGGCCAGTCTCAAACAGGTCGGTCTCTCATTTAAGCCCTGACTGTCACTCATTTCAAGATCGAAGTGATTTTACTTGGCGGATTTTCGTAATGGTTATCACTATCACATGAAGAAGGAATAGAACAAGGAATTGGGTGGTTGTTTCCTTCTTTGAAATAATTTTTCTGTTCGAAATACTTTTTTTTAAAACTTTTTTTGCCTTCCAGTTCCGGGCCCTTTTCCGTGAAAATTTTATTATACCCATCTCACAAAATAAGTTTAATAGTAACAAAAATAAAATCTATTTTATTCATTTTGCTCATCGATCCTATTGTCCCCCTCCTTTTTTTTTCTTTTGCAACCTTGGTTAGAGGCACGAAACTGAGGAAGAACTAAAAAAAAAAAAAAAAGGAGAAATCCAGCTGAAAAGAATCAGAAAAGACGGTCCAGAGTCAAGATGAAATGAGCTGATTGGGCGCAGCTGTGTGGATACTGGCGATTTGGCATGGCTCACTGGACTTTCGGCCTTTGTTTACTTCAAAGGCATACACATTCCTTTTGTTCACCTGATACACACATACAACTGTAGTGGATGCGTGGATGTATTAATAAATACATAAGTGCTTTGTAATAAATTAAAGATTTATTATCACTACATCAATTTGTAAGCAATGTTACACATCGCTTGTACAAAATGCATATTAAATAGTGGTTGCAAATAATACATATTAAAGGAATGCATAATACATGATACACATTAAAGCAGAATATGTTTGATGGTGTGTGTGTGTGTAAATCATGCAGGACAGAGTCACCTTTCTGATTATTCTTTCGTCGTCCTCATAAATGCGTGACGTTCTCTTAAACGTTGGTTCGGGTTCTCTCTAGATACCTATTTCTCCGTTCTATTTATAACATCTCAAATAGCCAGAAAAATAGATATACCGCAAGAGTGTTATTGCGTACAGTAGGTCGCTGGTCGTCCTGTTAAACTTCGCCTGACCTGCTCGGGTCAGAGGTCGAAGGGAGACGATCCATCATCTTTTGTCAGAACAAAGAGATTCTGATTTCGCGCCTTTTTGTGCATTGGTATTTTACGACCAATGATTCTTGGGTCTGATTTCGAATCCAAGCTTTGAGAAGGAAGTGCTAATTCTTACACAACCACTACAAGCGTCTGTGAAATGACCTCTTCATTGTAGGTTTCTAAATAAACAGAAATACCAAATAAAATCAACCTGTATCATCTTACTGCTTCTTTTGTCGCTTCATTGATTGTATGTTTTTATTATATTTCTTTTTTTTAATTTGTAATCTCTCTATATATAAAGCTGAAGTTGTCTGTGTATAGCAGGTTTGGTAGCCTTCAACTAACACTATCTCCTCCAAGACCCTGCGGCGCAAGTTGACCAAAATTGAGAGTATGATAGAAGAAGGCTTGCACTTCATTCCATAGAAGAAAAAATTCAAATTGGACCATGTTAACACCAAAAATTATTTACATCAAAAAGGTGCTTTTTTTTTTCTATGAAAATCCTTATTTTTTACGATTTTGACTGCTGTGTCTTCATTTTTCGGTGTATTTCAACCAGGAAAATGTTCACTTAAAGAGAATAACAAGCTACATAATGCAAAATTTTTATTTTTCAAAAATTCCAATTCTAAAGGGTCGAAACAAACCCGAGCAACGCCGGGCTACACTACTAGTATATGTATATATAACAGAGCGGGGATGCTGTTGGGTTGA
Organism: Octopus sinensis; assembly: GCF_006345805.1. Classification (NCBI taxonomy): domain Eukaryota; kingdom Metazoa; phylum Mollusca; class Cephalopoda; order Octopoda; family Octopodidae; genus Octopus; species Octopus sinensis. The sequence goes on from NC_043020.1 coordinate 28,100,029, forward strand.
CACCGGGTCGTGAACGTTCGTGTTTATTTTGTCTGTGGAGGAATTCTTTCTGAGTAAATATCGAATAATGGCTAAACCTTTGTCTGGACTTGTCTGTCTTGTGACTGGAGCTACGAGAGGAATTGGAAAAGGCATTGCTCTCCAGCTGGGCGAAGCTGGTGCTACCGTTTATGTGACTGGACGGACTTTGCGCAAAACTGAGAAAAGCCTTGGGTCCCTGGAGGAAACGGTGGAAGAGATCAACGGACGGGGTGGACGCGGCGTGGCCGTGCAGGTTGACCACACCAAGGACAATGAAATCGAACGACTGTTTGAGAAGATAAAGGCCGAACAGAACGGACAGCTGGATCTGTTGGTGAACAATGCGTATTCGGGTGTTAATTCTTTGATCGATGTGGCCACCAAACCGTTCTGGGAACAACCGATCAGTATCTGGGACGACATCAATATCGTTGGATTACGTAACCATTACATCTGTTCGGTCCACGCTGCTAGAATGATGGTCCCTCGCAAATCCGGGCTCATCGTCATTGTTTCTTCGGGTGGTGGACTGGTCTATACATTCAATGCTGCCTATGGAATTGGCAAAGAAGCTTGCGACAGAATGGCCGCTGATTTGGCCCACGAACTTAAGAAACACGGCGTGGCTTGCGTCAGTTTGTGGCCAGGCTATGTCCAAACCGAAACTCTGATGAGCTTATACTCCTCAGCGGACACGTCGGATATACCCGAGGGGTACGATCAAATCAAAGAAGGGTTACCCAACGGAGAAAGCACCGAATTCAGCGGGAAATGTATTGTTAAAATTATGTGTGACAAAGCGAACCTGATGAAGAAATCTGGGCGTATATTGCCGACGGGTGACCTGGCAGATGAGTATAGCCTTGTAGATATTGATGGCAGGAAGCCGGCGTGCATGCGATCGCTGAAATTCCTTGCCACTCACTTCTTACGCATTTCCAGAAGTAAAGCCGACTGGATTCCAGGTTTTTTGAAAATTCCTTCATGGTTGGTCTATATGATGGGGTACAAGTTTTAACCTATTTAAATATAGAGATATTTACGTTGATATCTAATTCTATAAATTGTTCACATATATTATTTCTTCAGATTAATTGTTTTAAAATTATGTTATTAATTCGATGTTCACTTTTATTATAAATGAGAAGTTTGTGGCATCACTACAGATGCGTGTCCCCGACTTTGTTTCTTTATAACTTTTTGGAAAAAAAGCGTATTTCTGAATGAAATTTTCCAGATCTACGTTTAAAATTATGAAGATCAGTGGCTCTCGATAATTATTTTGCCTATAGACACCCCTCTACACACTGGATTCCTATTTTGCACAGATGGAACTTCATAGCCATTCAATATTTTTTAAAATCCTATTTTTGTATGTTAGAAGTGTTAGTATGCAGTTTATTACTCGTAAACTTTGATAACAAAATCTTATATGTACCCCGAAGGGTACATATAAGATTTACATTAAGGGTACATACAAGGGTCCCGTTTGAGAACCACAGCTGTTTAAGGTTATATTGGAATTTGTTGTGGGAAAGTTTTTTTCGGCGTAGGGTGTTGTGTGCAAGGGTTTATAATCACACACCTCCACGTTGTGTCTTCATAACTTTCTGAAAATTGAATATTTTTTAATGACATTTTCTACAAATATCTTTCAGATGGTGTAGATGGCTGTTGTCTCTGAATGTAATATAAGAAAAAGAAAAAAAACTGGGTGTTGGGCAATTAATTCACACATTTCGACTTTGTTTCTTTAAACATTTTGACCAGGCGTTGTGAATTATCCACCCACCCATTATTTTTTTTTTTTTCTTTTCAATTCTGACATAATCCTAAGCTACACCAGCTGAAATATATTTTAAAACTTTTATCGAACAAATATCCATTTTTGCAGAAGAAACAAAGTCAGTGGGGGCGGAGGTACACATTTGTAGTTATACCCTGTAAGGGAACCAGGGACCAAATTCTACATCTATCAAGTTTTTCGTTTTCATCTTGACCCTGGTTGAAAACCACTGACCGAGAGGGTTCATCGTTGTCCTAAGATGAGTGCTGTTGTTGTTAGTGGTTACGGTTGTATAAAACCAGGTCAAGATGACCTTTGGGGATGTCCGTGTAGGATTTTGTTGTTAAAATCTATTTGCAATGAATTGGTTATGAGGACCACTTCAGTCATGAACAACCATGGGATTGCACCTGGAAAGCTTCCTTTCAAAGTACAAATCCACGCAAATTTGTTTATGGAAAGCCATGCCGCCTGACTGGCCCCATGCCCATGGCATGTAAAAAGCACCAAGCGTGGACGATGCCAGTACCGCCTGACTGGCCCTTGTGCCAATGGCACGTAAAAAGCACCCACTACACTCAGAGTGGTTGGCGTTAGGAAGAGCATCCAGCTGTAGAAATATTGCCAGATCAGATTGGAGCCTGGTGCAGCCTTCTGGCTTGCCAGACCTCAGTCAAACTGTCCAACCCATGCCAGCATGGAAAGCAAACGTTAAATTAAGTACCAGTTACATACTGCGGTCTGTTATTGTTGTTATTATTGATTAGCCTTTGTCAGTCTTGACTGAGCAGACTTCTGTGATGAAAGATAGTTCAGTAATGATTTGGTTGCTATTTCTAGCAGATTGAGTGACTACATAAAGGATTGGTTATTGGCTGGGCCGAGTCTGTTGCTCATTGTTATTGTGTTGCTGCAGTTCAGCTCTGATCCAACTAACTTACAATTGAAATTATTCCATATATGACCATCTCATCTTTTTTTATTCAGATGTGTCCTTAAATGCAAAAAGAAAGCAAAATGGTATCTTTTACTTGTTTCTGTCATTGGACTGTGGCCATGCTGGGGTACTATCTTGAAGGCTTTAGTCATAACAAATCAAACTCAATTTTATTGCTCTCTTTTGCTGAACTGTTAAGTTACAGGGCATAAACCAGTACCAGTTTTCAAGTGATGGTTAAACACACACACACATACATGTGTGTGTGTGTATTTACAGTGAGTTTCTGTCTACCAAATCCACTGACAAGGCTTTGGTCAGTCTTGGGGCTATAGGCTCTCTCTTAAATAAAAATCTCCTACCAGCAGATCTTTGCTTAAAAGAGAGAGGAGATGGTCACATTTGGAATGTGGGATGCTCTTGGTGGAAATGTCTTAAAAAAAAAAAATTAATTATAGGAGCAAGAGTGGCTGTGTGGTAAGAAGTTTGCTTCCCAACCACATGGTTCTGGGTTCAGTCCCACTGCGTAGCCTTGGGCCAACCAAAGCCTTGTGAGTGGATTTGGTAGACAGAAAACTGGAAGAAACCTGTTGTGTGTATATATATATATGTGTGTGTGTGTGTGTGTATATAGATAGATAGATATATGTATGTGTGTATGTATCTGTGTCTGTCCCTCCACCATTGCTTGACAACCAATGTTGGTGTGCTACATCCCTGTAACTTAGCAGTTCAGCAAAAGAGACTGATAGAATAAGTACTAGGCTTACAAAGAATAAGTCCTGGGGTTGATTTGTTCAACTAAAGGCTGTGCTCCAGCATGGCCACAATCAAATGAAATAAAACAAAATAATGTTGGTCACAGTTGGAAAGCTTTTTTTAAAAGGCAAGATGGTCACGGTTGGAATACCTTTAGAGAAAGACATGTTTTTGTACTTCTTTTCAAGTTTATTAATGCATGTCAAAGGAACCTGTACCAGATACATTATTTCTCATTACCTGTGTATCTAAAATGCCTGATCTCACATTAAGATTTATGCTTCCTCACACTTCTCTGGTCTATTTGTATATACAGATGTAAAAAAAAACAAAAAACTGTAAACCTCCATAAACAATTAATATCTTCTCGTAAAATATATCAATTAATGTCTGGATAGGAAATAAAATGTAATTATCAAGGAATTTGCTAGTTTTATTTATTTGATGACATTCAACAATCATGCTGTTATCCCCTTCAGACTATCATCTCTTCGGCCCCATGAAAGAGGATTTGAGAGGCAAACATTATTCCAGTGACGAGGAAGTGAAAACTGTAGTGAAGAAGTGGCTCAAAGAACAATCAACAGAATTTTACAGGGCAGTGATTCATGCTCTCATTCAAAGGCGGAACATTGCTATTGAGAGAAACGGTGACTATGTTGAGAAGTAGGGATGTGATCCTCAGAGGACCAGCTTCATTTTGATGTATGATACATGTTCCTGTGTTGGTAATTATACCTGTCCTAAACAAAATGGCATTACTTTTTGACTCACCCTCATATATATATATATATATATAACAATTGCAGCGTGGAAGGTGTTTAGAAGCCATTTAAGAAACACACAAAACCTGTTAGATTCACTTCAACATTTAAATTTAATTTGCCAAAATATTTTTAGAGTTTTGAGACCGCAACCTGTTCACTGACAAAATTCCATGCTGCATCTGAGAAAGTAACAGCCAGTTCATGATATATATGTATGTGTCTGTGTATGTATGTATATATGTATGTGTGTATGCATATGTGTACATACATGTGCATGCCTATATGCACAAGTAGAAGTTGTGAATCCAACCAACTAAGGGATAATATCTATCCAATACACTGCTGGCAGAATACCCAATTATTAATATACAAGTGTTTTTTATTGCATTGCAATTACATTACTGAGTGTAATAAATGGGTGAAGGTAAAGAGATATTTTACCATTAATTTATGGAGCAATAAGAAAATGGAGGAGATCAATTGGTGGTATTCATCAACTTTTAGACATATTATGTCAATTTATTTATTTACTGAAAGAACAATTATAACAATATACATACATGTATAACATGTTATGCTTTACATATATAATATATATAATATAAAAATATCAGTAATTATCAAAATATATATAACATAGAGCAATAGAAAATGGCATAATATCTTACAGCTGTTTCAGGCAAGAGGCAAAGATGCCTCATTTTACCTTTATCCTTCCAGTGGACTGAAGTAATTAGTAGATGAAATTGAGGTAATTGGATGTTTCTCTAGGCTTCATCAGAGATTTTAGAAAGTACATAAGGTTAAGTTATAAATATAAATATACACACATATATACATACTTTTACATATACATAAATATACATAAATGCATATACCTACACTTAAATGTACAATGGACGTTAAATGATGATGATGATGATTCGGAATCTCCGTCATTGAAAACATTTAAAGATCAGAGGGTGGGGCAGTGTGTGATATTGTCTCCTTGCCTCGACATAGTAAAATAGTCGTAAACGAGTGTAACCACCCTGCAAGTGGTGTCCTTTGTCTCCAGTCTTTCATGTCTGGCCATGGGAGAAATGATTACGTTGCCTGGCAACAGACATGGGTTAGCAACAGGAAGGGTCTCCTGCCATATAAAAAAAAAAATCCATCTTATGTAAACTCTGTCCTCCCCTACAAACATGGAAAAGTTAGCATTAAAGTGATGATGAAAGCCACTGATACCCTAAATAGGGGCCGCTAGAGAACCGAGGGACTTTGTCTTCACGCAAAGATTCAGAGTCTGGCAATCCTTCGATGGATTCTTTCAGTTTTTTCCAAGAGGGACATTTGTAAATTTGGTGTTGACGAACAGGCGAGAAAATGAGTTTGAGAAGAGATAAACCTTTGCTATGTACATCATATGTTTCACCCACATACTCAAATATTTCCATAATGTCTTCTATGATATGAAATTTCGGTAGTTCTTGTAAGCATTTCGGTATATCCGTCTTACTCTGTTGGCAGATAACGGCTGCCGGCAGAGAAGAATTCATAAATAAAATATTTTGGAAAAATATCGCTGTCATTTCTCTAGAATCTGCAATGCATTTCCAATGAGATGGCATGATAAAGAAAATGGTTTGGATTTGGGAAGTGGAATAATAATCCAGGCAGGAGAGTTCGTTTGCATCAAGAGTTTCTACAACCCATTTGAAGTTCTTTTCAAAAACTTTTTTCAATACGTTGGTAACTTGTTCATCATGGGAATTTTGGTGAAAAGTCACTAAGAGTACAGTGCCTGGTGTCTTTCGACCTGAAATAATAATAATAATAATAATAACACTATAGATAACAACAGAAAAAAAGATGGTATAGGCACACACCAGGAAAGGTCACAGAAAACGAGAAAGTAACCATACTCTGGGATATGCTAATACACACAGATAGAGAAATTAAGGCCAATAGGCCAGATATAGTTGTCAGAGATCATGAAGAAAAAAAATGCTTTCTAATTGATGTATTAATACCAGCAGATGACAACATTTCTCTAAAAGAAATGGAGAAACTTTCAAAATACAAAGACCTGGAAATAGAGGTAACTCGAATGTGGAATCTAAAAACAGAAACAATTCCTATCATAATAGGTACATTAGGCATGATAAAAAAATATTCAGACAAATACATAACAAAAACACCAGGACTTACAAACACATATAACATACAGAAAATTGCACTACTAGGCACTGCACACGTCCTATGCAAAACACTTTCAATACAGTAACCATAAGAGCATCACAGCACATACCCAAGGCACACAGAGCTGTGCTCGGTAGTGAAGTGGAGGCACAATATAAAAATGAGACTACTGAAGAATAATAATCATCATCATCATCGTTTAACGTCCGTTTTCCATGCTGGCATGGGTTGGACGGTTCAACTGGGGTCTGGGAAGCCAGGAGGCTGCGCCAGGCCCAGTCTGATCTGGCAGTGTTTCTACAGCTGAATGCCCTTCCTAATGCCAACCACTCCGTGAGTGTAGTGGGTGCTTTTTACGTGCCACCTGCACAGGTGCCAGACGAGGCTGGCGAACGGCCACGCTCGGATGGTGTTTTTTACGTGCCACCGGCACAGGTGCCAGATGAGGCTGGCGAACGGCCACGCTCGGATGTTGCTTTTTACGTGCCACCGGCACGGAGGCCAGTCAGGGCGGCGCTGGCAACGGCCACGTTCGGACGGTTCTCTTACGTGCCACCGTCACTGGTATCTCAGTTACAATTTCCATTGACGTTGAAAGATTTTGATTTTGATTTTCACTTGCCTCAACAGGTCTTCACAAGTAGGGTTTGTGTCACAAGTAGGGTTTGTGTCACAAGAAGGATCGGTATGCATAAGTGTAGGTGGAGTAAACATGATGGTTATGGAGTGTTACTATCGGAGTAGCCCAGTGGATGCCAATGGCATGCCTGTCAGAGGGTACAGAAAATGAATGCACAGTGAATGGAAGGCAATGGAACTGTTTGAAATTACTGAACAGAGATTATGTGACGAAGCAAGAGTAATATGAAAGAATGGATGGTTAACAGAACTGGAGCTAGAAGCTATTGAAAGAAGGATATCGGGTGAGAAATGAAAGTGGTATAGTGGAAGAGATGGACAATTGTTTGCAGGAATATAAAATCATGAAGGCGGGTGAGCTGGTAGAAACGTTAGCACGCCGGGCGAAATGCTTAGCGGTATTTCGTCTGCCGTTACGTTCTGAGTTCAAATTCCGCTGAGGTCGACTTTGCCTTTCATCCTTTCGGGGTCGATAAATTAAGTACCAGTTACGCACTGGGGTCGATGTAATCGACTTAATCCGTTTGTCTGTCCTTGTTTGTCCCTTCTGTGTTTAGCTCCTTGTGGGTAGTAAAGAAATAGGTATTTAAGAATAAAAAAATCAAGAATATAATATCATGAATTGTGAAAGAATTGAGATCTGTGACTACTCAAATAATGAAGACTGATTAATAATAGAGGAGGGACAGAATTTGTGTGTTACTTTAAGAAGGTTAACCAATGGAGACTGGATCAAAGGATGAATGAAGCCAATATTGTACTGAGACACATTGAAACAAAGAACATCACACAAATAATCTTATCAAGGCTGCTGGTAGGATTGTGGTGGAAAGGATGAGATTGAAAAGTTCTGAGAACAGAGCAGTGGTGGATAGAAAAGGAAATAAACAACCTTGGTGGAAATGGAGAATTTCTGAAGAAATAAACTCCTTGAACAGTGTGTGTGTGTGTGTGTGTATGTGTATATTTGTAGCATATTTGTATTCTGGGTATAGAAATATACTAAAATATACACCTTACTTCCCTGGGCATGGACACATTGAAACTCCGACGTCTGGCAGCTGACTTGGCAGACACCCATAAAATTATCAACCATCGTACAAACAATAACTCTGAGCACCTTTTCAAACTCCACCCATCTAACACCCATGGACATATTTACAAAGTAAGAAAACAGCACAGCTCCCATGACTTCAGGAAACATTTTTTCATGCTAAGAGTTGCTGAAGCATGGAACAGACTGCCGGCATCAGTTGTTAGTTGTTGGAGCACTGCATCCTTCAAAACTTCCATGCTTTCTGAGATTCGCACATACTACACCTGATTTTCTCTCCTCCATACACACACAAGCATGTATCTGACTCATGCATTGTTCGCTTTCCAGACATTTGTACGTTACTGCATACACTTTATACGCACTTTCTGACAAGTTGTGGTGCACCTGAGCACTGTATACAATAATTTCATTATTATTATTTTAAAATGATTGTTATTGTACAAAACCAAAAAATACAACTTCTGCTGTCATAAATCTAATTCGTAATTGACTTCTTTATTAGAAAATGCTAGTCCTGATGTACAAAATGACTGTCATGGAACACAATTAAAAGTAGGTTAGTGACAAAATAAAGAGAAAAAGGAAGCTAAAACCTGTAACACCTTGTGTCAAAAAATCATGTCAGGCAAATGAATGATCGTACTTTTAGCTTAACATTTGTTGAAAGTCCACCTCCAAAATATATTTATTTTAAATGAAAGCTGAGTATATGCACAGATATGACTAAGGGGTAAGACATTCGCTTGCCAACCATATGGTTCTGGGTTGGGTCTCATTGCACAGAACAATAATGGCTTAGAGTTAGACTCACCCTCTTCGATACCCTGGAATTCCTGAACCAGGAACCTTTTACTGGATGAAGTTTTACCCTTTAGCATTCAGATTATTCTTTCAAATGAAATGCTTATTTATTTACATTGTCTTGAATTAATTATCCATTATCTCATAACTTTGAGAATTTTATGAAGTAACTGATAATTCTTAGAATGATATTGTAGGGTTGGTGTGAGGGTCAGATATGGCCAATTTGACCATAAAACAAGTAAAATATTAAGTCTGGATTAGGCTGGTTGAAATGTTAAGGATTTAAAATTCTGACACTTATTGTAACAGAATTAATGTGACATATTTCAGTAGTTGTTGTCATTGTTGTTATTCAATAGCCTAATTTTTATCATATCCTTTCACTACACTGCTGAGCATAGATCTGTGTGCCTTGGCTATGTGCTGTGGTTTGTTTTGATGCTCTTATTTTTACGGTATTGAAAGTGTGCAATGACTAGTAGTGCTATTTTCTATGTTATATACACTTGTTAGTCCTGGTGATCATGATCCATTGCTGTTCCATTTTTAGTTTGGATTCCAGCTGTTTTATAGCTTTTGTTGTTTCTTCTTTTTCTTCATAGTTGTTAGATACTGAAATATGGCCAACTTCAACATAAAACAAATAAAATGTTTGAGATGGATTAGGCTGGTTTAAATGTTGAAGATTTAAAGTTTTGACACTTTATTGTAACAGAATTAATGTATCATATTTCAGTTTTGCTCAATACCACTGCTTGCTTGGTTCTTAGGAGGCGTATTTAACCCCCAGGCATTTAAACTGACCATATCCAGCTCAAATAATTTATGTTTTATGTTCAAACTAGCAAGATCTGATCTCTCACACCTACCCTACAATGTCATTCTAAGAACGCAACAATCACATCATTGAAATCTCAAAGCTATGAGATAATTGCCTGATTAATATATATAGATAAGAATAGCATTTGACAGAGAAATCATCATCACCGTCGTTTAACATCTGCTTTCCATTAAGCTATCTTTTCATGGAAGAAGGTTTATGTTCCTATAACCTGTGTTAATTCTGTAACCCTTTAAAATGGAAGATAAGAAAGTTCCTTTTCGGCACTTGATGCTTTGGGAACCAGACAAAAATTGCTGCAGCTCAGCTGGGACGTGTTGCCCCACCCTCCATATTCACCGGATATTGCTCCTTCGGATTTCCACTTATTCAGGTCTCTGCAGAATAGTCTTAATGGTAAAAATTTCAATTCCTTGGATGCCGTAAAAAGAGACCTTGATGAATTCTTTGCCATGAAACCACCTCAATTCTGGGAAGAGGGTATTTTCAAGTTAAAGGAAAGATGGAGACGCATTGTGCAACAAAATGGTTCATATTTGGTTGATTAAAAATGTAATGGCAAGTATTTATTGACCTTTTTCTTTCCTTTAAAAATCAGCACAAACTTTCTGGACAACCCAATATATATACATACATACATACAGATAGATAGATAGACAGATAGATAGATAGAGAGAGAGAGAGAGAGAGAGAGAGAGATAGACAGATAGATAGATAGAGAGAGAGAGAGAGATAAGTAATTATTTGGACTTTGATCATATGTCTATTAGCATACCTATTAAAGCACACTCACTGTTTGGGCTGTCTGATATCATCCACACTCACAGTATAATTTTCACTGTGTGTGTGTGTGTGTGTGTGTGTGTGTGTGTGTGTGTGTGTGTGTGTGTGTACTTTAGTAAAAAGCAGCAAAAATATCAAGTAAACTGTTACTCAGTTTCACGTTCCAGTTCGTTGGACAGTTTTGTTTTGAATTGAACACAATGAGGTTATATCCATAAATATATAATTAATTTGATGTATTCACATTTGAAAATGGTTTTGTGTTCATTGTCCCTTTCAGCTAACAGTCTTTTCAAAGGAACAAAACCATTTTCAATCAAACTAATTGTATATTTATGGATATAACCTCATTTTTTTCAGTTCAAAACAAAACTGTCTGACAAACGGGAACGTGAAACTCTGTGAACAGTTTTTGAGATGGCAGAAATGTTAGCATGCTGGGCGAAATGCTTAGCGGCATTTCGTCTACCATTACGTTCTGAGTTCAAATTCCGCCGAGGTCGACTCTGTCTTTCTGCCTTTCATCCTCTCGGGGTTGATTAAATAAGTACCAGTTACGCACTGGGGTTAATCTAATCGACTTAATCCGTTTGTCTGTCTTTGCCAGCATGGAAATAAAAACTTTTAGTCATTGCACAGTAATTGCTATATAATTGTTATATAATTGCTATATAATTGTTATATAATTGCTATATAATTGTTATATAAATACTAATATTATCATTTACAGGATAATGAACTGGAATGCCTATCTTTCAAATTTCATCAAAATTGCAGATGAGGGTTATTTCCCTTTTTACGTACCCCCCCAAAAGTTGTAATCCTGACACATGTATCCCCTACTACTGATCTTTATGCACAGATTCCAAAATTCCAGTCTTATGGAACCTGTTAAAAGGATTTTGCTCCTGAAAAGTGGAGGTCATGGAGCTCTAAAATGTGAGAGTAAAGGTCCCTATTGGGGGTGGGTGTCTTAATGTCAACCAGAGAAGTTGAATTGTTGGGCAATAAAGAAACAGATATATATATATATATATATATATATATGTATATATATATATATATATATAATAACAATTTAACAAATAAAACGTATGCATACATATATGTACATACCTACATTTAAAAAAATTTTTTTTTTTACTTGTTTCAGTCATTTGACTGCGGCCATGCTGGAGCACCGCCTTTAATCGAGCAACTCGACCCCGGGACTTATTCTTTTGTAAGCCTAGTACTTATTCTATCGGTCTCTTTTGCCGAACCGCTAAGTGACGGGGACGTAAACACACCAGCATCGGTTGTCAAGCAATGCTAGGGGGACAAACACACACACACACATACATATATATATATATACATATATACGACGGACTTCTTTCAGTTTCCGTCTACCAAATCCAATGTATGTATGCATATGTTTTATTTGTTAAATTGTCTTTATATGATTTAACGCCTCGCGTCACTTTCTTATTTCTCCAAGTAAGTTTTTATTATATATATATATAATAAATGTACTCCCCAACATAGATTAGTAGTTAGCGACTTCAGGATCAGAGCTAAATGGTCGCCCAGAAGAAGACCAGCTTGGAGGAGAAGGGTCTGGAAGCTTAAAGATCCTGCAAATGCACAGAGATTTAGAGACATACTACTCGAAGCCTCTGACGAAATAGAAGGGGATATAGCTTCACTTAATGTGGAAGACAACTGGAGATTCCTACGGGACAATCTGCTGACAGCCACTGACCAGATCTGTGGATGGAGCAAAGTACCATCTCGACCAGAGTAACATGGTGGTGGAACACGGTGGTTGACGGGGCTATTAGACAAAAGAGACAGGCTTGGAAGGACTGGAAGAACGGTGGTAGCAGGGAATTGTATCAGACAGCCAAAAGGGAAGCTAGGAGACAGGTTTATATAGCCAGAGGGGAAGCGGATAAGAAAAAATTTGCCAATGTTCTGAGCCGTGAGGATGAAAGACTTGAGGTATTTCGTGTTGCAAGACAGTGTGTGAGAGAGAATGTGATGTGGTAGGAGAGAAGTGTGTTCGCATGGATGATGGTTCACTTGCGCTAAATGAGGATGCAAAGAGAGAGGTTTGGAGATGCCACTATGAAAGTTTGCTGAATAAAGAAAATGAATGGGATAAAGAGAGTCTGCCAAATGTTGACCCAACAGAGGGACCAGCTATCCGAGTTGATAGTTCCGTAGTAGCTAAGGCAGTTAGAAGCATGAAGACAGGGAAAGCCCCAGGCCCATCAGGAATTACTGCAGAGATGCTCAAAATATCTGGCAGTGTCGGCTAAACCTAGTCACCCGTATAGTCAACCAGGTGATACACGAAGGAGTCATACCCAATGACTGGTGTAGCAGCATACTAGTCAACTGCTACAAAGGTAAAGGTGATGCCCTGGATACAAATAATTACAGAGGTATCAAGCTGTTGGATCAGGTAATGAAGGTTACGGAGAGGGTCTTAGCCCAACTAATTAGAGAGAGAGTTAGTTAGATGAGATGCAGTTTGGGTTTGTCCCAGGGAAAAGCACCACTGATGCTATATTCCTGGTAAGGCAGCTGCAGGAGAAATACCTAGCCAAGGATAAGCCCCTGTACCTGGCTTTTGTTGACATGGAGAAAGCCTTTGATAGGGTCCCCCGATCCCTCATCTGGTGGTCAATGAGGAAACTAGGGATAGATGAATGGCTGGTGAGGGCTGTGCAAGCCATGTACAGAGATGCCGTAAGTAAGGTTAGAGTTGGCAACATGTACACAGAAGAATTCAAAGTAGAGGTTGGGGTCCACCAGGGTTCAGTACTCAGCCCCCTCCTATTTATCATAGTCCTCCAGGCAATAACGGAGGAATTCAAGACCGGTTGCCCCTGGGAGCTCCTCTATGCTGACGACCTCGCTCTAATCGCTGAGTCACTATCAGAACTGGAGGAGAAGTTCCAGGTGTGGAAGGAGGGTTTAGAATCGAGGGGCCTTAGAGTCAACCTAGCTAAAACCAAAGTACTAATAAGTAGAAAGGTAGAAAACCACAAATATCATCAGGAAGATGGCCCTGCTCGATCTGTAGAAAGGTGTAGGTAGAAACTCTATAAGATGTACCCAGTGTAAGCTATGGACACATAAGAGGTGCAGCAATGTCAAAGGTAGGCTAACTGGGAAGATAGTTTTTGTATGTGGCAGGTGCTCTGAGCACTGACCTCCGAAAATCTGCAGAAAACAACTTCTATCACTTTCCGGGGGGAAAAACTAGAAGTAGTTGATAGTTTCCGCTATCTAGGTGACCAAGTCAGTAGTGGGGGTGGGTGCGCTGAAAGTGTAACTGCTAGAATAAGAATAGCCTGGGCAAAGTTTAGGGAGCTCTTACCTCTGCTGGTGACTAAAGGCCTCTCGCTCAGAGTAAAAGGCAGACTGTATGATGCATGTGTACGAACAGCTATGCTACATGGCAGTGAAACATGGGCCGTGACTGCTGAGGACATGCGTAAGCTCGTGAGGAACGAAGCCAGTATGCTCCGATGGATGTGTAATGTCAGTGTACTTACTCGACAGAGCGTTAGTACCTTGAGAGAAATGTTGTACCTAAGAAGCATCAGTTGTTGTGTGCAAGAGAGACGATTGCGCTGGTATGGTCATGTGGCGAGAATGGATGAAGAGAGGTGTGTGAGAAAGTGCCAATCCCTAGCAGTTGAGGGAACCCGTGGAAGAGGTAGACCCAGGAAAACCTGGGACGAGGTGGTGAAGCACGACCTTCGGACGTTAGGTCTCACCATGGAAATGACTAGAGACCGAGACCTATGGAAGTATGCTGTGCGTGAGAAGACCCGGCAAGACTAGTGAAGCCATAATCCGTGGCCCCTACCTGGGACGTAGTCAGTCCACCTGTGCATACCTTCCTTCTGTGACACTTGTGAAGACCTGTTG
>NC_043020.1:28119533-28129533 GCF_006345805.1 Octopus sinensis
TAAGAACAGAGAGTTGCATATTATGTGTGTGTGTGTGTGTGTGGATAATCAGGATTATCATTGTTTTAATATACACAACAAATGATCGGGATATCTTGGATTATCAAAAAATCTGCAAGACCTTCTTAAGATTAGATTTAAAGGGTGATGAACAAAACAAGATGCTTTCCTTCTCAACCTTGTTACCAAATATGGTGACCAGACAAAATTTACTCTAAATTAAAAACAGAAAGAGAGAATACAAGCAAACATGCACACTCATATATATATATATATATATATATATATATATTATATATATAATATATATATATATATATATATATATATATTATATATATATATATATATATATGTATATATATATATATTATATATATATATATATATATATATATATATATACATATGTATGTATGTATATATATATATACAAATTGAGATAGGGGTTGTAAATGCAACCCTCCATGGGATAACATATATCCAATATACTGCCAGTAAAGCACCCAACAAAATTAATACATAAATGTTAAGAATTGCGATGCAATTAATTCATTTATTGTATTATATGGGCAAAGGTAAAATGTTTTACCACAAATTAATAATACAAAATAAGAAAATGGAGAAATACACCTTAATCAATAATCAACTACCAGATAATACCCAGATGTGCATTGTTTTGATCTATACTATTATGTTTGACCTTGATGTTCATATGTAGTGGTTTAATAAATTATGTGATTCGGTATTATCTGGTAGGTGATTATTGATTAAGGTGTATTTCTCCATTTTCTTATTTTGTATATATATATATATATAATATATATATTATATATATATATATATATATATATATATATATATATATATATATATATATATAGATATATATATGTATATATATATATAATATATATATATATATATATATATATATATTACATATGTATGTATGTATATATATATATACAAATTGAGATAGGGGTTGTAAATGCAACCCTCCATGGGATAACATATATCCAATATACTGCCAGTAAAGCACCCAACAAAATTAATACATAAATGTTAAGAATTGCGATGCAATTAATTCATTTATTGTATTATATGGGCAAAGGTAAAATGTTTTACCACAAATTAATAATACAAAATAAGAAAATGGAGAAATACACCTTAATCAATAATCAACTACCAGATAATACCCAGATGTGCATTGTTTTGATCTATACTATTATGTTTGACCTTGATGTTCATATGTAGTGGTTTAATAAATTATGTGATTCGGTATTATCTGGTAGGTGATTATTGATTAAGGTGTATTTCTCCATTTTCTTATTTTGTATATATATATATATATATATATATATTGTAGGGTAGGTGTGAGAAGCGAGATCTGGCCAGCTTGAACATAAAACCAGGTCAGAATATTTGGACCCGATATGGCTGATTTAATTGTTAAAGGGTTAAAAACGAAACAGTTTATAAAGCTAGTATGAATACAAAAGGATTTGAAACCTCATCTGGCTTACCCACAATCTTTGCATCGTAGACAATTTCCTGAGTGCTTGGGTAGAGAGATAATTTTATGAAGTATGTCATATTTACTCTACTCCGGGATATCCAGAAGCAATTGTGATTCAGTAAGGCCTGCACAAAAAAACAAACAAATTATTGATAGACAAACCACATCTTACATTGGTTTCTTTTTTAGAGCTACATCTTTTTTAACTTGATGCTGTTTCTTGTAAAAATAAATCTTAATCTTTCGTTTTTGGATTTGGTTTGCAAGATTCTTTATATGAGTTCATGTGTTGAAGCATATTCTGTTGTGTCTGGGGAGAGTCATTCTCTTTTAGTGCTTATAATTTTGAGAGTCAAAACTATTGAAAAGGTTGCAAGACGCAACGAAAATTTTAGAAAATAAAAATAAGAAAAAAAGTGGAAATTCTACCAGTGAGTGTGTTAAATAATAAGGCATTAAAAGAGAATGACTCTCCCCAGGCACAACAGAATAAATCTTAATCTTATTTGGTTTATCTGACTTTACACAGCATAGAGATTTTAAAAACCATCTAAAAACCATAACTGAAGAAGGAAATGAAAAAAAAAACATGCAAAGATATCATCATCATTGTTTAACGTCCGTTTTCCGTGCTAGCATGGGTTAGACGGTTCGACCAGGGTCTGGGAGGCCAGGAGGCTGCGCCAGGCTCCAGTCTGATCTGGCAGTGTTTCTACAGCTGGATGCCCTTCCTAACGCCAACCACTCCATGAGTGTAGTGGGTGCTTTTTACGTGCCACCGGCACAGGTACCAGGGGAGGCTGGCAGCGCCCATGATCGGTCGGTGCTTTTTATGTGCCACTGGCACAGAAGCCAGTCAAGGCAGCACTGGCATCGGCCACGTTCGGATGGTGCTTTTTACGTGCCACCGGCACAGGGATCACAACTACAATTTCCATTTGATATTTATTTTGATGTTGATGTACTTGACTCAGTAGGTCTCCTCAAGCACAGCAGGTCACCCTACGATCCAAGGTAAGCACAGCAGGTTGTTCTGCAGTCCAAGGTACTTTGGATGGACTGGGATGATGTGTGTGTACATGTCAGGTGTAAAATAGTATTATCCAATTAAATATTTGGATGCGGTTATCTGTGATAGCCTATCGCAGAATTATTATGTTTACACAGAACACACTCCATCCTGCCTGAATGTAGGTACAATGATAAACCAACAGACATCACACTAACACAGTAACTAACACGGTTGATCAACACTGTCAACTGCCCCTTACAGTTCACACAGTTCTTTATTTATCGAAATCCGTTTAGTCCACTTTCAGTCATGTGGGGGTGTACAGGACTCTCCCATAACAGAAGCGGTTGAAGGTTAAAAAATTTGTTGCAAAAATGCTTTTACATGTTGCATTGTTTTTCAAGTTTAGTCACATGTCTTGAAACCAATGGACACCATAAGTTGCTGTATGCTTGTGTGTGTGTGTGTGTGTATATATTCTCTTTTACTCTTTTACTCGTTTCAGTCATTTTGACTGCGGCCATGCTGGAGCACCGCCATTAGTCGAGCAAATCGATCCCGGGACTTATTCTTTGTAAGCCCAGTGCTTATTCTATCGTTCTCTTTTGCCGAACCGCTAAGTGACGGGGACGTAACACACCAGCATCGGTTGTCAAGCAATGCTAGGGGGACAAACACAGACACACAAACAACAACATACACACATATACATATATATATACTATATACGACAGGCTTCTTTCAGTTTCCGTCTACCAAATCCACTCACAAGGCATTGGTCGGCCCAGGGCTATAGCAGAAGACACTTGCCCAAGATGCCACGCAGTGGGACTGAACCCGGAACCATGTGGTTGGTTAGCAAGCTACTTACCACACAGCCACTCCTGCGCCTATTCTTTTCTGATTTTTTTTTCAATTTGTAAAGGTAAAAGATGGACTCCCTGTATGCGTATGTGTTTGCATGCACACAGACACACTAAAACTTTTCTACGAATTCTAGAGTGTAACCCCCCCCCCAAAAAAAACCCAAATAAAAACAGGATCAAAAGTCAGTGTGTGTGTATTATTTATTATTTATTGTTTATTATTTTGCACATTACTTAATCATCATTATATTTTTTATCTTATATTTAATCTTTCTATAATATGTAATTTTCTAGATGGTGTAATTTAATTTTTCATTTTGAATTGATAAAAGGTGATTTTTTTTCTAATTTATATATATTCTATTGTTAGTTTGAGGATTTGTGACAACCAAAAATTGGTCACCAGAAAACAAAACAAAATAATAATAATAACAAACAAAAAAAAAGAAAGAAACATACCAGCTTACTGTCAGGCTTGAACTGAACGTTTGAAAATTGCAAATAACGGCAAATTCCTGGATAATTGTATCGTGAACCATTGGCAAAGCTCCATATGTCAAGACGGATACCGTTCGTATGCAGTAGTGCTTCTGTAAAGGTAAATACCAATATTTTAGTGAAGTGACAAGACTACAAGCTTGCAGAATGGTTAACATGCTTGGCAAAATGCTTGGCGGCATTTTGTCTGTCATTAAATTCAAAGTTCAAATTTCACTGAGGTCAACGTTGTTTGTCATCTTTTTGGGGAATCAGTATAATAAGTGCCATTTGAGTTGGGAGGGGTCAATGTAATTGACTTCCCCACTTCCCCCAAGATTGCTGGCCTTGTGCCAAAATGTCGAGTGAATAGGAATATGTCAGGAGGTATAAAAGAATATATATATATATATATATATATATGTATATATATAAAAGTATTTTTATATTTCGGAATGGTCATTTTGCCAGTTTAGCCAATAAAATGACCATTCCGAAATATAACAATATCTGTTTCAACACACGACTTCACATAAAAAATCTTGCACAACAAATATGTAAACGTATATATAAAAGAATATATGTATATAAATAGATGTTGTTTATAATAAATAACATCACTACCACCCCCACTACCACCCCCACCACCACCACATCCACCACCACCACCACCACATCTAAAACCACCACCATCACATCCACCACCACCACCACGTCCAGCATCACTACCAACATCAACACCACCTCCACCACCACCACCATTTGCAGGGTATTTAGTGGGTACAACGAAGTCTTCAGGGTATGTCATGGATGGACAATGAAAAAGTAAGACCGCTATTACATATATTAGCGCACGTAGCGGTTCGGCAAAAGAGACCGATAGAATAAGCACTAGATTACAAAGAATAAACCCTGGGGTCAATTTGTTTGACTAAAAGGCAGAGCTCCAGCATGGCCGCAGGCAAATGGCCGAAACAAGTAAAGGAATAAAAGAATACAAAAGAATAAGTGAAGAAAGAATATACAGACCTCCTTTTGGTAGGGAAATGGTTAAGTTGAGGGCTGGGTATAAGGAACTGTCATAAATTTCAGGATTAAATTCATAATCATAAATATTGATGCCTCCGAGTTTTAGGTTAGATTCTGGAAATTCTTGGGGTTTCTTCTGTTTTTCAGAATTATTACAGTCTGGAATGTAAAATAGGGAAAGAAGTGTATATAGAATAGTGGTTAAAGTATTCGACTGTTAATCGCAAGGTCATGAGTTCGTTTCCCACCAGCGCGTTGTATCACTTTACTTCATGTTGCTCCAGTCCACTAAGCTGGCAAAAATCAGTAGTACCTCCATTTCAAAGGGCCGGCTTTGTCACATTCTGTGTCCTGCTGAATCTCCCTGAGAACTATGTTAAGGGTATGCGTGTCTGTGGAGTACTCAGCCACTTGCACGTTGATGTCAGGAGCCAGCTATAACCGACAGAGTGCAATTGGTACAATAGAATAACATATATAAGTAAATGTATATATGCATACATGCATATGCACACACGCGGTCCATCGCAGGTGAGCTGCAAGATGCAGGAGGAAAGAGTGAGAGAAAGTTGTGGCGAAAGAGTCAGCAGAAGTTTCACCATTACCTTCTGCCGGAGCCGCGTGGAGCTTAGGTGTTTTCGCTCATAAACACACACATCGCCCGGTCTGAGATTCAAACCCGTGATCCCTTGACCGCGAGTCCACTGCTCTAACCACTAGACCATGTGCCTCCACACACACACACACACACACACACACACACCACACACACACACACACACACACACACACACATACACACACATATTTATATGTATATATATATATACATACATTCTATAATTTAAAAAATAAATAAGTAAAAAAATAACAAAAAATAAAAAAATAAAAAATGAAAATAAATAAATAAATAAAATAAATAAATAAATAAATAAGATAATAATAATAAAACATATATATTTATATATTTATTTAAAATTTATAAGTTTAAATTATTAATTTAATAATTTTAAAATTTAACTTGAATTTAAATATTTAATTGGAATTTTATAATTTATATTTTATATTTTTTATATATTTTTAAAATTAATTTTATTTCTATGTATTGACTTATGATTTTCACTGTTTGATTTGCCTAATAGTGGTTTTATCTCTAATTTAATATAATGTATGTATATATTTGATTTGAAAACCCCACTAGAATGGGAGAAAGCGCTAATGATCTGAATGATATGATCTGAATGATATGATATATATATGTAAAAAATGTAATATATAAATAAATATCTATGAATATGAACCATCCGATCTTCTGATTACCTCATTTCTTCTAATATATATATATATATTAATATATACAAATTAGTAAATAAATGGCACAACTAAGTACCGATATTTACTGGAAATAGCGAACGTAAAAATACGACGCTAATGTGTAGCTTCACCGCGTATGTATTAGCAAAAATGCGTGTGTGCAACAAAATAGAGAAAAAAAAAACCCGTCTTACCTCCAGGGAGAACATCTGAAAGATGAAACACCCGGAGAATGGATAATGTGGTACCTGCAGGTTTCAGGTTTTGCAAGATATGTCTCTCACCCATATTTTGCTTTACCTTCTTCAGCAAACACATACCACAGACGAAATCTACGATGTTACCACATTAATACTAACACACTCGACTGAAATACGGAACGCTAACAGTACGAGAAACGGTGAAGAAGTTTCAAATATCAGTAATGCAATACAAGTATTGCCTTCCAGTAAAAAGTAGCCCGAGGGAAAATAATACACAATTAGTAATAAATGGCACAACTAAGTACCGATATTTAACTGGAAATAGCGAACGTAATAATACGACGCTAATGTGTAGCTTCACCGTGTATGTATTAGTAAAAATGCGTGTGTGCAACAAATAGAGAAAAAAAAAACCGTCTTACCTCCAGGGAGAACATCTGAAAGATGAAACACCCGAAAATGGATAATGTGGTACCTGCAGGTTTCAGGTTTTGCAAGATATGTCTCTCACCCATATTGCTTTACCTTCTTCAGCCAAACATATACCAAGACGAAATCTACGATGTTACCACATTAATACTAACACACTCACACACGACTGAAATACGGAACGCTAACAGTACGAGAAACGGTGAAGAAGTTTCAAAATATCAGTAATGCAATACAAAGTATTGCCTTCCAGTAAAAAGTAGCCCGTGACGGAAAAATACACAAATTAGTAAATAAATGGCACAACTAAGTACCGATATTTACTGGAAATAGCGAACGTAAAAATACGACGCTAAAGTGTAGCTTCACCGCGTATGTATTAGTAAAAATGCGTGTGTGCAACAAAATAGAGAAAAAAAAAAAAAAAAAAAGAGAGAGTGGAAGAGAAAGAGAGAAGCAACGTTGTATTGAATAATGGAAAAGAATCAACATACAAGGTTTGATGAGAACTGTGCAGTTGAATGTCAGGTCTTCTTTGCTGCGTTTCTGTGGGAAATGGAAAAGAAGAAACATTGAAGAATTTCGTCATTATGCGCGCGTGTGTGTGTGTGTGTGTGTGTGTGATAAAGGAAAGTGTGCATGAACAAAAGTAAAAAGACAAACAGGAAGACAGTGCAAATGCACATGAAGTGAAAGCTGGGCCATTGCTTTAAGCCCCTGCGATCCCTATGGTGAGTGAATTTGGTAGGTGGAAACTGAAAGCAGCCCATCGTATATGTGTGTGTGTGTAAACACACCAGCATCGGTTTTCAAGGGATGTTGGGGGGACAAACTCACACGCAAACATACACACACACACACACATATATATATATATATATATATATACATATACATATATACGGTGGGCTTCTTTCAGTTTCCATCTACCAAATCCACTCACAAGGCTTTGGTCGGGCCAAGGCTATAGTAGAAGACACTTGCCCAAGATGCCACGCAGTGGGACTTAACCCGGAACCATGTGGTTGGTAAGCACCTACATACCACACATCCACTCCTACACCTATATATATATATATATAATATATATATATATATATATATATATTGTTATATTTCGGAATGGTCATTTTGCCAGTTTAGCCAATAAAACACACGCACTATATATTTGGTGTTACATAACCACTCACAAGGCTTTGTCACATAAAAATCTTGCACAACAAATATTTAAACGTATATATATATATATATATACATCTACACACTTACATACATATAGATAGATAGATAGATAGATATAGAATATACATTTGTGAGTGTGTATGTGTATGTACATATGTATTTGTGTGTGTTATGTGTGTTATCAGGTGTATTATGAGCATTTATGGAACACAGCCCTATATAAACTCCAACACATTGTGCATATAGATATTATATATATATATATATATATTTATATGTAATATATATATGTATATATATATATGTATATATATATATGTATATATATATATATATATATATATATATTATATATATATATATATATATATATATATATATATATATTATATATATATAATATATACACACACAACATGCACATATGTGTACACACACATACATAGACACACACATTTTATATACACTCATGCATATATATATATAGCCAGTTTTCTATTCATCTACTTACAATTTGCCGACAAGGGTATGGAGTAAATCTCCGAAGAAGGTTGTCACAATTTCCTGTCGATCCCACCTGGGCCATTAAAAGCAGAATGAGAGAAACCCCCTGTATCCAACCAAGGGGTTTCAGGGTCCAGATCTTGTTAGTACTGCTGCTGCTGCTGTATTTGTCATTTTTATCATCATTATTACTATCATCATCATCATCATCATCATCATCATTATTATTATTGTTGTTATTATTGCTATTATTATTATTATTATTTTTACATTTTATTCTTTTAAAAGCAGCATGGACATCACAACAGCTTATCATTTTGTTTTTTTAATATCCCTTATGGTAAATCGTCCCCTAAATTGAGGTGTCATGTAAGAAACGCTCCTTACTCTCCTTTCAATATCGGTCGTAATTGTAGTTATTAGCTGTAGCTGCGGTGGTTCTGATGTAGTAGACATCTCCACGCATTTCTCTTTCCTTTTCCACTTATTAAACAAGCTAAAGGCGCCTGGCTTTGCAGTTAGAGGTGTTCAGCAAGCTAGCAGAATCGTTAGCACGCCGGACAAAATGCGTAGCTGTAATTCGTCTGCCGTAACATTCTGAGTTCAAATTCTGCCGAGGTCGACTTTGCTTTTCATCCTTTCGGGGTCGATAAATTAAGCACTGTGTCTGTCCTTGTTTGTCCTCTCTGTGTTTAGCCCCTTGTGGGCAGTAAAGAAATAGGTATTTCGTTTGCTGTTACGTTCTGAATTCAAATTCCGCCGAGGTCGACTTTGCTTTTCATCCTTTCGGGGTCGATAAATTAAGCACTGGGGTCGATATAATCGACTTAATCCATGTGTCTGTCCTTGTTTGTCCTCTCTGTGTTTAGCCCCTTGAGGGCAGTAAAGAAATAGGTGTTCAGCTCAGAATCCCACCAACATTCAGTTCTCAGCAGTGTATCGTGTCTCTTGAGCAAGACACTTTATTTCACGTTGCTCCAGATGTACCAGTAATTCAAAGGGGGCCAACCTTGTCGCATTCTGTGTCATGCTGAATCTCCCCGAGAACTACATTAATGTTATGCATGTCTGTGGAGTACTCAACCACCTGTACATTAATTTTACAAACAGACAGGAACCCACATCGGAATGTCAGTGAAGACGGTAGAATCCACTTTGAAGATTTCGCTACTGTTTCTAGCAGGTCGAACTACTGCTTGGCGGTTGTTTCCTTAGTCAGGCTGTTGTTGTTGCTGTTGCTGTTGTTGTTGTTGTTGTTATTGTTCCTTTCCATTTTTCTTTTTCTTTTTTTTGCTTTATTCTTGTTTTTGTTTTTTCCTCAAATACTCTTGAATTTCCTTAGATTCTCCCTTCAAACAGAGATAAAGAAGTTACTACTACTACTACTACCACCACCACCACCACCACCACTACTACACTACTACCACCACCACTAACTACTACTACTGCTGCTGCTGCTGCTACT
>NC_043020.1:28140552-28235552 GCF_006345805.1 Octopus sinensis
ATTATATACATGCCTCTCTGTGACTGTGTCTATGTACAACAAATATACACAGGTATATATACATTTATATATATATGTATATATATACACACAACACACACACATATATATATATATATATATATATACACACACATATATATATATATATACACACACACATATGTATATATACACACACATTCATACATATATGTATATATATACATATGTGTGTATATATATATATATACATGTGTGTGTATGTATATGTATATATATATATACATGTGTGTGTATATATATACATATATGTGTATATATATATTACACACACATGTGTATATATATACACACACACATGTATATATATATAGACATATACATACATACACGTATATATATATATATATATATACATATACACACATATTCATATATATATATTACACACACGTGTATATATATACACACACACACACGTATATATATAGACATATACATACATACACGTATATATATATATACATACACACACATATTCATATATATATATATATATACACATATTCATATATACACGCACACACACAGAAAGAAGCATTTTAACCAAAACCATAAAATATGATAATGCCTTTTTTTTCTTCAAAAAAAAAAAAAAATTCAAAGTTATCTCCCTTTACAGTGGAGACTTCAATGGCCAAGCTTCGTGTTTTACTATCGTATTATCACGTCTTAATCTCTTTAAGATCCTCTTTGATCACAGGCTTAGTCAATTAGGGATGAAATGAGTTTATACAACAATATTAGGATCTGGAAGACAGAGTGTAATCGTGTAATGAAACGCCAGTTTTTGACTTGTGAAGTGGTTCCTTTTCTCGAAAGGAAGGAGAAAGAAACCCTTCTAAACATTGAGAATTAGCATTAAGGGATGATGGATTCACTGCCAATGGTCTCTCTCTTTCTCGCTCTCTTCAATATAAAACAAACTCTTTATTTTATTATGTCAGATTAGTGGTTAATCCCTCTTAATAATACTGCATCGATCTTTAACTTTCATTGTTTCAAATTAAACAAAATAAAATTGAAAATAAATATACAACAAATACCATTCTCTCTGCCAGTTCAGAAGTGAACACTTCTCTCCAGAAATGTTGTCAGAGAAAGTTAAAGATCCGAATTGAATGAAATTTCTTTCCCTCTCATTTCGTATTCTTTTTGGGTTACTTTTCGGGAAACTTTTTGCTTGATGTTTTATTTTATTTTATTTTGAATTCTGAAACTGTTTTCCTTTATAGGGAAGAACTGTTTGACATTTTAATCCAAATGTGACTCCCCCCCCCCCACCTTACAAGAGAGAATTCCTTATGGGGAGTCCCTTTCGCAGCTTACAAGTTCAGAATCTATAACACTTTGGTAAGCAAGGGCAGATTCTGCAGCCGGGTCATACAGCTGAACTTCAAGCCAAGGCCGTTGAGTTTTCTGAAAAACAGAAATAAATATGCATGATAATTCAACAGCCATACAATCATTTGTAATTACACACACACACATTTAGAGTTAATGACAATCATACACGGTCTTGAATGCATTTATCATCATCAACATCATCATCATTTTCCTATTTGATTTTTCATGCCTTCATGGG
Organism: Octopus sinensis; assembly: GCF_006345805.1. Lineage (NCBI taxonomy): Eukaryota > Metazoa > Mollusca > Cephalopoda > Octopoda > Octopodidae > Octopus > Octopus sinensis. The sequence goes on from NC_043020.1 coordinate 28,142,180, forward strand.
TTGGAAGAGTCCTCTCTAATACATCTTGCCATTTGATGTGTCCCTTTTTTCAACTCCTTCATGAAGCTCAATATCATGAGATCAGCTCTCACCCATTTCTGTTTATTTTCCTCTTTCTCAATTTCCCTCCACTAAAGTCTCTTAGTTCTTCTTTATTCAACAATTTTCATGCTACAGCTTCTCTTTCTGGTTTCTACTAAACCCAGTTTTTTTTCTCAGCTCATCTGTATCACATCACTCACACACACCAATATTACACATTCCACAGAACTTCTTTCACCATTAACAACCATTTCCTATGATGGAACCAGTTGGACAGTTTAACAGGAGTTTTCAAATCAGAGGACCGCACCAAACCCTACTGCCTGCTTTGGCATGGTTTCTATGGCTGGATGTCCTTCCTAATACCGACCACCTGATAGACTAGGTGCTTTTTATGTGGCACCAGCACCAGTGAGGTTACCAAGTAACTTGCAAGACCCCACAACAGAGTGGGGAAGTAGAACTGAAGGAGGAGGCTCTATGCCAGGTGACGAGAAGCCTTTATCATTTAACCTGTCCCAGATGGGAAACCAAACTAAGATCTTGTGGCCCACTGGCATAACTCCAGGGTCGTTGCAATATACAAGCCTTCACAGTGCAAAAAGGGCTCTACACTATGAGGGTCAGCCTTCACACACACACAGATGTATAAACAATTCCATATACATGGGTTTACTTATCCATGCCAAAACAGACAGAGTAACCTGGGGCAGTCTTCTACCTGGCTGGCCCCTGTCAAACTGGCCGACCCATGCATGGATGATGATGATGATGATGATGATATATACATGCACAGTTACACATATAGTCTTTTACATAATCACACACACACACACACACACACACAGCAAAGTCCATTTTCATACTAGCCTCACCTGTAAAACTGCATCAAGTTCTTTGTTAACGACAGAATCAATAACAGCCTTCATTGCTTCCTCGGTCCATTGATGTGATTCATCTGAGGGTTTCATGCCCTTCACAACGCAGCGCACAGCCTGTGAGGGTAACTTTAGAAACTTCTGTGAGATTTCCCGAATCCTGAAACATTTCCATAATTAACTGTTAAGAGCTTGAAACATGAGACATTGTAAGTATTAGTTTGAGAAAAAGAAAAGACTAACTAGACACAAACCATGCAGTTCTCGCTCACTGGATAACCATGTCACATGCTACTAACAATTCTATGCAGGCATGGTTGTGAGGTTATAAAGCTTGCTCCCCAACCACTTGTCCATTTATGCTGGAGCTCTGGGCAAAATGTCATACTGTATGACCATCTGTGGGACATGAGTGATGTGTGTGTAAAGTTTGAAGATCGGTTGAGAATTGTGGAAATGTATGCATTAGTCATTATACACACACATACTGTAATTTATATACACTAAATATATGTGTGTGTGTGTGTGTGTACATGAACGTGTGTGTGTATGCAGGCTTAAGTATGAGTTGGTGTTTCCTTGCCTTGATATTGTATGATTGTCATCTGTTACCAATCTTCTTGAAAACATACCCAGCCATGGAGAAAATATTACCTTATTTGAAAACAGGTGAAGCTTGGCAACAGAAAGGGCATCAAGCCATAGAAAATCTGCCGTCTACTTACCAATAAAATAGAATGTTTTGAAAAGTTTCCTACCTTGACTTATCGATATATTCCGACGTCCCATAGTCAACATAGAGAACCAACATATCAGTCTGTTTAACATCAGCAATAACACTTCGGTACCAACAGTCATCCACTGTAAACTGACAGCAACATGCTTTACCTGCAACAGAAGATGTTCTGGAGATGTACTTGCATAGCAAGTGTCTTGATCTGAGATCAAAGTGACTGCAGAATGGAAGACACAAGTTAGCCATTCAGAAACACAAAGATTTTTAACATCACTGAACTTTTTAGCATTTGGATTATTCTTGTAAATGTTCTGCTTGTTTAAGCACTTTGGTTTAGATTAATCATGTATTTAGCTTACAACTTCCAGATTTCAAAGATGTGATCCTTTAGTTTTAGAATGACATTGTAGGGTAGGTGGGAGAGGCTGGATCTGATCAGTTTGAACATCAAACAGGTAGAATATTTTGGCCAGATATGGCTAGTTTAAATGCTAATGAGTTAAACATTTATTTGTAATATGGCATCGAAATTGCATTACCATATATGGTCAAGCAAGTTTCTGCAACAGTCAAGGGCAAACTATGGTCCATGGGAATTTCTGAATGCCTAATGTGTGAGGATGTGAATGCTTATGTCACTTTGTTTTGACATTGCATGATGGTTGTAAATGAGTGTCACTGTCATACAAGCAGTGTTGTTCATTTCTGATATTCTGCGAAAACGTGTCTGGCCATGAAGAAATAGTACCTTGTTTGGAAACAGGTGAAGATTGACAACAGAATGGGCATTGAGCTGCAGAAAAAACCTGCCTCAATAAACTCCATCAGACACAAGGAAGTATGGGAATGTGGATGGTTAAATGATAAGGTGGCGAGCTGGCAGAAACGTTAGCACATCGGGCGAAATGCTTAGTGGTATTTCGTCTGCCTTTACGTTCTGAGTTCAAATTCAGCCGAGGTCGACTTTGCCTTTCATCATTTCGGGGTCGATAAATTAAGTACCAGTAACGCACTGGGGTCGATATAATCGACTTAATACCTATGTCTGTCCTTGTTTGTCCCCTCTATGTTTAGCCCCTTGTGGGCAATAAAGAAATAGGTATTTCATCTGCCATTACGTTCTGAGTTCAAATTCAGCCGAGGTCGATTTGCCTTTCATCCTTTCGGGATCGATAAATTAAGTACCAGTTACGCACTGGGGTCAATGTAATCGACTTAATCCATTTGTTTGTCCCCTCTGTGTTTAGCCCCTTGTGGGTAGTAAAGAAACAGGTTAAATGATGAATCTGAAACAGTCTCTGCTGGACAAGGTAAAACTCATCAAACCAAGCAAAATTGTTGTTATGTGCCACTGGCACCAGTGACACATAACGACATCCGTGCCACCGACACGTAAGTGACATGTAAAAGGCACCCACTACACTCTCGGAGTGGCTGGCTTTAGGAAGGGCACCCAGCCGCAGAAACCAAGCAAATCTTGATGATGATGATGATGGTGGTGATTTACCAAAAACCCAGTGAATTAGCAAAGAAGCCCTTAACTCACCAACAACCGTCTTTTTAATCGGAGGAGCAGAAAGCGCATATTCGTTGAGTTCAACTGACATCTCTTCGAGCTGGAGAAGCTGCGAGTTAATCCGACGACTTTCCTCATCACTGCTGGACCTTTGGGAATTTTGGAAATATATCTGACGCAGAAAATAGAAAAAAAAAGAAAATGAATAACAGGCACAGGAGTGGCTGTGTGGTAAGTAGCTTGCTTACCAACCACATGGTTCCGGGTTCAATCCCACTGCGTGGCATCTTGGGCAAGTGTCTTCTGCTATAGCCCCGGACCGACCAATGCCTTGTGAGTGGATTTGGTAGACGGAAACTGAAAGAAGCCTGTCGTATATATATATATATATATATATATATATATATATATATATGTATATGTATGTATGTATGTGTGTGTGTGTGTGTGTGTGTGTGTGTGTGTGTGTGTGTGTTTGTCCCCCTAGCATTGCTTGACAACCGATGCTGGTGTGTTTACGTCCCCGTCACTTAGCAGTTCGGCAAAAGAGACCGATAGAATAAGTACTGGGCTTACAAAGAATAAGTCCCGGGGTTGATTTGCTCGACTAAGGGTGGTGCTCCAGCATGGCCGCAGTCAAATGACTGAAACAAGTAAAAGAGTAAAAGAGAGAACCTAAATAATGGCTGTGTGGTTAAGGAACTTACTTTACAAACCACATGGTTTTGAGTTCAGTCCTACTTGGGCAAGTGTCTTCTGCTATAGCCTAGGACTAAATAATACTCTGTAAGTGATTTTTGAAGATGGAAACTGTGTGGAAGCTCATCCTACATAATATGTGAATATGCCTTTGTGTTTGTTCTCCCTTTTTGCTTGACAACTGGTGTTAGTTTGTTTACATCCCAGTAGTTCAGCAGTTTGGCAAAAGAGGCCCATAGAGTATATACCAGACTTACAAAGGTACTGGAAGTCAATTTGTTTGTCTAAAGCAGGGATTCTCAACCAGTTTTCATCTATGGATCCCTTTGATTCTACTATTTTATTCTGGTGGACCCCTAAAAGCCATTTGATGTTTAAAAACTAATTTTAAAGGTACTTCTTTCAAAATCCCTATTTTGTTTTTCACACATTAACTTGTGTTGGTTGAACTATGAAAGATGTCAAAGAAACCCTGCTGTTTCTCGCAACACATACCAATACATACCAATACATACCAACACATACCAACACATACAAAGTTTTCAGGGGTTCTTAAAATATTTTTGTGGATCTTCAATTTGCTATTTAATTGTAGACCCCACAAAATCTTTTATGGACCCCGGCTGAAAACCACTGTCTAAGGCAGTACCCCAACATGACCATAATCCAACAAGTAAAAAATAGGAAATAAATAAACAAAAAAGAAATTATTTCAAAGTGTGTGTGTGGGCTTAGCCATGTGATTACTTCATAAATCTGAACTCTCGTTGAATTCTTCCTACCTTGACACCACCGGTGCTGTCTCACACACTTTTTATTTATAGGTACAGGAGTAGCTGTGTGGTAAGTAGCTTGTTTACCAACCACATGGTTCCGGGTTCATTCCCACCATATGGCACCTTGGGCAATTGTCTTCTACTATAGCCTTGGGCCGACCAAAGCCTTGTGAGTGGATTTGGTAGACGGAAACTGAAAGAAGCCCATCGTATATGTGAGTGTGTGCGTGTGTTTGTATATCTGTGTTTGTCTGACAATCGATAGTGGTGTGTTTACATCCTTGTAACTTAGCAGTTCAGCAAAAGAGACCGACGTTAAATGATGTTGATGATGAGATTTGGACATCTAATGTCAAGGAATACTTACCACATTTGGTAGTTCGACATGTGTCACTAAAACAGGAATAGACTTGTTAAAAGTGAACTTCATGTTCTTGAATGGATTGCATGTCTGAAAAACAGGGAAAAAAATATTGGTAACGGTGTACTTTTATCTCTGTTTGCTAAATTCACACCCCACTCATTCCTCCACTTTATATCGGCGAGCTGGCAGAAACGTTAGCACGCTGGGCGAAATGCGTAGCTGTCTTTCGTCTGCCGTTACATTCTGAGTTCCGCCGAGGTCGACTTTGCCTTTCATCCTTTCAGGTTCGATAAATTAAGTACCAGTTATGCACTGGTGTCGATGTAATCGACTTAATCTGTTTGTCTGTCCTTGTTTGTCCCATCTGTGTTTAGCCCCTTGTTGTTGGCAAGCCCAGCTCAGTATGAGGGTAGCAAACCCAAAATGCTGGTTTGTTAAGTCTGGGGTTGTCAGGACTACCGAAAACTCAGTTCCCATGTCACAGTTGAAGTTAAGCTTTGCTAGTCACAGACCCCGTTTGTGGATGGATTTTATCATATCAAATAAATGTAGACACGGCTGTCTGGTACATACATCCACATGCATCCTGAGCCAATGCCTTCTACTATAGACCTGGGCCAACCAAATAAGAGCTAAAATTTTCTAATGCTGTACTTAACACACATGAATGAAGACACATACACTAACAGGGAACATAATTGTTGAAAAATGCCGACCGAGAATTCTGAAGACTGACGGCAATTTCAGCAGTTTCCGTTGCCTCATCAGCTAAGTTCGCTTGATTTCGTCTTTTTCAGCCTTGCTTCTCTATTAGTATATATGCTTACATCATTCAAATTATTGGATAATTTAATGATTCGTTAATGTGTATACATAAAATTAATATAAACAGTAGGTTGCAGTGTTTCACCAAAAAGGAGAAAACAGTTCTCCTTTGTGTATGTGTGTGTGTGTGTGTTTGTCTCCCACCATCACCTGACAACCGATATTGGTGTGTTTACATCTGTGTAACTTAGCAGTTCAGCAAAAGAGACTGATAGAATAAGTACTAGGCTTACAAAGAATAAGTCCTAGGGTCGATTTGTTCCACTAAAGGCAGTGCTCCAGCATGGCCGCAGTCAAATGACTGAAACAAATAAAAGACCATGTACACACACACACACACATGCATATATGCGCATGTGTTATTTGCACAATGCCTCAACGTAAGATGATGGTTGTAAACAAGTGGTGGTGTTTCCAAAGTTCTGTGGAAAGATACCTGGTCGCCGGTTACGGGGGAATATTACCTCACCTGGAAACAGGTGAGGGTTGGCAACAGGAAAGTCATCCAGTCATAGAAAACTGCCTCAACAAATTCCATCCAACTCATACAAACATGGAAAAGTGAATATTAAAACCATGATGATGATGATGATGATGATGATGGTGGTGGTGGTGGTGGTGATGGTAGTGGTGATGATGATGATGATGATGATGGTGATGATGATGGTGGTGATGAAAAAATGCTTTTGAAACAAACCTGCAACATATGTGCAATCTTTTCGCTTTGTTCTTCCAAGAAAGTGAGACTGTATTTTTGGTAAGTGTACTTTTTATCACAGAGAAGTTCTCCCAGTTCTTGACCGTCTGGATCTATCAAACGAACCTCACATGTTCCGTTTTCTTTTGATGACTAATGGAAATATATGGCACACATATAACATAAGCTTTGAAGAATGTTAAATTTTCAATCACTATGGCTTTTAAAATATAAATAATAGTTTTATTCATCATGTCCTTCTAAAATTCCACATAAATTAATAACACACATACAAATGTAAAAATCCACATAACACACACACACATAATTAAAATCACAAATCACATCGGTGTTCTGAATTATTTGGCCTCCGTGTCCCCGACTGGCCTCTGTGTGGTGGCACGTAAAAAGCATCATCTGATTGTGGCCATTGCCAGCTTCGCCTGGCCCCTGTGCCGGTGGCACGTAAAAGCACCATCCGTCCGTGGCCGTTTGCCAGCCCCGTCTGGCACCTGTGTCAGTGGCACGTAAAAAGCACCCATTACACTCATGGAGTGGTTGGCGTTAGGAAGGGCATCCAACTGTAGAAACACTGCCAGATCAGACTGGAGCCTGGTGCAGCCTTCTGGCTTCCCAGACCCCAGTTGAACCGTCCAACCCATGCTAGCATGGAAAGCGGACGCTAAATGATGATGATATATGATGTCTTAATAAGAGATAAAATGAGGTTGGAAAATTATTGATCATAGATTTGCTTGAACAGGGTTGACCAAGGGCTAAACAACAGTATTTAACTTGTACAAATAAGCCCAAAATAATCAATAGTAGCAACCAGGTTATTCTGCCAGAATTTGAACCCAGCATCTTCCTAACGTACCATCCTCCTCACACTGCCAACGTCAAGATGGTTTATCAAAGCCAAATATTCTCCAAGAAATAAAAATTCTGACTGAAATCACTTACCATTTGCTGAATTCCACACAGCTTTCCAACAATGATGTTATGCATGACGTCCAAGATATTTGAGGTCCATTTGCCAGAAACCTACAGAAAACAGGGGGGGACATTTTCATCAACAATCTCGTGGTTATCTCCTTCCTACAACCTTACCCATCATGCACTTGCAACCTTTAACCCCACCACTCATCCCTCCATCACTTTCCTATCTACTGCGTTATTCCACTTTTGTAAACTGATAAAAACAATACCAGTTACTATGTATCGTATCACGCCACCTCCTCCCATGGCCCCTACCCTCATTTCACAAGTTGTGATGCACCCGAGCACTCTCTCTCATTTACTCTTTTACTTGTTTCAGTCATTTGACTGTGGCCATGCTGGAGCACCACCTTTTTAGTCGAGCAAATCGACCCCAGGACTTATTCTTTGGAAGCCTAGTACTTATTCTATCGGTCTCTTTTGCCGAACCACTAAGTTACGGGGATGTAAACACACCAGCATCGGTTGTCAAGCGATGTTGGGGGGACAAACACAGACACACAAACACACACACATACATATATACGACGGGCTTCTTTCAGTTTCCGCCTACCAAATCCACTCACAAGGCTTTGGTCGGCCCGAGGCTATAGTAGAAAACACTTGCCCAAGGTGCCACGCAGTGGGACTGAACCTGGAACCATGTGGTTGGTAAGCAAGCTACTTACCACACAGCCACTCGTATACAATAATTTCATTATTATTATTAAATTTTTTGTCTTGCAACTTACTTGGTGACCCTTGTCAGTGCAAGCAGGGCTGTGGAGTTGAAACAAAATGATAACAATAATAATAATAATAAAAACAGGTGCTTCTTACCGGAACGATGCCATGAAGTTTGATGTGAAGACAGAGGGGAGGTAAATGTGCAACGGGTTCAATATCAGGCCGCAGTTTGTTCAGTGAAACCATGTCGTGGTTTCCATAGTCAATGTAACGAACCTGTGGAATGAAACCATGGAAACAGTCAGAATACCTGTAATACCTGTATGTAAACATCATCATCATCATCATCATCATCATCGTTTAGCGTCCGCTTTCCGTGCTAGCATGGGTTGGACGGTGCAACTGGGGTCTGGGAAGCCAGAAGGCTGCACCGGGCCCAGTCTGATCTGGCAATGTTTCTACGACTGGATGCCCTTCCTAATGCCAACCACTCCATGAGTGTAGTGGGTGCTTTTTACGTGCCACCGGCACAGGTGCCAGGGGCGGCTGGCAAATGGCCACGATCGGATGGTGGCTTTTATGTGCCACCGGCACGGAGGCCGGCAACGGCCACGATCAGACGGTGGTTTTTATGTGCCACCGACACGAAAATTTCATTTTTGGTTGGGTGGGTAATGCTGCGGTGACTTGTAATACTGGAGGATATGTTTAATACTTAGATGAGAACCAGGGGACAAATATGTGGTAGTAGAATACATTCGTTATAGTTTGATGTGTAATAATATGCTTCCATCACCATTCCACAGCGACCACCACAGCAGAAGGAGCTGTTGCCACTGTCACGGACACCATCACCACCAATTTTTTTATTGCCTATACTGGTATGGGCTGGACGGAACTCTTTTAGACAGTATATATATATATATATATATATATATTTCTTTACTACCCACAAGGGGCTAAACACAGAGGGGACAAACAAGGACAGACAAAAGGATTAAGGATTAAGTCGATTACATCGACCCCAGTGCGTAACTGGTACTTAATTTATTGACCCCGAAAGGATGAAAGGCAAAGTAGACCTCGGCGGAATTTGAACTCAGAACGTAACAGCAGACGAAATACGGCTACGTATTTCGCCCAGCATGCTAACAGTTCTGCCAGCTCGCCGCCTTGATATATATATATATATATATATATATATATATATATATATATCATCATCATCATCATCATCATCATCATCATTTAACGTCTGCTTTCCATGCTAGCATGGGTTAGACGATTTGACCAAGGTCTGATGAACCAGATAGCTGCACCGGTCTCCAATCTGATCTGGCAGAGATTCTACAGCTGGATGCCCTTCCTAACGCCAAGCACTCCGAGAGTGTGGTGGGTGTTTTTATGTGCCACTGGCACGAGGGCCAGTCCAGCGGCACTGGCATTGACCTCACTCGACTGTTTTTTAGGCTGATATTTAGAGATATATATAGAATTATTGCAGCATTACTACTCTCTCCTCCATCTCTTAACCCTTTTCCTAAAAACAAACACTTTATTATTTTCAAAACTGACAGAAAGAAAGGTGATGCATTTGAACAGATATACGGTACCAAACCGAAATATGGTACCAAAGAAGTTAAACACTAATTCTCTGCCGGTGGCACATAAAAAGCACCCAGCACACTCTGTGAAGTGGTTGGCACTAGGAAGGGCATCAAGCTGTAGAAACCATGTCAGAACGGACAACTGGAGTCTGGATAGCTCCCAGCTGGGCAGCCAGTGCTATTTCAAACCATCCAACTGAAGCCAGCATGGAAAATGGATGTTCAAAGATGATGATGAAGAGGCTTTGAATTAGGGGAAACAAAAACACAAAGAAAGAGAGAAAAAGGAAGAAAAATATCACAAGGACCTTTCTAATTACCGTTGTATCTGCACTTTAATTCCTTACCTTGATTAATTCTTGCACAGCTAATATTGTGGCACGGGCCCAGACTTTCTCAGCTTCATAGAAACAGAGGCAGGAATCACCAATCTCCCAGCAAATCGGTTCTATGTGCTGTGTAAGGCAGTTAGGATAGTGAGCATAGAGCAACTTGTTTAGTTCTTCCAATGGGGACGTCTCATCTGGAATGGAATGAAGAATGGTCTCATTTCAGGGCCTTCTCTTGCTACATTTAGTAACAAAATATAAAGATCAACTGGACATGGTGGTGGCGGCGGTGGTGATGGTGGTAATGCTGAGGGAGGAGGAGTAGTGAGTGCGGTAGAGATGCAACAAGAGGGAAATACAGATTGAGAGAGGTGCAGTATGAGAGATGTTTAGTGTGGAGGATGCATATGAAAGGGGGAGTAAGGGACATAATATGAGAGAGAGAGAGGGGGGGTAGTAAGAAAAATGTAAAATGATAGAGGGAGGTGTAGTAGGAGAAAAGTAATATGAGAGATGTTTAATGTGAGGGATGGGTGCAGTGGAAGGTGGAGTAAGAGATGTGTATTATGAGAGAGGTGAAGTAAGAGATGTGTATTATGAGAGAGGTGAAGTAAGAGATGTGTATTATGAGAGAGGTGAAGTAAGAGATGTGTGTTATGAGAGAAGTTCAGTTTGAAGTGAGAGGTTCATACATTGGGCCCCAAAAGAGAAGCCCTTTTACCTTTGTGACATTCGTGAGCAAATATGGTCCCATCGTCATCGATGTAAGTGGGGACAACATAAATTACGTTGTCTGAGGGCAAAGGGCAATCCTTGAAGTGAATGTCAGGGGGTCGCTTCAGGCATTTTACGTCTTCACTATTTGAAGTCACAGAAGGACTAGAGTTCGTTTGTAATCTGCAAATGAAGAAATATAATCCTTGATTAATTGGGATTAGTTGTAATCCACAGATATGAATAGACAGGGTGAGGCAATAAAAGTCATGTAAAGAATAAGTTAAATACACTCCAGGATTGTTGAAGACTTGCCTCCAGTTTTTCTAAAATTTAATAAAATAAAACAATGGGTGCAGGAGTGGCTGTGTGGTAAGTAGCTTGCTAACCAACCACATGGTTCCGGGTTCAGTCCCACTGCGTGGCATCTTGGGAAAGTGTCTTCTGCTATAGCCCCGGGCCGACCAATGCCTTGTGAGTGGATTTGGTAGACGGAAATTGAAAGAAGCCTGTCGTATATATGTATATATATGTGTGTGAGTGTATATGTGTGTGTTTGTGTTTGTACCCCTAGCATTGCTTGACAACCGATGTTGGTGTGTTTACGTCCCCGTCACTTAGCTGTTCGGCAAAAGAGACTGATAGAATAAGTACTGGGCTTACAAAGAATAAGTCACGGGGTCAATTTGCTCAACTAAAAGGCGGTGCTCCAGCATGGCCACAGTCAAATGACTGAAACAAGTAAAAGAGAGTAATGATGAATACACCCATACTTGTACATCATCATCATCATCGTTTAATGTCCGCTTTCCATGCTAGCATGGGTTGGATGAATGACTGAGGGCTGGTGAACCAGATGGCTGCACCTGGCTTCAATCTTGATCTGGCAGAGTTTCTTCAGCTGGATGCCCTTCCTAAGGCCGACCACTCCGAGAGTGTAGTGGATGCTTTTACGAGCCACCGGCACAGGGGCCAGTCAGGCGGCACTGGCAACGACCTCGCTCGAATCTTTTTACACATGCCACTGGCACAGGTGCCAGTAATGCGATGCTGGTAACGATCCCGCTCAAATGGTGCCTCCTACATGCCACCAGCACAGAAGCCAGTTAGCCGCTCTGGCAATGATCACGCTGATAAATAATGCAAATGAGATTATTCTCCACAGGTGAAGGTAGAGACAATGAAGTAAATATGTGGCAGTGGAAGCTTTGCTACTTTTGGGCCGCAAGATGATGCAAACGAATTAAGTCAAGGAATCAGGAACAACCATTCATCAAAAAGAACCAATACTTAAGACACCTGGAACATTTAATTAGTTTAATAATTGACTTAAGACTAATTTACTTTCTTGTGGGTATGGCCAATCCATTTTCTTGTAATTTCTTCCCAAGACTGTAATAATCTCTAGATGCAGGTTCCAGGGCCGTTTCTGCAGTGAAGTTTTCTATGAGGAGATCTACAGGTAGGGAACCATTGACAATTTCTTCCTGGAGAGACAGAAAAAACAGAATGTGTTTGTGAAAAGAGGAAACAGAAATTTCAAAACTGACCGAAAGAAAGGTGATACATTTGAACAGATATACGGTACCAAACCGAAATATGGTACCAAAGAAGTTAAACACTAATTCTCTGCCGGTGGCACATAAAAAGCACCCAGCACACTCTGTGCAAACTTTTATATTGCAGATACAATTATACTTTAACTGCATGGCCAAAGTTTACACTTAAACAAATCAAACAGTATATATATTAAATTTCTAAATCTCTCATAGAGATATGTACGGTGGTGGGGCGATAGAATGGTTGTATACTGTCAATCTGACGTGAACGTGACAGTGTGTCGAAGCCATCAGGAAGCGTCGATGTTTCCTATGGCTAAACAGCGGTGGTGTAATCCCCTACTGTCACGTTCACGTTAGATTAACAGTATACAACCAGTATATATATTTATGTAAACACACACACACACACATACATACATACATATAAGAATTTTTTGCGTAATGAGATAAAAAACCAAGGCTGTATAGATATTAGAACATTTATAGATAGAAGGCCTTACAGCTGTTTCCAGGATATTTATTAATTATATCCCTTCATCGGAGACGGTGTGAGAGGAAAAATTATGTCATAGTTAGTTTCTATGTGACTTAATTTTTCCTCTCACACCTTCTCCGATAAAGGGATATGATTAATTAATATCCTAGAAACAGCTGTAAGACCTTCTATCTATAAATGCTCTAATATCTATACAGCCTTGGTTTTTTTTATCTTATTACGCAAAAAATTCTTATATACACACGCTGACATAGAACCAATGTTGAACCCTTTATTCGCAATATTACCGAATCTGGAACTTAACTATGGTCTGTCTATAGCACTTATTCAGCATTACCTGACACCTTTGGGTCTGAATGACACCATTATCTCTCACATACATACACACACACATATATATACATATATAAAAACGTGTTGGTAACCTACCTTCTTAACAACATAATAGCGTTTGCCTTTTAATTCTTCAATAGCAAACTCACAAGCTGTCTGTGACCATTCCTTCTTGTCACCAGCTGGGATGTAGCCAGACAGATGGCACTTCATGGCATAGGAAGAATTCACCATAAAATTAGTGGCTAACATACGGATGTTTGATACCTGAACAATTTCTGTGTTGCCAAAATCTACGAAGAAAACCTGAAGTTGAAACGACAACATTCTTTTAATTTGATAATTTAAAAAAAATATTTAAGTTCAAAAATAAAAATCTACGTTAGTATAAACTTGTGATGTGAACAGTTGAAGAGAACCGTTAGCACACTGGCTGGACAAAATGCTTCGTGGTATTTCACCGTTCGCTATGTTCTGAGTTCAAATTCCGCCGAGGTCGACTTTGCCTTTTAACCTTTCGGGGGTCGATTAAATAAGTACCAGTTACGCACTGGGGTCGATATAATTGACTTAATCCGTGTGTCTGTCCTTGTTTGTCCTCTCTGTGTTTAGCCCCTTGTGGGTAGTAAAGAAATAGGTATTTCACCCTTCGCTATGTTCTGAGTTCAAATTCCACCAAGGTTGACTTTGCCTTTTATCCTTTCAGGGTTGATAAATAAAGTACCAGCTAAACACTGGGGTCGATGTAATTGACACATTCCCTCCCCCAAAATGGTTACCCGTGTGGCAAAATTTGAAACTATTATTACTATTATTATTACATAAGGTGCATGTAAAAAGCACCCACTACACTAGCCTGTTGGACAAAATGCTTTGTGGTATTTCACCCATGGCTGCACTCTGAGTTCAAATTCCACTGAGGCCAACTTTACCTTTCATCCTTTCAGGGTCAATAAATTAAGTACCAGTTGAACACTGGGGTCGATGTAATTGACACATTCCCTCCCCTAAAATGGTTGTCCTTGTGGCAAAATTTGAAACCATTATTATTATTACTATTATTATTATTACATCGTTGCTCTTTAAGTTCTGAGTTCAAACCCCACCACATTCAACTTAAATGTTCATCCTTTCAGGGACAATAAAATAAAATGTCAGTCAATACTCGTGTTGATGGCATCATCTAATCTCTTCCCATTGATGACCCTTTACCTAATTCACAAACAATTATTATTATCATTATTATTATTATTATTAAGGTGTGAAGTTCGTTATATTTACCTGTATTAAATTGCTGTGCAGGATGTCGTGAACTCTGGCTCGATACCAGCTGAATGGTTTATCTTCCACTGGATAATAAATAGCATAATCACCACCTATTGTACCTGTGACGCCAGGTTCAGCCTCGGAATTGTTATAATACTCTTCTAGGGACTCCATCAGACTTGATCAACAAAGAGAAGTAAATAAGTAAATATACGTAAAAACCTAAAGTCAGGAGGTTTGAGACATTGCAACTGTATCTGTTCAAAGGTTTCAATTCCGACCGCATTTACGTATCTACTCAATTCCTGACATTCGATGGTTTCTTCCATTGTTTTGATGCACCATTTTCTATTATTAAAAACACATACACACAATGATGGGCTTCCATACAGTTTCCTATCTCCCAAATTCATTCAGTGACACTGGTTGGCCTAAAAGACACTTGCTCAGAATACTGTCCAGTGGGATTGAACCCAGCACCCTGTAGTTGCCAAGTGAGGTTTTTAACCTCGCAGCCATACCTGCACACATTACAATGATTCTTCCATTGTCTCCGTAACAAAACTGAAATGTTTTCAGCAGATACTCACCTTGTCAGTTTCGTGTGGTTTTCTACAGTGTGCAGATAAAACTCTGACAAACTACGGAATACACTGATGGTAACTTCAATTTGAGATTCTGACAGTGTTATGGGAGGACTCTTCTGGTCCCCTGGGGGCTGTACTGGATTGATACTAGACAGGTTGTTGTTCTGCTGATAGGAAAGAAAAAAAATAATTGAGGAAGCTATAATTGAGGGATGGATCAATGAAGAATGAAATGGACTGAAAGGTAAAGAAAGAAGTTTTGCTGGTCATATTTTGTCGCCACAATACATATATATACATCACGTGACTGACCAGACCATCAATGTTGCTACACATCGCTGGTCACAATGCGTTCACATTGTTTTAGCCTTCGAACAACGCCACCCCGCTGGCTAAGCGAGCAGGCCAAGTGAGAGAAAGAGTGGTGAAAGAGTACAGCAGGGATCACCACCCACTGCCAGAGCCTCGTGGAGCTTTTAGGTGTTTTCGCTCAATAAACACACACAACACCCGGTCTGGGAATCAAAACCGCGATCCTATGACTGCCAGTCTGCTGCCCTAACCACAGGGCCATTGCGCCTCCATGTACATATATATACACACACATATATATACCACTTAGATTATATAAATACACACAAACCATTTCTTCCACTAGATACGCATATATATATATATATATATATACACACACACACACAATACATGTGCTTCTCATCCAATAGACACACACAAACTTCTGCCTCACTAAAAACAACACACACATACACACATATATAAAGCCACACTCACAAACACAATGAGCTTCCATATAGTTTTCACTTCCCAATTTCACTCACAAGGCATTTAGTTAACCTGAGGCCATAACAGAAGGCACCTGCCCTCGGACGCACAGAATTTCTTAACCACACAGTCATGCCTGCAGACAAACATGCACACATGTGAGTGTAGTAGTAGTAATGGTGGTGGTTGTGATGGTTGTGGTAGAAATATTCAAAGCCACAGTCGAACCAATTCTACTATATGGCTCAGAAACCTGGACGTTATCAAAGAAGCTTGAGAGGCGGTTGGATGGAACCTACACTCACCTCCTTATGAGAGCTCAAAATCTCTCGTGGAAGCGCCATCCAACCAAAATGCAAATATATGGGAAACTACCACCTGTGTCATCTCTTGTGAAAGGTAGGAGAGTCCAGTTTGCAATTTCTACTCTTCTCCTCTGGAAGCCATCTACTCGCAATACCAGAGGGTGCACACTCTCCTACCCTGATGTAATCTCCAGGGATACAGGCATCCAGCAACAGGACCTCCGTAATGCTATGATGGACCGTGAAGTCTGGCGTAACATAGTAAATTCCATTTTCTCAACCACGGTCGAACAATGATGATAATGATGATGATGTGGTAGTGGAGGTGAAGGTGGTTGTGGTAATGGTATCAGTAGTAAGATTTGAACTTAAAACCATTTGGTTTGGGTTTGGAGTTATAAACTAGTGCATCGTTAAAAAAATAAATATGTCAATTTTTTTGCAGTATTTTCGTTTTGTTTCCTGTTTAATCAATTTACCGATTTCAGTTCACTAAGAAATACAAAAATGGAAATGTTACCTTCTCTACGGAGGGTTCAGGTGATAAGGATCCATTAATACTGGGACTTTCGCAACTTCTGAGGTAGATCGGAGGTATTTTGTCAGGTCTGTGGAAGACAGAAATTGAACTCATAAAACAGACTTTTAGATTTAAAATAGACAGAGATAATAAATCACTCCATTCAGTTACAGATTGTCACTACACAATGTTACAACTACCACAAACAGTGTTACAGCTTGTTTCCAGACAGTGCTACAAACTGTCACAATACAATGTTACAGTGTGCCACTAGTGTTACCACCTGTCACTATATCATGTTACAGTCTGTTCTTACAGTGTTACAACTTGCCATTATACAGTGTTACAGCCTGTCACTATATAGTGTTACAAAGAATTCTTTTTTTTGGAACAATGTGCCGGTGGTATGTAAAAAGCACCAACAGATCATGGCCGTTGCCAACCTCCCCAGGCACCTGTGCCAGTGACATGTAAAAAACACCAACAGATCATGGCCGTTGCCAGCTTCCCCTGGCACCTGTGCCAGTGGCACGTAAAAAGCACCCACTACATTCACAAAGTGGTTGGCGTTAGGAAGGGCATCCAGCTGTAGAAACACTGCCAGATCAAGATTGGAGTCTGGTGCAGCCTCCTGGCTTCCCAGACCCCGGTCGAACCATCCAACCCATGCTAGCATGAAAAACGGACGTTAAACGATGATGATGATGATGATGAATGTATTTCAAAGAACACAAAAGCTATAAATTCCAGTCTGCGAATATTAGTTTGAAATTGTGGCACTGGACCAGCAATTGAGGGGAGGGGCAAAGTCGATTACACCAACCCCCAGTACTCACCTGGTACTTATTTTATCAACCACGAAAGGATGAAAGGCAAAGTCAACCCCAAATAGCAGACAAATATTGAGCTGAAAAATCCTTTTGGATGGAGAAAATCAAAGGCTGCCTTCAAACATTTTCTCTTTTTTGATTCAAAAGGGATTTTCAAACCAATAACTACATCATCATCATCATCGTTTAACGTCCGTTTTCCATGCTAGCATGGGTTGGACGGTTCGACCAGGGTCTGGGAAGCCAGAACACTGCACCAGGCTCCAGTCTGATCTGGCAGAGTTTCTACAGCTGGATGCCCTTCCTAACGCCAACCACTCTACGATTGTAGTGGGTGCTTTTTACGTGCCACCTGCACAGGTGCCAGGGGGTCCGACATCGGCCACGATCGGTTGGAGTTTTTAACGTGCCACCGGCACGGAAGCCAACCAAGGCAGCGCTGGCAACAGCCACGTTCGGATGGTGCTTTTTATGTGCCACCGGCACAGAAGCTAGTCGAGGCGGCGCTGGCATCGGCCACGTTGATGTTATTTTAAAAGCTTAATGTGCTTCAAGAACCACCATCCCAAAAGAGAATTATTCCATGATCTCTCAAAAGTTTATGAATTCTTATAGCACAGCAAAAAAAAGGAAAAAGAAAAACAAACAATGCTTGTTTCAAGGGTTACATACGCTGTTGCAGACTTCTTAGCATATCCCAATTCTACGATAGCTTCGTTGACAATCAAATTCGACTCCGTATGCTGTAGGACCACTTCTGTATAGGAATCATGGACAGCTGTTGGTGGAGAAAGCAAAGATGTGATTTTATTTATCATTTAACAACAACATCATCATCATCATCAGTGTTTAGTGTCCATTTTCTGAAAGAAGCCCACTTCACACACACACACACACATGAGTGCCAGTGCCATGTAAAAAGGATCCAACACACTCCGTAAAGTGGTTGGCATTAGGAAGGGCATCCATTTGTAGAAACCATGTCACAACAGACTGGAACCTGGAGCAGCTCTCCTGCCTGCCAGCTCTGGCCAAACTGAGCAACCCATGGACAATGGACGTTAAATGATGATGATGAGTGTGTGTGTGTATGTTTGTGTGCACCCTTGTCTGTCTGTCTGTCTCTTTCACTCTCATTTTTGTCTTTACTCTCTATTCAGATCTGGTGTGTTCTTGTCAATGTGTGATGGTTGAAAATGAGCATCACCATCATACAAGCAAGGTTGTTTGTTTCCAGTCCTCCATAGAAAACTGCCTGGCCAAGAGTAAAATAACACATTGCCTGGATATCGGTGAGCGTTGGTGACAAGAAGAGCCTCCAGCCATAGAAAATCTGCCTCAATAAATTCTGTCTGACCCATGTAAGCATGGATGCTAAACTACAATGATGATGATGGTGAATAAGAAGCAAGAATGAATTAATTGCTACATCGTTAATTTTACTGGATACAGAGAAGCAATATTTCAGTTTTTAAGAAACATTAACGTTTGACTTACCAACAACTTCGATAAGACATTCTTTCAGAAGAAAATTTTCAACTAACCAATTGGTTCCCTGGAATATTACGGAAAAAAAAAAAATTAACGAAACAATTCCATTTATACGTTTAGTTTTCAAAAGACTCATGATGATGTGACGCTATATGGCCTAGTGGTTAGAGGTGTTGGACTCGTGACTGTCAGATTGTGGTTTCAATTCCTGGACCAGGCAGTCACCATTTTCTTGAGCAAAACCCTTCGTTTCACATTGCTGCAAAATGAGTTCCAGTGAGAGCTGAGAAGTGAACCCTGTGAGGGACCAGTGTCATGTTTAGCAGGGTGGGGGTGTTGTACCCTCAGCCCCTTATATGCTATGCAAACCAGGTTAAGTTTGGCATTATGAGTCTGAGGATTTATTTACTGACTGAAAATTATATCAACTCCAGCACTCAACTGGTTCTTATGTCTCAGCTTTTACCAGCTGAAGGCACATGGCCCAGTGGTAAGGGTGTTGTACTCACAACCACAAGATTGTGGTTTTGATTCCTCGACTGGGCAGTTCACTCAGTTCTAAAAACAAGTTCCAGTAACAGCTGGAAAGTAAACCTTGTGACGAATAGGTGTCCCATTCATAGTGGGGGACAGGGATGGACAGGCTGTTGTAATCTCAGTCTCTTATAGCCCACGGAAACTAGGGTGAAGCTCTGGTGTTAAGAGCCTTAGGGTTTATGGCACACCTAAGTCTTGATGGCTGTTAAGGAATAAAACGAACTGAGAGAGACAGGCAGAAAGAAATAGGGAGTGAATAAAAAAAAAACTGATCCCCGAACAGGACTGGTCTTTTATTGGACTCGAAAGGATGAAAGGCAAAGAGGACCACAGTGGGATTTGGACTCAGAGTACAGAGATTACCACAAAACAATCTTTCTGAATTGACCATACGTATGTACATGTGTGTGCATGTTTGTGTATGATGTATGGATATGTATGGTGTATGTATGTACATACATGTGCATATATGTGTGTATGTGTATGTGGATATATGTATAATGTAGGGATATGTATGTATGAAGAAAAAAAGGCAGACAAGAAATGCGTTACCATGGTCCAGTCTTCCTTGGAATCCAGTGGTTCTACGTACGCCAATTTACAAAGTTTCGCCTTCAAAGAAAAAAAATTAAAATAAAATAAATCATTGAAAATGAGAGGAAGAGATTTTGAAACATCAAGGACCAAGTATAAAAATGTAAAAGCCGATAGCAGTATGAGAGAGGGATAGGCACAGGTGTCTCGCTATAGAGGAGAGATATACAGCTGAAGGAGATACAAGGGAGGTAGTGATGGGGGGCTAGAAAAAAACTTCTCATCATTGTTTAACATCCACCTTCCATGCTGACATGGGCTGAATGGTGTGACAGGAGCTGACCATGCAGAAGACAGCACCAGACATCTGTGTCTGTTTTGGCAGGATTTTTACAACTGGGTGCCCTTCCCAACACCAACCACCCAGTAGAGTAGATAGAGGGCATTTTATGTGGCACAAG
The DNA here is from genome assembly GCF_006345805.1 of Octopus sinensis. Classification (NCBI taxonomy): domain Eukaryota; kingdom Metazoa; phylum Mollusca; class Cephalopoda; order Octopoda; family Octopodidae; genus Octopus; species Octopus sinensis. Next base: position 28,162,733 of record NC_043020.1, read on the forward strand.
GACCAGTGAGATCAGTTTTGACCTCATGTTATTATGGCACGTAAAAAGCACCATCCGAACGTGGTCGATGCCAGCTCCGTCTTGGCTGGCTTGTGCCGGTGGCACATAAAAAGCACCAACTCATCATGGCCGCTGGTAACCTCCCTCAGAACCTGTGCTGGTGGCATGTAAAAAGCACCAACTGATCGTGGCCACTGCTAGCCTCCCCTTGCACCTGTGCCGGTGGCAAGTAAAAAGCACCCACTACACTCACGGAATGGTTGGCGTTAGGAAGAGCATCCAGCTGTAGAAACACTGCCAGTTCAGACTGGAGCCTGGTGCAGCCTTCTGGCTTCCCAGACCCCGGTCGAACCGTCTAACCCATGCTAGCATGGAAAATGGACGTTAAACGATGATGGTGATTATCTACTTCAAGTCCAACCCCTAAAAACAAATTAAGATATAAAATAAAACAGCCGTAAAATACGATAGTAACATCAATAACAATATGAGAAAGATGAACGTGATAGGGGTTTTCTCTTACCTGAATGGGTAACATGATAAACTTATCCAGCAACTTGCGGAGATTTCTGTACGAGACTATCTCTGTATTTCCATAGTCTACATAACAAACATTGACCATTTGCTCACCTGGTGCATCAATAACTTTAGCTCGGTACCACATGTTATCGCTAGGACATTGACAAGCACACACCAGGTCTGAACAGAAAGTAAACACATGAAAGAGAGAGAGAGAGAGAAAGTTACAACTTTGTTGGGGAAAAGAAGGACATTTGAGAATCATCAGTTGAAGTACTTGATTTTATTGACCCTTGAGAAATGAAAGGCAACACTGTTCCAGAAGGATGTGAACTCAGAACAGGAAGGGATGTAACTAAACAGCAGGTCTTTTGTCCAACCTTTTATCAACTTGGCTACCCACCACCATTTGTAAATAGTAATAATAATAATAAAGATTTCAAATTTTGGCACAAGGCCAGCAAGTTTGGGGGAGGGGTTAAGCCAATCACACTGACCCCCCCCCCCAGCACTCAACAGGTATTTCTTTCATCAACCTCGGAAGGATGAAAAGCAAAGTCAACATTGGCGCAATTTGAACTCAGAATGCCTCGATGGACAAAATGCTGCTAATGGTTCCGCCAGCACACAACCTATTATTATTATTATAATAATAATAATAATAATTAATTCGTTTATTGGCCACAAGGGCTGACAAAAATTAATTAAAACATATATGGGACGAAAGTTACAAGGGTTCTGTCCGTTTGCAAAAAAATGTGTAAAAATTCCAGAGATAACAACGAAAATATAACAATTGAAATTCCCAATAGGGGGAGGCACTTCAAAAGGTTACTTGTGGAAAAACCCATAAAAACCACGGGAGCCTGGTCAAAAGGGGGGTAATAATAATGATAATAAAATAATAATGATAATAATAATAAAATAATAATAATGATAATAATAATAATAGTGGTGGTTATTATTTCTAACTTAAATACAAAACCATGGTTTTTACCTCTGGATGCCCTTCCAGATGCCAACCACTTCACAGTGTGGACTGGATGCTTTTTATATGGCACCAGCACTGGCAGGGGCCACCAAGTAACTCACAAGACAAAGATCCTTTGTGAGGGTATGTGACCCAAACTAATTCTCTGGAAGCAATTCAAAGAATTACAGAGGCTTCCAGGAAGGTTTTTTTCTCTCATTGCTGTCTAGAATTACAGAAAACCCAAAGACTGCTTCCTTTAACAACCTCAAAATTAGATAACGTCTAAATCTACTGTTATCCAGCTTATGTTGATAGAGGAAGAATGGGCGTTAAAAAGAACCGTTACCTTTAACTGGACAGTAAATCACCCAGAGATCTTTGGTGTCTGCTTGGTAAATAGTCTGCATGTCTTCCATAGACACAGCCAAGTATTGGTATTCAATGCCCATCTAAAGTGGAGAATGAAATATAACAAAAGATTTCTTACAATCAGCCTCACATTGTAGAGAAAGGAGAATGAGGGTTTAACCCTTTCGTTACTTTAAATTTATTTTCAGATGCTCTCCGTTTCTTTCAATTACATTAAATATAACAAAGAATTTAGTAAAATAACTTAGTTATCTTTCAGCTGGTGTTAGGAAGATAAATTGTGACTAAGGTTTGGTGGAAGATTTTAATTCAAAACTGTTGAAAACAAGACATTTGTACTATGGAGCCAGAGGCAGTTTCAGCTGGGTTGGTAACAAAAGGGTTAAGAATTGTTTCTCTATTATATATCTTAACCCTTTTGTTACCATATTTCTGTTGAGAAGCTTTGTGGTTTCTTTCAATTAACTTTAAATATAACAAAGAATTTAGTAAAATAACTTCGTTATCATTAAGCTAGTGTTAGGAACATAAATGGTGACTAAGGTTTGGAGGAAAATTTTAATTCAAAACTTATGAAAACATGACATTTGTACTACAGAGCCAGAGCCGGTTTCAGCCAGGTTGGTATCGAAAGGGTTAAGAATTGTTTCCCTATTATATATTTTAACCCTTTTGTTATATATTTCTGTTGAGATGTTCTGTGTTTCTTTCAATTAATTTAAAATATAACAAAGAATTTAGTAAAATAACTTAGTTATCATTAAGCTAGTGTTAGGAACATAAATTGTGACTAAGGTTTGGTGGAAGATATTAATACAAAACTTATGAAAACAAGACATTTGTTCTCAGAGCCAGAACCAGTTTCAGCCAGGTTGGTCACGAAAGGGTTAATCAATGGTGATTCAATTAATCTGAGCATTTCCCTGATGTCTATTGACATGACAAGGTTAAAAGGTGGAATCAACTATACTAGTGTTTCAGCTGAGAATAGAGAACAAAGTTAGCCACAGCAAAGCATTTATAAACAAACTTTTAGATCAGTTCAAATAGGTTTGGGACAAATTTGACCCTTAAAAGGGCCATTTTCACTGGCTTACCATGCAGAAAATTCTTGCTTTTGGCAAAAGGTGTTAAAATACCAACAGTCATTTGAGAGCACTTCCTTTGGACCAATGAATGCGTTTCAAGCTCCTTAGCTATCATCATTGATGTCAGTACTGAGGTGGGATGAAAAGCTAAGTGGATCATCTTTGAGATTTGAACTGCACCAGAGTTAATTCAAGCTTTTAGTATATTTTTTTTTCTTTTTCCTTATCACTCAGACAGCAAGAAATCAGGGCCTTTGAGACTGTTGCGAGAGAGAGAGAGGAAAGCATCCTCAAATCAGAAACCTGGCTGGAATGCTTGCAAGAAAACTGACTCTGCTAAAGACAACCACGGACATAGCAGTGGAGTGAAATTGTTGTAAATAGTGTCGTCATGGCTCCTTTTGACGAACATGTTCATCAAAAATATCAAGGCATGTTTTATCCTTTACTGAACAAATAGAATGAGCATAGTATGGGCCAATGCAAAAATGTTATCTCCAGGTCCTATGGAAGTTAGAGATAAACCCAGGCCCTATGCAGAATCTTACTGGTTCAGGAGTTGAACAGTATAAACGAAACACAACAGAAAACTCGTTAAATTACTGCTAATTGATCTGTGATTAGTTTGAAAATGAGAAAGATATTTTACTTACTTTTTGAATGTAGAAATGCAGAGGATTTTCTGCATGAGTGACCATCACTTCAAGCGTCTCTGAAACGAATCTCCGTTCAGCGGAAGGGTAATCACGACTTGTTGCATCTGGGAAACACAAAGAGAAAGGATTCAATCAGATTATCCATCTTGGACACCAAGCCAAAAAGACAAGGGTTTAACTTTTTAGCATTTAAACCTGCCATATCCAACCCAAATATTCTTGCTTATGTTCAAACTAACCAAATCTGACTTCTCATACATAACCTACAATGTCATTCAAAAAATAAGCAATAGCATGACAACCACTAAGCCATGTGTTATATATATATATATATATATATATATATATGATGGGCTTCTTTCAGTTTCCATCTATTAAACCCACTCGTAAGGCTTTTGCAGGCCCAGAGCTATCATAGAGGATAGCTCTGGGCTTACGAAAGGTGCCATGCAGTGGGAGTGAACCCAAGACAGCATGGTTAGGAAGCAAGCTCCTTAACCACACAGCCAAACCTAAGCCATGCATAAATAAAAGTTGTATACATAAAAAAATAAAACTGACCTTTATGAAGCAGCGAAGTTTCACTGGCCTCATATTTTGCAAAACCAAGGAAAACCAGGGCATCTTGCAATGATGTGGGGATGTCGTCTCGAATATGATTGTTAGGGGGTGTGCATAGATTGCAGTACCAAACACCGTGTTGCTCTTTCAATACCTGTTGAAAGAATGAAAAGCAGAGGTACCGCATATTAGAAAAATGGTAATCAATCAAGCAGATGTTTGACATTGGAACAAGGCACCGAAACTCGTAAAGAATGAATACAGAACATTTTAATGACCCTAACAGCTTGACTGGTACATGTTTTACTGACTAAAGAGGAGTGAAGGACAAAGGCGATCCTAGTGAGATTTGAACTCACAAATATTGTGGACAGTTGTGATCCCGGTGCCGGTGGCACGTAAAAAGCACCATCCGAACATGGCCGATGCCAGCCTCGCCTGGCACCTGTGCTGGTGGCACGTAAAAAGCACCCACTACACTCACGGAGTGGTTGGCGTTAGGAAGGGCATCCAGCCGTAGAAACACTGCCAGAACAGATTGGAGCCTGGGGCAGCCTTCTGGCTTCCCAGATCCCGGTCGAACTGTCCAACCCATGCTAGCATGGAGAACGGACGTTAAACGATGATGATGATGATGATGATGAAACCGAATCCTCATCAATGAACATCCATGTTCAATGCTGGTGTGGGTTGAATAAGTTGACAGGATCTGAGGGGCCAAAGGACCACATCATACCCTAATGTTTGCTTTGGCATGGTTCCAAAGGCTGTTCTGCAGATGGATGCAATTCCAAACACCAACCACTTTACATTGCACTAAAAAGTTCCTGGCTTTAAGGGTATCACGAAAGGCTTGGTTGGAAGCTCAACCATCCGAGCTCTTTTACAGGGTTTAGAAAAACTGAAGGACTGCCGCAATAAGCGTGTGAATCTGAGAAGGGAATGTGTTGGATAAAACCATAATTAACAGGTCCTCCTGGATTTTCTTTTACTCAAAGCCAGGAACTTTTCCTTTTCAGCACCCCCTCATACTTGGTACTTTATTTCATGCCAACAGCACCAGTGAGATTGCCATGCAGATTGCAAGACTAGAAGCATGAAGAAAACCCGAATACCAACCTAAAATATAAATTATTTTTTTACCTTTTACCTATCTGCAGTCAGTCATTGCGACTTGACTGTTCATGGCTTTGACACGACTTGAGAAGCTTTCTCCATTCTGATCAGTTTTTCTCTTGAGCTTACCATTTACCTATACATACATACACACACACACACATACATGGCCTGTAATAAGCACCATTCAAGCATGACTGATGCCAGTGCTGCCTGACTGGCACCCGTGTTGGGGGACACATAAAAAGTACCATTCAAGCATGGCCGATACCAATGATCCCTGCTGGCACACAAAGAGCACCATTCAAGCGTGGCTGATGCCAGTGCTGCCCGACTGGCTCCCATGCCGGGTGGCACGTAAAAAGCACCTACTACACTTTCAGAGTGGTTGGCATTAGGAAGAGCATCCAGCTGTAGAAACTCTGCCAGATTAAGATTGGAACCTGGTGCAGCCTCCTGGCTTGCTGGTTCTCAGTCAGACCATTCAACCCATGCCAGCATGGAAAGCGGACATTAAACGATGACACCGATGATATATATGCATACACACACACACACACGCAGACATACATACACACACACATGCATACATACACTGCACAACACAAAACCACCAAAAGTCAAGAATGTGCAGTGTGGACACCAAGGGAAATACAAAGACTTGTTTGGCAAGCTGCCTTTGTGCCCTTACTCTGCTCCAGCTGGGCTAACTAAAGGCTTCAGACAACAACAACTGAGAAAAGAATGAGACTTACGGTCATGGTCAGTATTTTGGAATGAACTATTGTAGCAAACACCTTGATGGCCTCAGCAGACCAAACATCGTCCTGGAGGGAGAGAGAAAGATTAACAGATATGAAATGTAACAATCCTTTCTATTATAGGCAAAAGGCCTGGAATTTGTAGGGAGGTGGGGTTGTCGATTATACTGACCCCTAGTATGCAACTGGTACTTAATTTATCGACCCTGAATGGATGAAAGGCAAAGTTCACCTTGGCAGAATTTGAACTCAGAACATAGTGGTGAATGAAATACTACTAAGCATTTCACCCAGCGTGCTAACAATTCTGCCAGCTCACTGCCTGAATAATAATAATAGTAATAATAATAAGTGGTGGTGATGACCCCCTTCGGTCAGACACTGACCATGGGTTTGCACCTAGAGAGTTATCCTCTGAGGCACAAGTCTGGGCAAGGTTGTTTTATGGAAGACCAGCAGTCGCCCATGCATACCGGCCTCCCCTCTCCACGTCACCGATGTTGTCCAAGGGAAAGGCAAGGGCCGATACAGCTTGGCACCTGTGACGTCGCAACTCATTTCTACAGCTGAGTGAACTGGAGCAACGTGAAATAAAGTGTCTTGCTCAAGAACACAACACGCAGCCCGGTCCGGGATTCGAGCTCACAACCTCATGATCGTAAGCTCGACACTCTAATCACGGAGCCATAATAATAATAATAATAATAATAATCCTTTCTACTGGAAGCACAAGGCCTCAAATTTGGGGGAAGAGATTAAATCGATTATATTGACTCCAGTGTGTAATGGGTACTTATTTAATTGACTCCGAAAGGATGAAAGGCAAAGTCGACCTTGGCAGAATTTGAAGTTAGAACATTGCAGTGGACAAAATACTGCTAAACATTTCGCATGGTATGCTAACGATTCTAGCAGCCTGCTGCTTTGAATAATAATAATAATAATGCTTTTTATTATAGGCACAAGGCCTGGAATTTGTGGGGAGGGGGTAGTCAATTACATCAACCCCAGTACTTGACTGGTACTTAATTTATCGACCCTGAAAGGACGAAAGGCAAAGTCATAGTGGGACTGAACTTGAAGCCATGCCACTGGGAAGAAAATTTCTTAGTGGCACGTAAAATGCACCATCCGATCGTGGCCGTTGCCAGCCTCCCCTGGCACCTGTGCCGGTGGCACGTAAAAAGCACCCACTACACTCATGGAGTGGTTGGTGTTAGGAAGGGCATCCAGCTGTAGAAACACTGCCAGATCAGACTGGAGCCTGGTGCAGCCTTCTGGCTTCCCAGACCCCAGTTGCACCGTCCAACCCATGCCAGCATGGAAAGCAGATGCTAAACGATGATGATGATGATAACCACACCATCACCCATATAATTATAATCACCTGTGAAGTAGTTATAATTATACAGGTGTGGGTGGAAGTGGAGGTGGAGGGATAAGACCTCAAGAAAATAAGATGATGGGACATACAGACAGACCTGAGAAACTGAAGTGATGTTTGATAGACAGCATTTGATGGCATATTCTGGTTCTTTGAAGAACTTCACTGGTGGCAGCAATAACCTAAAGAAGACAATAATAATAATAATAACAATAAAAATTTGGACACAAGGGCAGCAATTTTGAGTGGAGGGGGTTAAGTTGATTACATAATCCTGGTTTGTTGATTGATACTTTTTTTATTGATCACCAAAGAATGAAAGGCAATGATGACCTCAGTAGGGTTTGAACTCAGAATGTAAAGAGTCAGAAGAAATATTGAATGCCTTGATGCAGAACCAGGCAGCGGCTCTCATGGCTTCTGGTCTTAACTGATTGGAAGTGTTATCATGTACATTGTTTTGTCTTGGTATAAAAGATGGGCTACAGCAAATATTCTGCTCAATACCACAGATTTGCTTGTCAGTTGTTTGACCTTAACCAGTTGAGCATGTCCCTTAGTGGCTGATGATATGTGCATCTCTGATTATAGCCATTATAGCCATGTGTTGAGAGGGATTTTTTTTGGTCTTGAATAAATCACCTCTGGAAACATGGTTATTTTGTTCAACATCCTTAAACAACCCTTATTCAGGGACATTTTGAGCGGGATGGGTTACTTGACAAGAAGAAAATTGAGCAAAAGAAACTGATGAAAAAAAAATACTGAGGTCATTTTGTTAAACTGCACCCTTGAAGGTGGTGCCTGAGCCTGACCACTGTCCAATAACTGAAACAAGCAAAAGACAAAACAATAGAAGTCTGTTGGGCAGGTAAATGTAAAGGCCAATGGAACGACCAACAAGGTGAAATACAGGTAACATCCAGGTACTTACTTGTTTATATGTAATATCTCTGAATTTCCATAATCAACATAGAAAACCTCCACTACTTTGACATAAGCCTTCTGCACATCATCAATGACAGTCTCAACCCTCTTCACCCGTGCACGGTACCAGTTATTGTCCAAGGAGTACTGGGCAAAAACAAAGTCGTCTGAGAATAAAGAAAAGATAGAGAATGGAATAGAAATGACAGGTCGAACCAAAACTGGTCGTTATCACTCCACAGACAAACTGACAAGCAAAGGTACAGGTCAGTGTTTCTCAACCATTTTTTGCATGTGGACCCTCTTTGAACCCTTTTTTACTCAAGTGGACCCTCCTAACCATTCAATGTTTCAAAATGAAGCTATTATATTTTTATAATATCATTGAGAATTTTATGAAAAAATTAAAATATTTTGTGTAATTTAGAAGTATAAGCAATTTATAGCAGTGGGCCTCCCCACCAAGGTTTATATGACCCCTAAGGTCCATATGGAACCCAGTTGAGAATCACCGATATACGTGATGTTTTAACAGAGTGGTTCATAAACTTTTTCAGGCCTGCCACCCCTTTGGTTCCAAGACCACATTCCTAGTGGTCCCTCACCCACCATCAGAGATATAAACCATTTTCTGCAGGGAGTTTCTTACATACATGCTAAAATATGGTATGTCCCTGCAGATTTTGAATTGCAAAGGTTCCACGAGAACCAATAATGGCATTGATCTCACTAGTCTGTGAGGGCCCGCAAAGGCCACAGACACTGACTCTTTCTATAGACCCAACAAATAAAATTAATTTTCTCAGGGATAAAATCAACCAAAAATAAAGAAAACAACAACAAAAAAAAAAAGAAAGAAACAAGTGCAGATGTTCTCAACTGTTTAGAAGTATTTCCCCATGGACAGACCTGGCTTTCATGGAAAACTGGAAACAAATAACTTGGCATGTATCATCATCATCGTTTAACGTCCACTTTCCATGCTGGCATGGGTTGGACGATTTGACTGAGGACTGGCGAACCAGATGGCTGCACCATGCTCCAATCTGACGACGATAATATTCATTCACAACAGTCACATGATGTCTAAACAAGAATGCATAAACACACTCACTCACATATACAATGGGCTTCCACACAGTTTCCATCAACCAGATTTACTCACAAAGCATTGGTAAAGCCCACGGCTATAGTAGAAGACACTTGCTGTGCAGTGGGACTGAACCCAAAACCATGTGGTTGCACAGCAAGCTTCTTAACCACACGGCCATGCCTGAGCATGAAGATAACTAAATAAAAAAGAAAAAGAAAACTGATTTACCAAGCTTTACATCTAATAACATGTTGTCTTTAATGCCTGATGCAGCCAAACACCAATTCTCTATCTGCTTCATCAGTGACTTCAACTTTTGAATGTTTGAACATTTCTGCACCATGAAGTCAGAAGGGTTTTTCAAATGCGTCACCAACACTTGTTCAACTTGACCTGAAATGAAATATCCAAAAACAGAATCACCATTATTGTGTGTTTAATTTTGTTGGGTTCAAGCAAAGGAAAAAAAAAACAGGTTTTGTGCTGACAATGTTATGATGCAGAGACGTGGGGTCTAAGAGAGGCGGAAAGGAGGCGACCAGATGTACTTGAGATGAGATACTTGAGAGCCATGGATGGTGTGATAGAGATGGACAGGATGAGGAATTAGGAGGTGTGAAGGCAAGCAGGAATGAGAGAAAATCCATGTACCAGAATGGATAGATGAATTTTGAGGTGGTTTGGCCACATGGAGCGGATGGATGAGCGGATTATGACACTTCCACTCATTTACAAGATGACTGTTGTAAATGGGTGGAAGTGGCATAAAAATGGTTCGCATTCATTTCTAACCTTCTGCAGAAATATGTCCAGATATGGGGAAATATTACCTCGCTTGGAAACAGGTCTCAGCAGATTCCATCTGACTCATGCAAACATGGGAAAGTGGTCGTTAAAACAATGAATATTCCAAACATAAATGGATGTAACTGGATACAAAGAATTTTACTCAGAATTGCTAAAGCACCAGACAAAATTCCAATACTTTGCAGAACCTAATTATGCCTTAATTAGGTCTTTTAGTATTCTCGTTACTGTGTCGTTTATTGACATTGTTGTGAATAAATCATGCACTACCTTGTAACTTTGAAATTTCAATGAGGTAAATGCTTAGATTTAGAATGACATTGTAGTTAGGTGTGAGAGGCTGGATCTGGCTGGCTTGATTTTAGAACAGGTAGAATATTTTGGATGGATTCGGCTGGTTTAAATGCTAAATTAAAATACTAAACTTCAATCAAAACAATCCATACCAGATATTGATCTTTGTAGCAGATGGGGTCGCCTCAACGCTTGCTTCTCACAGGGCTTTGGTTCTGGTTCTTTATCTATAATGGAAAACCAAAATACAGAAGATCAGACGAGATGAAACCAAACCATTTAATTATTGGGTTTTTTTTTTACACATATTTCATAAATAAAGCATTGTTTTTATATGTTTATAATGAGACAATCACTGGATCCCTACGTTTACAAACAGGGATAATGAGAAGACAGGCATCAGTGCAACTCGGTGACAATATACTCTTTGAGATATTTTTGTTTAACAGCACCTGCTGATTGTATTTTCACATCAACACACACACCCGTTGAAAAGACAGGATGGTCATAGCTGGAATGTGCTTAACAGGGGTCTGTTCTATAAGGGTTGACTTAGGACTAAGCAATAACAACCACTATGGTTATTATTATTAAGGTGGTGAGCTGGCAGAGTGGTTAGCACGCTCGGCGAAATGCTTAGCAGCATTTTGTCTGTTGCTATGTTCTGAGTTCAAATTCCACCAAAATCAACTTTGCCATTTGTCCTTTCGGGGTCAATAAAATAAGTACCAGTTGAAAACTGAGGTCAATGTAATCGACTCATTCCTTCCCCCAAAATGGCTGCCCTTGTGGCAAAACTTGAAATTATTATTATTATTACTAAGGTGGCACGTAAAAAGCACCCACTACACTCATGGAGTGGTTGGCGTTAGGAAGGGCATCAAGCTGTAGAAACTCTGGCAGATCAGATTGGAGCCTGGTGCAGCCTTCTGGGTTCCCAGACCCCAGTTGAACCGTCCAACCCATGCCAGCATGGAAAGCGGACGTTAAACGATGATGATGATGATGATGGTGAGCTGGCAGAAACCTTAGCACGCTGGGAGAAATGCTTAGCAGGATTTCATCTGTCTTTACATTCTGAGTTCAAATTCCACCAAGGTCGACTTTGCCTTTCATCCTTTCAGGGTTGATAAATCAAGTACCAGCTGAACAATGGAGTCGATGTAATTGACTCATCCCCTCCCCTCAAAATGGCTGACCCAGTGGCAAAACTCGAAACCATTATTATTATTATTATTATTATTAACTGGCAGAATCACGAACATGTCAAGCCAAATGCTTAGCTGCGATTCATACATCTTCACATTCTGCGCCCAACTTTGCCTTTGATCCTTTCAGGGTTGAGCCCCGGGCCGACCAATGCCTTGTGAGTGGATTTGGTAGACGGAAACTGAAAGAAGCCTAACGTGTGTATATATATATATGCGTGTGTGTTTGTTCCCCTAGCATTGCTTGACAACCGATGCTGATGTGTTTATGTCCCCGTTACTTAGCAGTTCGGCAAAAGAGACCGATAGAATAAGTAATGGGCTTACAAAAGAATAAGTCCCGGGATCAAGTTGCTCGACTAAAGGCGGTGCTCCAGCATGGCCGCAGTCAAATGACTGAAACAAGTAAAAGAGAAAGAGAAAGAGCTGAGGACGGGGGTGGGGGGTTTCAATGTAATCGACCCCCCCCCCCAATTGCTAATCTTGGGCCAAAATTTGTAATCACCATCATCATCATCATTATTATATACACACTGTGCCCCGTCTTCTCCTACCTGAGGTCCTTATTAATTTTCATCAAACGAGCTGTAATTTCATCTTTTGTCTCCATGGACACAGGATGAGGCTGAGTAAGGAATATAATCAACCCACAATCTTCCGCAGGCAGTGGTTTGACGGTCTGCAACATAAAGCTGGGTGTGATGTCCTCTTACTTACCAAAGGCCTTAGGATATGAAAACGACTGGAAGCTGAGGGTGATGTCTTTGCTGCTCTCCAAATCTTCCTCAGTGATGGCTTCTGGAAATTCTCCAAGTGATGAGATCAAATGCCTGTGGTGGGATCAGAAACATCAAAAGCTCAAGTTAACTTCTTTACAATAATTTCTTACATATTTTTTTAGTTAGGTGTGTGTGTGTGTGCGGCGAACGTTGTACAGGCCTGATTGCAGAAGGAAATACTGTACTACCACGGTATCAAATTATCTCCCTTTGACTGCGGAGGGCCAGGTTACGATATTTAAACCATCAACCCGTTTGTTACCGTATTTCTGTTGAAATATACCGACATTTGTGTCAGTTCATTTTGAAATTAATCAAGAATTTATTAAAACAACTTTGTCATTAATCACCTGGTGTTTGTAGCCTAATTTAGTACAAAACTTTAGACGAGAGATTATCATTTAGATCATTTGAATTCTTTAAAATTCAGATTACTCTGTCAAACGTAACGTTTCTTTATTCACATTGTTTTAAATTAATACTCTCTTTTACTTGTTTCAGTCATTTGACTGCGGCCATGGTGGAGCACCGCCTTCAGTCGAGCAAATCGACCACGGGACTTATTCTTTGTAAGCCCAGTACTTATTCTATCGGTCTCTTTTGCCGAACCGCTAAGTTACGGGGACGCAAACACACCAGCATCGGTTGTCAAGCAATGCTAGGGGGACAAACACAGACACACATACATATATACGACAGGCTTCTTTCAGTTTCCGTCTACCAAATCCACTCTAAAGGCATTGGTCGGCCCGGGGCTATAGCAGAAGACACTTGCCCAAGATGCCACGCAGTGGGATTGAACCCGGAACCATGTGGTTGGTTAGCAAGCTACTTACCACACAGCCACATCTGCGCCTATAATCCTGCATTATCTCGTAGCTTTGAGACTGGACTGGGCGATACATTGTGCTCTTGAGCAAAACACTTCATTTTACCTTGCTCCAGTGCACTCAGCTGGCAAAAACTGAATAACTCTGCAGGGGGCTGGCATCCCATCCCGGTGGGGAATATATGTGCCACTGAAACCAGGAAACTGGCTCTTATGAGTCGGTATGACTCACAAAGGTAAATTTACCTGTATACAATTTCCAAATACTTACTTGTGCTTTTCATCCAGCTCAATGCGTCCCAGTCTTCCAATATGTTTAACAATGTCTTCACTTGGAAGAAATCTAAAGAAGAAAAATAAAGAAAAACCATCACAACTCAGAACACGGAACAAACTTTAGAGGATTACTATTCTCTAGGGACCCACCACAAGGTCCAGTCCATGTTGTGTGGTGGTCTGTGCACCTCCATGACTCTGAGTTTTGCCAGCAGAGCACTAGCTCTAGATATGCCTTCTTATACTGGACAGGTCAAATGATTAGAGGTCAGAATAACATGGGTCACTTTGTTCAAGAGGTGAAAATGGGTTTGTGTAGGATCAACACCTCCCCTACCAAGGAAAAATCAAAGTTACAAAAGTATCAATGACAATTCAAAACTGACAAGACATGGAAGAAAAACCATTCCACAACAGACAATTGGATTCTGGACAGCTCCGTGCTGGCCAGTTCCATGTCAAACTGTCCAACCCATGACAGCATGGAAAGTGAAGATTAAACGATGATGATGATGTTCAAAAACCTGTCGTCTTGTATAATACACATCTGCAGCACAATGATGATATGACGACAAAAGTTTTCCTTTATTCTGACTTTCTTAGAATGAAGTAATGCTATGGCAGAGATATTGGCGTGGTTTGCCATTGCCTTCCTCAACTGGATGGCCACTGGCTTGCAAGGAGCTCTTCCATCCATCGGCAGGTTTTGTTTTTAGTCCTGCTAGGTATCAAGACACCTTTCTCAAGCTACTCAAATGGAGGGGTCAGTTTAGCCACTGAACACTTGACCATTTTACAGATAGCACTGGTTTACATGGTACCAGTAGCAGGTCCCATTAGTCTGTGATGAGATCCCCGACCAGACTGTAGCATCATAAATTGCTGGCCTAAATGACAAAATAACTAAATGAGAAGAACAGAACAACAAGGAGAAAAATCTCAGTGGACACTTACCGGAATGGTGCTTCGTTACTTTCAGGCAATTTCAGATAACATGGAATATTTTCTGCTTTTTTGATGGTGTTTATAACTTTCAAGATATTGCCATGAATTTCTTCAGTGTTGTTTAACATCTCAACAGCAGCTGCAGACAGAAGCAGAGGTCAAGGTTTCTAATTCGAACTAAACCATACATACAATTCTGGAGATCGTCATCATAAAACAACACACTCAGCCCCTTTTCTACACATACACATATGTCCCTGAAGAGAAGCCTGTTCACCTGATAGGTAACGAGTCACTTCTCTCGTACTGTCACCTATGAAGGACAGCAGTAGACTTGTCTGCTTCCAGTACCCACTGCCATCACCTTCTTTCAGATGTGTTGCAAACAACTTGCACAAGTAAGTGCTACCAGTCGAAAGCTCCGTATACCAGCAAGTGTTTGGGGTCATCAGGAGAGAATGCGCACCATTTCAGGGCCTACCTCTCGACGGTATCATTGTGCACCAGCCCCCTACTCACTGATAAGAGGCCCCATTTGCTGTAATGATGATATACATACAACAGACTTCTTTCCGTTTCCGTAAACCAAATTCATTCACAAGGCATTGGTTGGCCCCACAGCTATAGTAAAAGACATTTGGCCAAGGCGCCGTGCAGTGGGACTGAACCCAGAATAGAAACCACATGGTTGCAAAGCAGGCTTCTTAACCACACAACCACACACACCTACAGTATCTAAAGTAATACAATGAAACATGCAAATACAGCTTTTTCTCAAAAAAATAAAACAAACTACAAAAGACTTACAGTTAAAATCAGTTTCCAAATTCTTCAAATCTTCAGTCAATTGTTTTTTCTGTAACAAAAAAAAAAAAGTAACAAAATGAAGAAAATGGCCTGGAATATTGTGAATAATGATTTTATTCAATTTACTTGTAAACCATAATGGAAGGGTGTATGCCGTTAGGTGAATGGTTCACAGAAGCCGTCCCATCTCCCTAAAATTATCTACATTTCACGAGACATCTACTCACAGACATCCCACAGCTGCACACGTCACACAGCCACCTTATCCTAAACTAACCAGTGTAATATACTATATAATCATGCAATCCCCTCTCTCTCTTTCGGAGAGGCACTGAGCAGCTATACGCACACATACACACACACGGCAGTAACTTCCACCTACCGAATTCAATCACAAAGCTTCGGTCGACTCGGGGCTATAGTGGAAGAAACCTACCCAAAGTGCCACGCAGTGGGGCTGAACCCGAAACCATGTAGTTAGGAAGCAAGCTCCCTAACCACACAGCCATGCCATAATTAATAAGGGTGTAATTCTACAAACTAAACCAGACAAGTGACCCAATAGAGCCAAGAAAGCTGTTACGAGACAGTAATTTTACTTACGAAATCCTCAGATTGTAACTTAGTCTCCTCAAATGTTTTCATTGCTTCTTCAATTAACTGCATTTCTCTGAAACAGAATGGTAAACAACATGACATCATAGAATATCTAAGTTACATGTCCTCCTCCTCATCATCATCATTTTAATGTCAAATTTTCTATGCATGTACGAGTCAGATGGTAACATTTTGAGGCACATTTTATATGACTGGATGCTCTTCCTGTCACCATAGCTCCCCTGTTTCCAAAACAGGTAATATTTCCCCATGATGATGATGATCATCATCATCGTTTAATGTCTGTTTTCCATGCAAGCACAGGTTAGACGGTTTGACCGGGATCTGGGAAGCCAGGAGGCTGCACCAGGCCCAGTCTGATCTGGCAGAGTTTCTACAGCTGGATGCCCTTCCTAACGCCAACCACTCCGTGAGTGTAGTGGGTGCTTTTTACGTGCCACTGGCACAGGTGCCAGGGGAGGCTGGCAGCACCCACAATCGGTTGGTGCTTTTTACGTGCCACCGGCACAGAAGCCACTCAAGGCAGCGCTGGCATCGGCCACGTTCAGATGGTGCTTTTTATATGCCATTATTACAGAAGACTGGAAACAAAGGTTACCATTGTCTTGCAAGTTTCTTGACAACTTCACCAGTGCTGGTGTTGCCATGTAAAAAGCACCTGGAACATTCTGTAAAGTGGTTGGCATTAGGAAGGGCATCAACTCATAGAAACCATACCAAAGCAGACAGCAGAGTTTTGCGCCATCTTGTGACTTGCTAGTTCCTGTCAAAGTGTCATACCCATGCCAGCATGGGAAATGGACATTAAATGATGATAATGACAATGACGTAATGTCAACAATATTTTATGACAACGACGACGATATAGGTGTTGCCACCACTACCAACATCATCATCATCATTTAACGTCCGCTTTCCATGCTAGCATGGGTTGGACGAATGACTGAGGGCTGGCGAACCAGATGGCTGCACCAGGCTCCAATCTAGATCTGGCAGAGTTTCTACAGCTTGATGCCCTTCCTAACGCCAACCACTCTGAGAGTGTAGTGGGTCCCTTTTACGTGCCACCAGCACAGGGGCCAGTCAGGCAGTACTGGCAATGACTTCGTTCATCATTTAATATCCCCTTTCCATATTGTCGAGCTCCAATGTTTGCTTTAATATTGTTTGTGCAGAAAGGGTGTTGATTCCACCCTGCACATTGCAGCACCACAAGGCAGTGTCACTAACTGCAAAGACATACCCCTTTGACTGAGTATGGGGTATAAGAGAGGCGAAGGTGGCTTTATGTTAGATGCTGAGGGGTTGACATATGACGGGAACAGGTGACTTTGATGTAGTGGAGATACATGGTTACCTTGCATTACATAAGGGTGGACAAGCAGGAGTAGCTAGTGAGAGAGACGAAGAAGGCGGTGGTGGTGGTGAGATGTTGGAGAATTGTGTCAGGGTACAAAGTGAGTAGAAGGGAGAACAGGGACAGAGACCCAGGATGGGTAGGTGAGTAAGTTTGCCAGCGTTTGAAAGGAAAGAGGCAGATAGGATGAAGGGGATACAGGTGAATATCAGTTGTGGTGATTGGTGGGGTGGGGGTGATGATGGAAATAGGATGAGGAGGAGGTGATAAGCAGCAGTAGAGAAAGGGTGGAGAGCAGGTGCATAAATAAAGTGAAAATACTTTAGTCTCACCTCGTTTGTAGCTTTGCATGTAAGAAATGGAAATATTCATGGATTGCTATGCTGACTGTCACAAGGTGTTCTTTATCCTTTGATGCCAATGTAGATAATTCCTAAAGACAAGACAAATGTACAAATAGACAGGTAAAAACAAAAGAGAAACATGCTGGGTATGAGATGTTTTGGCATCGCCATTTTGGTGCTGCTGGTTTCACACTAACATATTTGACAGACATTTTAACCCTTTCGTTATCAACCCAGCTGGAACCGACTCTGGTTCTGTAGTACAAAGGTCTTGTTTTCATAAGTTTTGAAATAAAATCCTCCACCAAACCTTAGTCACAATTTATGTGCCTAACATTTTACTAAATTCTTTGTTATATTTAACCCTTTAGCATTCAGAATACTCTGTTAAATGTAATACTTTTTCACTCAAATTGTTTTGAATTAATCATGCATTATCTTTACAGCTTTGAGGTTTCAATGATGTGATTGTTTATTTTCAGAATGGTATTGTAGGTTAGGAGTGAGAGGCCAGATATGGCCAGTTTGAATATAAAACATGTAGAATATATTGGGCCGGATTTGGCCGGTTTAAACACTAAAGGGTTAAGATTAATTGAAAGAAACACAGAATCTCAACAGAAAAATGGTAACAAAAGGATTAAAACACATGACTTGTATAGTTTCATGAGAAATATGCTTTGCAGAAGTTTAGCCCTTTTGATACCAACCCGGCTGAAACCACAATCTTACAATCATGGATCCTACACCCTGACCCTTTTAACCCTTTTGATACCAACCCAGCTGAAACCGCCTCTGGCTCTGTAGTACAAATGTCTTGTTTTCATAAGTTTTGAATTAAAATTTTCCTCCAAACCTTAGTCACAATTTATGTTCCTAACACTAGCTTAATGGTAACTAAGTTATTTTACTAAATTCTTTGTTATATTTACAATTAATTGAAAGAAACACAGAGCATCTCAACAGAAATATGGTAACAAAAGGGTTAAAATATATAATAGAGAAATGATTTTTTACCCTTTTGTTACCAACCCAGCTGAAACCACCTCTGACCCTGTAGTACAAATGGCTTGTTTCCATAAGTTTTGAATTAAAATCTTCCACCAAACCTTAGTCACAATTTATCTTCCTAACTCTAGCTTAATGATAACTAAGTTATTTTACTAAATTCTTTGTTATATTCAAAATTAATTGAAAGAAACACAGAGCATCTCAACAGAAATACGGTAATGAAAGGGTTAATGTTTCTTTCTCTCTCCCTCTTTGTTTAAGCATATTTCTCATTATATGTCGGAACGTTTATGTCATTTGTGTTCAATTAATAAATTGTAATGATCCTCTCTCTCTCTCAATCCGTATGTGGATATTTCTGAAAGTGCATGCTCCAGGGCCAAAAGGCCCTGCCAACGAAACTAGAAGCATCCAAAAAGATGCACTTAATCATTTCATTCTGAAAATATTTATATATATATGTATATATACACATACAAGAGGGGGTTGAAAAGTTCCTGGCTTTGAGTAAAAGAAAATACAGGAGGATCAGTTAATTGTGATTTTATTCAACATATTCCCGTCTCAGATATTCACACACTTATTGCAACGGTCCTTCAGTTTTTCTATGCCCTGCAAAAGAACTTGGAAGGCAGGGCCTCCAACCAGGCCTTTTGCTATACCCTTAAAACCAGGAATAATAATAATAATAATAAAAGATGGGCTACAGCAAATATTCTGCTCAATACCACAGATTTGCCTGTCAGTTGTTTGACCTTAACCAGTTGAGCATGTCCCTTAGTGGCTGACGATATGTGCATCTCTGATCACGAGCAGAAGTAGTGGGGGAGCATCATAGCCATGTGTTGAGAGGGATTCTTTGGGGTTTGAATAATTCACCTCTGGAAACATGGGTGGTTCTTTCAACATCCTTAACCCTTTCGTTACTATATTTCTGACCAAATTACACCCCTTATGTGTTTCAATTAATTTCTAACGTAATCATAAATTTAGTCTGGTTTCATTAAACAACTACAACTTTTTTATTTATCGATATATTAATCTGATTTTTGGAAGATAATTTAATGAAATATTCTCAACCAATTCTATACTACTATTTTTGTCACAAAGTGACTCTTTGCAGGTAGATACAGGTAAATTCCACAAAATATAAAATTATTAAAATTTTGTTCAAACATCGCTATAGAAAATGGGTTATTAGCTAATATTCAATTGGGTATACAACAAAATTTTACGATAGAATTTGTTATTCTGGGTAACTTTCTGATACCCATAATAATATTTATGGCAAAATAGGCCTTAATTTCATTTAAGGTTGTGGGAAATAACAAACTATCCTTTCTTTCGCTTTGTTTACGTTTAGCGTAACGATTTCAAATGGGCTCATTCGAAAAAGTAAAAAGAAATATATAAGGCTTTACTCTCCTGGGAAAGTCTGGCTTGGACTAGTTTCTTCAGAAAAATCACCGAAAGAAACGGTTTTTAAATTTTCACTCCATTCAGGTGCCAATTCGTTTTCTTTATCGCTATCGGAGATCTCAGATTCACTGTTTTCACTTTCGGAAAATGAAACATCAAATTCATTATCAAATACCATGTGCTTTTTTTTTTCAGTCATAGAGTTAGATTTATGAAGGTCTTCAGTAGAAAATCCTTCGAATTCTGACTCGCTGCTTGATATAATGAAATTCGTATCCATTTTTTGTCAGAATTACAAATTTTGAAAACACAATAGGAACAAATTTCGGAAAAAAATCTCCCAAAATTCACGGAATTAAAATTACACTTCGATTATTGTACAAAACTGTAGTTGAACTGTTTACGAAGTATAATACGTGTTTTCACGAATGTACTAAAGAGATTTGCTCTGATATTCTCATTTAAATATGAATAGGTAAATTCGGGCGGCTTTGGGCGGTTTGGTTTCATAAACCAAAATTTTTTTCGGGCGGCTTTGGGCGGTTTGGTAACGAAAGGGTTAAACAACCCTTATTCAGGGACCTTTTGAGCGGGATGGGCTACTCAACCTGAAGAAAATTCTAATTGGGCCCCACCTGCAAGGTCATGTGCTGTTTATCTTGATATGAGATCACCATGTCGCGCACATATGGTTGTGATGCATGTGCCTGGTGTACCCTTATCAGACGGGTAGTCATGATGGGTATACTGGGTTTTGTATATTTTACCCCAGTGTCACTTTGATGGCATGCACTGCTCTCTCACTCAATAATAATAATAATAATAGTTTCAAATTTTGGCACTAGGTCAGCAATTGGGGGGGGGAGGAAGAGGTATGCTGATTACATCAATCCCAGTACTCAAATGGCACCTATTTTATCGACCCCAAAAAGGACGAAAGATAAAGTTGACCTTGCTGGAATTTGAACTCATATCGTGAAGACAGAAAGCATTTTGCTCAGCGTGCTAATGATTCTGCCAGCTCACCATCTTAATGATGGTAATAACGATCAGAAGAAGAACCCAGTGAAATGGAACAAAGTGCTGTTACCTTTAACGATGATTTCATTTTGTTTATCACGATACTTGCTGTAGGTAAAGATTCTTTCAAACTGTCCAACAAATTCTCATTCTGAAACAACAACAAAGAATCAATAGAGCAATAAAAACATATATTAATTAGAGAATATTCTTTTATTAGTTTCAGTACTTTGACTGCGGCCATGCTGGAGCACCGCCTGATATTAAGATGTACAGAAAATAAAACAAAGATAACAGTAATAATAACATAGGAACAAGGCCTGATATTATTCGCAGGGGGAGGAGAAAGATGATTAAATTGACCCCAGGGTGGGATTTTTCTTGTCAGACGGAATTTGCTCAGGTGGATTTTCTATGACTGGATACCACCCCAGTTGCCAGCCCTCACCTGTTTCTAAGTAAGGTAATGCTTCCACATGGCCAGGTATGTGTTCAGGGAAGATTGGACACAAACAACACCACTTGTATTGACATCAATACAAGGAGACAGTAACATGCACATATAAGACAGGCTTCTTTCAGTTTCCATCTACCAAATCCACCTACAAGGCTTTGGTCAGCCTGAGGCTATAGTAGAAGACACTTGCCCAAGGTGCCACGCAGTGGGACTGAATCCAAAGCCTTGTGGTTGGGAAGCGAATTTCTTAACACACAGCCACACCTGCATCTATAAAATATAAATAAATGTGCCCCTTTAAAGCCTAGCCAGTCTCATGGGCCCGGTTTCCCAGTTTCTATGGCGTATGTGTTCCCCAGATGGACGGGACGCCAGTCCATTGCAGCGCTATTCATTTTTGCCAGCTGAGTGGACTGGAGCAATGTGAAATGAAGTGTTTTGCTCAAGGACACAACGCGTCGCTCGGTCCAGGAATCGAAACCACAATCTTACGATCATGATGCTGACACCCTAACCACTAAGCCATGCGCCTCCACTCTCCTGCATCTATACAATAAGATAAAATTCGAAATGGTAATTCTTGAAGTCAAGTTTAGGATTAAAGACACCATCATCATCATCATCGTTTAACGTCCACTTTTCATGCTAGCATGGGTTGGATGATTGACTGAGGGCTGGTGAACCAGATGACTGCACCAGGCTCCAATCTTGATCTGGCAGAGTTTCTACAGCTGGATGCCCTTCCTAATGCCAACCACTCCGAGAGTGTATTGGGTGCTTTTACGTGCCACCAGCACGGGGGCCAGTCAGGCGGTACTGGCAATGACCTCGCTCGAATCTTTTACACATGCCACCGGCACAGGTGCCAGTAAGGCAACGCTGGTAACAATCACACTCAAATGGTGCCTTTTAAGTGCCACTGGCACAATAAAACTGAATAATCCTAGATAAGAAGACCAGAGAAATGAGGAAAATGTGACAATTCTCAACGTACGTGTTTCTCAATAGCAATAATGTTATGTCCCTTGTGTTTGCCAATTATCACACATCGAGAGCAAATGTTCACTTCGTCATCTTGGCAGTAATACTCAAGGATCCGATTCTTATGAACAAGGCACTTGTCGACTTCTTGGTTGCTTGAAAAGATGGAAATAAAAGTTAAATATAAAAAAAAATTAATGCAGAAATATACTGGCAAAATTTGAAATGATGTTAACCCTTTCGTTACCAACCCGGCTGAAACCGCCTGTGGGTCTGTAGTACAAATGTCTTGTTTTCATAAGTTCTGAGTTAAAATCTTCCACCAAACCTTAGTCACAATTTATGTTCCTAACACTAGCTTAATGGTAACTAAGTTATTTTACTAAATTCTTTATTTTATTTAAAATTAATTGAAAGAAATACAGAACATCTCAACAAAAATACGGTAACAAAAGGGTTAATCTAAGACTATGTATGTAATCAAAATTCTTTAAACAAATAGAAATAAATTTTAAGAAAAAAAAATACAAATTAAAGCAGAAATAAATTGACATCATTTGAATAATTAACCTTTATATTAATGATGCTAATGTAAGAATACCTATGTAACCAAAATTCTTGTTCTAAGCCCCTGCATAGGAGATGGTGCCCAGACCAGACCAAGGTATATTAAATTCATTCAGTTGTTGAACATAAATAAATCTTGGAATTAAATGGTTTTGATTTACTGTCAGGTGATTTTTGGCCAGCCCTGTATATGTCAAAGAATAAGGTATCTAATGATGATTGAGAGCAAACTGTCAAAATGTAGTGTTTATGTGAATATTAAAGAAAAAAAACCTGTCACCATTAGAAATGAGGCTAAAACTCTAAAAAATTATAATTGTTTTTCTTTACATCAAAAGAATTTAGAAACTTCGAGAGAACGTGAAATAACCCCTTTTTAATGGTTGAACTTGAAATAGATAGAGCTATAAATAATAATATGTAGGGCGTTAGGAAGGGCATCCAGCTGTAGAAACACTGCCAGATCAGACTGGAGCCTGGTGCAGCCTCCTGGCTTCCCAGACCCTGGTCGAACGGACGTTAAACGATGATATTAGGTTAAAAAAACCTTTTGGATAAAAAAAGCTGAAGGCTGCACATGGAGAAATTGAAAGGATTGCTTTAGTCCAGTGGTGGAACATCTCTCATATTTTCAAAGGATGTGGGTTCAAGTCTCAAGGTAGCCTTCAACTTTTTCTGTCAAAAAGGGATTTTTAACCCAATATTTACAGGTCATTATTTATTTCTGTTTTTTAATTTGAGTTTAACCATCCAAATGGAATTATTTCTATTTCTTCACTTTCAAGATGGAAAAGTCTGTGAACTTACATTGCAGCCGTCTCTGAACCTAGTGGGACAGACTGATGCATTTTGAGAGCAACAGAATTGGTGTGGACCTGGAAAATAGAGGTACATCGACAATAACATCAACAAGAACAACAACATAGACAAAAGTGAGAAACAAATGTCATCATCAGAGATTATTGTAAAGAACAAATATTTGGTTTAACCCGTCAGAATTCAGATTACCCTGTCACCTGTAATTATTTATTCACAATATTTTCAATAAGCCAGCAGGGTGGCGTCATTTTGAAGGCTAAAACAATGTGAAGCGCATTGTGACCAGCGATGTGTAACAACATCTGATAGCCTGGTCGGTCACGTTGATCAACGTTGTTGATCACGTGATTTTCAATAAGAGTGGCAAGCTGGCAGAATCGTTGGCACGCTGGGCAAAATGCTTAGCGGTAATTCATCTGCCAATATTTCGTTCTGAGTTCAAATTCCGCCAAAGTCGATTTTGCTTTTCCTCCTTTTGGGGTCGATTAAATAAGTACCAGTTACGCACTGGAGTCGATGTAATGGACTAAATCCCTTTGCCAGTCCTTGTTTGTCACCCCTATGTTTAGCCCCCTGCGGGCAATAAAGAAATAAATATTTTCAGTTAGTGAAGGCATGTAGCCAAGTGGTTAGGCTGTTGCACTCACGATTGCTAGACTGTGACTTCGATTCCCAGATCAGGCGGTACCTTGTGCTCTTCATTTCACATTGCTCCAGTTCCCCTTTTGATCAAGGGGGACTGTTGGCCTGCTTACCTAGCCAGCAGGGTGGTGTCATTTGATGGCTAAAACGATGTAAAGCGCACTGTGGCTAGGGATGTGTAACAACATCTGATAGTCTGGACAGTCGCGTGGTCACGTGATTTTGAATTAATCATAAATCATATTTTGTAGAGTCAAGACTTCAGTGATGTGATTGTTTAGTTCAAGAATAACACTGAGAGGTAGGTGTGAGAAGCTGGATAGGGCTGGTTTGAACATAAAACAGGTGGGGGGGGGATTTTGGCTGGATTTACCCAGTTAAATGCTGAAGGGTGAAACCTATGATTAAGCTACAAAATAGGGGGGGTGGCAGTAGTAGTGGTAATAGTGATAGTTGTAATAGTGGTGTTAGTGGTGGCAATAGCAGTGGTGGTGGTAGTGGTAATAGTGGTGGTAGTGGTGGTGGATGGCACTGACCTTTTTGAAACACTGATTGCACATCGCTACGTCACACTGGAGGCATTCAATGTCAGCGGACACCTGATGACATTCAAAACAGAAAACTACAAAGAGAAGACACGTAATAAAACATTCAGATTAAACCACAAGAAGATAACAGGTTGTTGTTCAAGTTGTCGTTGGTGTTTTATCCTATGTCCAGTTCTGATTGGCCAAGCCTGTGATCAAAGTTGCTCCAGCTGTGGCTGTATCACAAGATGCCAAGACTAGGAGACACAAATTTCTATCTCACACACATTTAACCTTTGAGCATTTACATTATTCTGTCAAAAGTAAGGTTTATTTATTCTGTTTTTTATTAATCATGCATTATTTTGTAGCTTTGAGATTTTGATGAGGTAACTGTTCATTTTAAAAATGATATTGTGGCGTAGGTTTAAGAGACCAGAACTGGCCAGTTTGAGCATTAACCCTTTTGATACCAACCTGGCTGAAATCACCTCAGGCTCTGTAGTACAAATGTCTTGTTTCCAAAAGTTCTGAATTAAAATCGTCCACCAAACCTTAATCACAATTTATGTTCCTAACACTAGCTTAATGATAACAAAGTTATCTTACTAAATTCTTTGTTATATTTAAAATTAATTGAAAGAAATACCGAGCATCTCAAAATAGATACAGTAACGAAAGGGTTAAGCAAGTAAAATATTTTGGCCGGTTATGGCCAGTTTAAATGCTAAAAGGTTAAACACATGACTGTCTTCCTACCTTTGATCCAACAGAATATCCAGGATGTTGACTGCTGGAGAGGGAGAGGGCTGCATCAACTGACCCTCATTCTCAGTTCCAGCAGACTGGAGCAATGTGAAATAAAATGCCTTGCTCAAAGACACAATGTACTGCTCCATGCAGAAATTGAACCTGCAACCTAATGAGCTTCAGCCTAACAACTGAAACACAATGCCACATACACACATTTCGATTGGTTAAGACTACTGCCATTCGATAAACTGAACAGCTGGGGAAATTAAAAATTTTGTTCCACAAAGTTATGCCTGACAACCTTACCTTGAGTGAAGAACACTGAGAATCAATGTTCTGGTGATTATATAAACAAGTTAATTAGAGAAATGAATTCATTCATCATCATCATCATTATCGTTTAACGTCCGCTTTCCATGCCAGCATGGGTTGGACGATTTGACTGAGGACTGGCGAACCAGATGGCTGCGCCAGGCTCCAATCTGATCTGGCAGAGTCTGGCGGTACAGGCAACGGCCACGCTTGAAATGGTGTCATTTACGTGCCACCTGCACAGGAGTCAGTCCAGTGGCACTGGCAACAACCTCACTCAAATGTTTTGTTCACGTCACTGGCACAAGTGCCAGTGAGGCGACGCTGACAACGATCACGCTCAAATGGTGCTCTTTAGGTGCCAGACAGCTGCTCTGGCAGTGATCCCTCTTGGATGGAGCTGTTAGCGCTCCCCTGGCATGGGTGCCAGTCATCGAATTTGGTTCAATTTCAATTTCGGATGTTTTGATAAGAGCTGGCAAGCCAGAGGGCCACACTAGGCTACAGTCATATGTTTTGATAAGGTTTCTCTAGCCAGATGCCCTTCCTAATACCAACCACTTCACAGAGTGCACTGGGTGTTTTTTCATAGCACCAGCGATATAAAACTATTTATGTAAACAAATTAATCAAGTAAACAAACTTACCGGTTTTGTTTTTCTCCACAACAGGGGCCTTTTCACGAGAGTAAGAGATCGGATTGTGAAACTCCCTGAAAAATAAAGCAATAACCTAAATATCTTCCACCAAACCTTAGTCACAATTTGTGTTCCTAACACTAGTTGAATGATAACTAAGTTATTTTACTAAATTCTTTGTTATATTTAAAATTAATTGAAAGAAACACAGAGCATCTCAACAAATATGGTGACAAAAGGGTTAAAATATATAATAGAGAAACGATTTTTTACCCTTTTGTTACTAACCCAGCTGAAACCACCTCTGGCTCTGTAGTACAAATGTCTTGTTTTCATAAGTTTTGAATTAAATTCTTCCACCAAACCTTAGTCACAATATATGTTCCTAACACTAGCTGAATGATAATATTAAGTTATTTTACTAAATTCTTTGTTATATTTAAAGTAATTGAAAGAAACACAGAACATCTCAACAGAAATATGGTAACGAAAGGGTTAATGATATCATCATCATTTAGCATTCAACTCTTCCATGTCTGTATGGATCAGACAGATATTTGTGGAGGCAGATTTTTTTTTCTAAGGTAAGGTCATATGCCCTTCCTGTTGCCAACCCTCACCTGTTTCCAAGCAAGAGTAATATTTACCCATGGCCAGACATGTTTTCCATGGAAGACTGGAAATGAATACCCGTTTGTATGATGATGATGCTCATTTAAAACTATCATGTGATATCTTGACAGGGGTCAAGATGTCACATGATATACATCCATGTGCTTGTGCACACGCACACACATACAAAGGATCCTCAGATGTTAGGCCTCACTTAAGAAATGACAAGGGACTGGGAGATGCGTGAAGCTGAGTGAAATAGCTATCTTCAACACATACAAGATTGTCCTTTCAGATGCTGGTTCTATGTAAAAAGCACCCAAGCCAGTGCTGTGTTAATGCACCTACGTCACTGGCACATAAAAAGCACCCAGCACACTCTTAAGTCGTTGGCATTAGGAAGGGTATCCAGCCATAGAAACCACGCTTCAACAGACAGTTGGCATCTGGACAGCTTCATGCCAAACCGTCCAACCCATGCCAGCAGGGAAAGTGGATGTTAAACGATGATGATGCACATACACACACACACATATATATATATAGATACAATGGGCTTCTTTCAGTTTCCATTTACCAAATCCACTCACAAGGCTTTGGTTGACCTAGGGCTAAATTAGAAGAGACTTGCCCAAGGCAAGGTTTTGTGCAGTGGGATTGAACCCTAGACAACATGGTTGGGAAGCAAGATTCTAAACCACACAGCCATGCCTATGCCTCTAACAAACACATTCCTTCTTAAAAAAACAGACAAAAGCCAAAGTCAGCAAAGATTATCTGCCTCTAAGCGAAGAATCAGAAGAACTGTCTTACCGTTGGAACAGAGTCTGCTGATTGAGGGCCAACAAACCAGACACATAAATATCCTGTGGCAGGGCTTTCACACTTCCTTTGTTTTTCGTAAAATTTGTGCTTTGCTGTAAAGAGAGTAAGGAGAATTTTTGAAAAAAACTGGTTTTATAATAACTCTTTCCATTATAGTCAAAAGGCTTGAAATTTTGGAGGAGTGGAAGTCAGTCGATAGCACTGACCCCAGCACTCAACTGGTACTTATTTTATTTTTAAGGCGGCAAGCTGGCAGAAACGTTAGCACGCCGGATGAAATGCTTAGCTGTATTTCATCTGTCTACGTTCTGAGTTCAAATTCCACCAAGGTCGACTTTGCCTTGCATCCTTTCGGGGTCGATAAATTAAGTACCAGTTACGCACTGGGATCGATGTAATTGATTTAATCCGTCTGTCTATCCTTGTTTGTCCCCTCAGTGTTTAGCCCCTTGTGGGTAGTAAAGAAATAGGTACTTATTTTATTGCCCTCAAAAGGATGAAAGACAAGTTGACAAGCAGAGGGGTAAGTGATTTTCATAAAGTCAAGTCGTGTTGATTTCCTGCCATTATTCACCAGAGCAAAATTAATATAATGGAGCACATGAAACCAATGATGACCTGAGCTGAAATATCCAAAGAATGGATGAACAATCACCACCAGAACTTGTGAAGATTTTTACTTCATCCACCGTACTCACTACCTTGCAGAAGAGTAAACTCTTGCAGTTCTTTTCTTATTTTACTTCCAAGAGTGAACATGTAAAATATTGTTTAATGGTATACATCAAAGGTTCTCAACCCATTTAGGCCAAAGGCCCACTTCTGACCCTTGGAGTCACAAATGGCACCCTCTAGAAAATATTTTTATTTTTCAATATAAAAATTATTATGACATCAGCTGATAATGATTAAAAAATAAAGAATGTCGTTTTAGATATGCGCTTGTACAGATGTACAAATTGAAATGCAAAAAAAAAATGAAATGATAAATTGAAAGTTTAGTAATTGCATTTATTTCCACCACGCAACACTTATGAGATCAACATGTTGTGTATTTAAAGAATGCTCTTTGGTACAAGACAATCCCTTTTCTCCAAAACGCCCCCCATTGAGCTCCAAATGGCCCCCACCAAAGGGCTATGTGGCCCCCGTTGAGAACCTTTGGTATACATAATTTAGTAGCAAAACCCAAGGGCAAAATATGTTTGCCTTTCAATGCAGATGTGGGTGGTAATGAAAAGCCTTACAAATTTCGACAGCCCTTCCTTTCCAGTATGTCAAACCTCTAAAATTGCTCTTTGGTAATGTCTTTCCCGCAGGCGTTGACTTGCAAAAGCTCAAGAGGAACAATAGTGGCATCCATTGCAGCCATCCTATTGTTTCACTAATTAGAACCACAACTGTGAAAAATACAGACAAAAAAGAAACAAAAAGAAATCACACTGACCTTACACTTTGGACACTTGAGTTTATTCTTGACCGTCAACTTGTTTATACAGGATTCACAAAATGTATGGCCACAGCAAAGCAACTTTGGACGATGGGCATTCACGGAGGAACCTAAGGACAGAAATATCAGAAAAACATACATACATACATACATATTTATATAAATATATATATATATATATATTCTTTCATTCTTTTACTTGTTTCAGTCAGTTGACTGTAGCCATGCTGGAGCACCACCTCTACTCGAACAAATCAACCCCAGGACTTATTCTTTGTAAGCCTAGTACTTATTCTATCAGTCTCTTTTGCCAAACCGCTAGGGTACAGGGACGTAAGCACACCAACACCGGTTGTCAAGCGATGGTGGTGGTGGGGGGGGGCAAACATAAATATTGTCAAGCTTTTGGCAAAATTTGATGCAGATTCTCTGCTCAACTTTGTGTCATGGTCACTGCAATGATCACACGCTACACACCTTTCTTCCAAGCACTGTTGTAAACAGCAGAAGTGAACTGGAACATTTAAAACTTAGTGCACATGCAGAACAAGGTTCAAGGTCAATCTTTGCCAAGCAGCTTTACTCTGCTTGCTTTAGCTTCGTTACTATCGCAACATTCCGGATACTTATTGATCAGACCATGTACAATGTTCCTTTCTTTGTATAATGTATGGTTAGAGACACATCAAAGCTCTTTTATCAATGACTACCTAAAAGACTTCAGCATTAATCTAGAGCCATATAAGAAAGTCTTC
The DNA here is from genome assembly GCF_006345805.1 of Octopus sinensis. Taxonomy (NCBI): domain Eukaryota; kingdom Metazoa; phylum Mollusca; class Cephalopoda; order Octopoda; family Octopodidae; genus Octopus; species Octopus sinensis. The sequence goes on from NC_043020.1 coordinate 28,193,232, forward strand.
CTCCTGACAAATCTTCATGCCAGAGCCTCGTTAGAAAAGGTGCTACGATCCGGCAGGAGACAAGTTGTAACGAGGGAGTTGAAAGGGTCCAGAACCACGAGTAAATGAGTTACAACAGTTGTGAACCACCCCAATACACTCATACAGAAGGGCGAACGAAGATATATACATACACATTTTTTTTCTCACTCTCTCAAGCTCTTGGACTCATAATGCCGGTTTCCATGGCGTATAAGTAACCGAGATCACAACATTCTATTTAAACGGGACAGTGGACCGCCGCAGAGTTCGAGGCCAGCAATTTTGAAGGGAGAGGACAGGTCATTACATCGTCAGCAGTACCTTGGTTGGGCTTGACCGCTAGTTTATTTTATAGACGTCGAAGGGACGAGATTTGAGCTCAGAACGTAAAAAGCCGGAATTATTGCCACTAACCATTTTGTCTGAGGTGCAAACGAGTCTACCGGTCTGCCGCCTTATATACATCTACACACACACACACACACACACATATATATATATATAGATATATATATATATATATATATATATATATATTATATATATATATATATATATATATATATATAAGCATCACACATATACATACACAATTGAAGAATCCACAAGAAAATAAAAGTCAGTCCGTATTCATATGTTAATATTTGAAGTTTATCAAAAATATCACCGAGATGAACATTTTGGTTGCATTAATTTGTTTATAGATTCTTTTTGAGTCTAAATTACTGTCTTTTTTCGCAAGGTTCGTAGAAACGAAGTCAGTATCGCTACGGCTTGATACGGATGTCCCGAGAGGTTTGTGTGTTTACCAAACATCTTGGTTGTACGCGGTCGAACATGTGCGACCTACGTTTGTATTGCGTGTAAATATAAAGAGCGAAACAAGTGCATGTGCCCATCGTCCTTTGATTGAATAAAGGTATGAAGGTTGAAAGAGACTAAAGAAGCCGTTCAAACTTTCATTATTTTCCTCTTGAATATTGGCGACATTCGCAGAAATTTAAACTGCGCATCTGAGGTTGGATTTACCGAATACATATACTCTTTTTACTCTTTTACTTGTTTCAGTCATTTGACTGCGGCCATGCTGGAGCACCGCATTTAGTCGAGCAAATCGACCCCAGGACTTATTCTTTGTAAGCCCAGTACTTATTCTATCGGTCTTTTTTGCCGAACCGCTAAGAAGGATGCAGAGAAAAGAGATGAAATGATCAACATTTTTTTAATTTGGAGGCTGTTACTGTTGTTTAGTAGCAGATCACCTCCGGCCGGAAAAAACAAAACAACCTATATTCCAACCGTGGCCATCTCGTTTTTTGTAAGAAACGTTATACCCAATGCATGCGTCTAGCTTTTTCTATTCTTACAGTAATGAAACGAAACACAATGTGAATTAAATGTGATTTCGGTAGGTTTCGTGGATGTTTCCGTTGGTTCGATATTTGTATTCGGTTCGAGTTTCCGAACTGAAAATCGGATTTCAACTCGGAAAGAAGTTTTGTTATGAAATTCTAAAAAGTGTTTACCTTGGATGCAGTAACTGTCGTTGCATGAGGGACAATTGGGGAGGAACTGCATGTTGCTGCGAAGCGGGACGACAACGGCTAAGAGCGCAAGACGGAGGTCGACTGAAGGTTCACCGACCAGGACATTTAAGAGAAGAGTTTTAAGTAGAAAAAGGGATTTTCGACAGGAAGTGAAACCTAAGTATTGTGCGACAGGAAGTAAGTTTTGTATTGACATCCAAGGGTAGGTAACTCTAAACGGAGAAAAACATGGGATAGGGGGATGGATGGGAACGGAGGTGTGTTTGTGGCGGGGTTTCTACGCATGGAGGTCGTTCTGCCTGCTAGAAATAGAAAACAAATCTCCGAAACAGAAGATTATATATTGATTAGCGTCTTCTTGGATGAACTGTGCAGACAAAAAAGACGAGAGAGGAATATATATAATACTTTTGATCTGAATCCTCTCTCTCTCCCTCTCACTCTCTCTCTATATATATTATAGTATTATTGAGTGTGTAGGGGTGGAGAGAGAAATGTAAGATAGTACAAGAGGGTGAAGAATGGGGAGAAAGTGAGAAAGAGAGAGAGAGGTGGCTACTGTATTTATGTATATATATATATATATATACATACATATATATATATATATACATACATACATATACTATTTTTATATTTATATACATACATACACATATATATATATATATACATACATATATAGTATATATATATTTATACACACACACATATATATATAGTGGGGGGCAGTGAGGCAAAAAGAAGTATCTTTATTGCATTTTTGACAAAATATACTTTTTACAAATGTTCACTACCTTACAAAACCTACATCAGCCAAGCAAATGGCCTTCCCTAAATACATTAAAATCATTATAACATAATCTGATCACATAGTCCCTCCATCACAAGCAATGCATTTGTGCCTTTGTTGAACTCAAATCTCAAATTTGAAAACATTCAGATATGCATAATTACATCCACTTCTTTAAAGCCACTTTCACCTTGTATGTGTCACCAAATCATTGTCCTGAAATGGAACAAGGAGAACATTGATCTGGGCTTTACAATGGATGGGAAATACCAACCAGCTCAAAATACTGATTGCCTGATTTTTTGCCAAAGACGTGTGTCATCATCATTGTTCGACCGTGGTCGAGACAATGGAATTTACCATACTATGCCAGACTTCACGGTCCATCATGGCATTACGGAGGTCCTGTTGCTGGATGCCTGTATCCCTGGAGATTACATCAGGGTAGGAGAGTGTGCACCCTCTGGTATCACGAGCAGATGGCTTCCAGAGGAGAAGAGGAGAAATTACCTCTTTTTCAGCTCTACAACAATGTCCAGCAAACTGGACTCTCCTACCTTTTACAAGAGATGACACAGGTGGTAGTTTCCCATATATTTGCATTTTGGTTGGATGGCGCTTCCACGAGAGATTTTGAGCTCTCATAAGGAGGCGAGTGTAGGTTCCATCCAACCGCCTCTCAAGCTTAATACCTATGTCTGTCCTTGTTTGTCTCCCCTATGTTTAGCCCCTTGTGGGTAAGAAGGAAATGATGTGTGTGGTCCTGCGTTGTCATACTGAATGTGGACCATTCTTATATTCTTGAGTATCTTGATGTACTGCTCACTGTTCACGTTACAGCCACATTCCACAGAATTGTGGAGAATGTTACTCTTCTAGCAAAGTTTAGAATCAGAACCTTACAGCTCTTACAACTAGGATCAGACCACACTCAGATCAGTCAACTACCCTGAGTATTAACCAATCAGCTTGCAGCAATATCACCCCATATTATAGAATGTTCTATCATGTTCCAGATGTTCCTTCACAAAAAGGGTGATGAAAGCGAAAGTGTGCTAGAATCAGCACAGAGGTTGGACAAGGTTCCAAAGACATTAGGTGAACAGTTTTCTTGGTCCCTGCTTATCCTGTGTTTAAAAAATCTTTTTCTCTACAATGCACTCTTCCAAGGACATACCTATTTCCTTATTACCCACAAGAGGCAAAACACAGAGGGGACAAACAAGGACAGACATAGGTATTAAGTTGATTACATCGACCCCAGTGCAGAACTGGTACTTAATTTATTGACCCCGAAAGGATGAAAGGCAAAGTCGACCTCGGCGGAATTTGAACTCACAACGTAACGACAGATGAAATACCACTAAGCATTTCATTCGGCGTGCTAACGTATCTGCCAGCTCGCCGCCTTCTTCCAAGGACAATACCCTCATTTCTTGCCATACAAATAAGCAGCCATCCAATTTTTAGTATAAAACAAACCTGAGGCACACATAAGATGCACTTTAAATAAACAAGTTTTTTTGTTTGCAGCTCGACCCTGGGTTAAAGGAATTTGTCAACTGTGATGCAAAGAGTATGTTTCCTGCCTCTCACACGAAGCTAATATTTTTTTTGTTATTAATGTAACTATGAAGTACATTTACTTCTAGAATATCACAATACACCTATGAAAAGCAGCTAAATAATTATGCAAGTATTGTGGTACACTCCTGTAAGAATAAATTTTTATTTAAACAACATTGAAATTGGTTTTATTATGGGACAGCAGCAGTCTTAATATCTTACCAATATCGTCTGTCTTTACATTCTGAGTTCAACTTTGCCCTTCATCCCTTTGGGGTTGATAAATTAAGTATCAGTTGTGTACTGTGGTTGATCTAGTCTACTGGCCCCCTCCCCCAAAATTTCAAGCCTTGTGCCTAGAGTAGAAAAGAATATCTTACCGATACATCAAGATCCATTTAACCTAAGCTACACCCTTGTTGCTCACAAGAAGAAAAAAAAAGCAATCACCCAGACTGTGCTGATCTTGAGCTTCTTTGGCCATTTCTATGATGGCATCAGAGTTCTGTCTTCTTCCTACTTGCTAAAACTTTAGCCTTTGATAAGTTTAGTCTGAGGCATCTTGGTTCTATGCTTCGTTTCTACATTTGAAATTTTTTCTTTCAAAATCTTCCAGTCTCCACTATAAGAACTAGATCATAAGCTTATAGGACTTCATTTGGACAACCAGTCAAACTCCAGCGTTATGATCTGAAGGACTATAACAAATAGGAGGGGCCTGAGAACCAAGCCTAAGTAGATATCTACTTGTGCTCCAGATTCCTCTCTAGACACATTTCTGATTCTCACTTTGCTGGTTGCATCCCTCTGACCAACCATTTATCAACTCCTATTTTTCTTAGCAACCACCAGATTACAGATCGTAATATTCTATCAAAGGTTTCCTCTGGATCAACAAATGCAAGATAGGGAGATCCTCCATAACCAAAAACATGGGATTCCGTAAAAAAAACAAACAATATATATCCATTTTACTGTAAGTTATGATGGAAAAATCGGATCTTGGTGAATTTTCCGAAAGTCCCCACCCCACCCCCAGGGTCATCAGCACACCTTTTTTTTTATATTTGTTTTCCACACACTTGTTTGTACCCCCAAGGCTAGTTTATTACTTTTTTTGTTTCTGGGTGAAGGTCTTTATATTGACTGAAATGTGAACATTAAAACAACTAGATAGACAATGAAATACCACTGGGTTTCAAAATCAATATTTGTGGAGATGATACCTCTCTTTACTGCACCAATTGTATGAAGAAAGCACAAACATCCCAGCAGTTCTTTTTCCTCTTCTCTTTAACAAATCAAATGAAATCAAACACTAACCAATCAAATTAAATAAATATATTTTTATTTTTGCAATTGAAGTTTATCATGGTTCTGTGGTTTATTCTGATTTGCTTTGCTCTGAATAGGACAAGGGCTGAATGCGAAGAACTTCGGCAGAATTGTTGAAGAACCAACAAGTAACATGGACTTTGTCCACAGAGAAATAATACAGGCTATCCTTACAAAGGTTTCTCCGATAGACAGAACGGGGATCTTCGGACAGAATCGAACAGATTGCCTGACAGACTTCGTGTGAGTCTTGCAGGAATTCTAACCGATAATCCTGCCGCTTATTGTGTTGGCTGAACTTTTGCAACTGCAGACGGGAACGTTCAGTGAAGAAGACAGTCAATTTGGGAACCGGAGCTTTAACGACCCAGTCTGCAGAAACAAGGGGTTTTGTTGATGTGGGGTTGAAGGATGGTGTTGTAGCAACTGTGGGTGAGGTTGCAGCGTATTGGATTACAGGAGGGAAAATAACAGAAGATGTAGTAGTAAGAGGTGTGGATTCAGAGGGAGTTGTAGTAAGAAGAGCGGAATCAGGGGGAGTAGAATCAGTATGAGTTGTTGTGAGAAGAGTGGGAGCAACAGGTGTGAAAGCCATAGATTCTTTTGTGGTAGGAGATTCAGAGGGAGTTGTAGTAAGAGGAATGAAATCAACCTGGGTTTTGGTAAGAGGAGTGGAATTAACGTGGGTTGTGGTAAGAGGAGTGGAATCAACTTGGGTTGTGGTAAGAGGAGTGGAATGAACTTGGGCTGTGGTAGGAGGAGTGGAAACAACAGGAGTTAAGGCAACAGATTCTTTTGTAGTAAAAAATGGTGTCACAGCAGCATCTGAGTTCAAATCAAAGTTCGTTACAGCAATTGAGGCTGATTGGGAAGAAGATTTCAAAAGACAAACATTATGATTCTTTGTAGACGCTTTACTTGTTGTTTCTTCAGCGTCTTCTGATCCTTGTGAACTTGCATGAGTGAAAATCTTTCCTGCCTGAGTCTTCTGAAATTTTTCTTGGCCTAAAGACTCATCTTCCAGGCAATAATTCTTGGATGTGAAACAAAAGTTTTGTGCTTTTTTTCTTAAATCAAGATCTTCCTCAGTAATTCCAGAAGTGCTGTTTTCAATGGAATCCACCTCAAGCATTGTTGAATCCTCTGCAAAAACATCTGAAGAATTAGTTGAAGAGGAGCAAATAATTTTTTCTGTATTACTGGAGAGTTTTCTTTGTTCTGTTGAGCTGACTGAAGAACTGAAGTCTTGTGTTGGTTCTTGGTTCAGTGAAGTGTTGTGTTGGTTAAAGTTAGAACTTGGACAAGGAAGAACATTTGGGAACTGGTTGCTTGCGGAATGATAATGTGATGAAGGATTGTTTTTCTCCACAGATTCAAATTCAGCATGAGAAGCGCCTAGGGGACAGTCATATTGTGGTATGTAAGGTTTCACATCCAATACTGGAGTTCCATCTAAAAGATCAATCCCAGAAAAATGGATACTGGCACCTGTAATTAAAAAAAAAATGTGAAAGCATTTGAATAAGATGGATGTCAAGAACCATATCACATCATATACCCAGGCCTATTCCCCAATTTTGTTTTAGGAACCAGGTAGTCACAACAAGACACACACTAGGCCTTCCATTCATTTCCCAGCTCAAAGAAGCGAGCCCCGTTCTATGCTTGGATCAAGGTGTAGAATGCAACCCCCAATATCAACTGCAGGGCCCAACAGCATGTGCTGGTTTACCCCTGCCGCATCATGCTGGTTCCGTATCCCTTTGAGCAACATCAAATTCACTCATCCGTCCGCAAAAACCCTCTCCAAGCTTTCCAATCATTTATAAACTCTCTTGCCTCTCTCTCACTCCAACACCTCTAAAACAAGGGTCATGGAATTCCAAGAAAGACAACAAAATCAAAAACACACAACGGATCAACTTTAACACCATTAACAGTAACAGGAATAAAACTACCTACAAAACAGTCCATGCTTCTAAACCATATTGCTCTGGGTTCAATCCCACAGTGTGACACTTTGGGCAAGTGTCTTTTACAACCCCAGGCTGACCAAGGCGTTGTAAGTGGATTTGATAGACAGAAATAGAAAGAAGTCTGTTGCACGAGCGTGTGTTGTGTGCGTGCATGTATGTGTGTGTGTGTCTTCTTGTCTTGACATTGTGTGATAGTCGTAAATGAGTGTCACTGTCATACAAGCAGTCATTCATTTCCAATACTCCACAAGGACATACCTCAAATAAGCTCCAACCGACTCATACAAGCATAGAAAAATGAATGTTACGGCTGCAAAAGTGTTAAAAAAACAAAACAAAACAATAAAACAGAAACATTTTACCAGTAATCTTCTCTATTTTCGCAAGTGTAAGTCCAATCGGGTTCGGCCTGTATGGTGCTCTTGTGGCAAAAAGACCAATACGTCGACCGTCAAGCCTTGGGGGTCGTACTTTAGCTTTGAAATAAGCATTGTTGTTTTTGTGAAACACAAAGATAATCCTGTAAGATAAAATTAATGAAATACAGTTAATCCCTTCCTACGAAGGAGGACTGACTGAAAATACGAAGTTAATAACAGAACTAAATGAATAAGTGAGTGCTCTATAACCTATTAGGATATAGGGGTTACGACATGAGGATTTTGTAAAAGATCATGTTTGGTTTTTTAACTGGTTTTCTTTACCTAAAATGTTTAAGTTACCAGAACTAGAAATGAGAGAGAGAGAGAGAACTATAGTGTTAAAATGCCTTGCACACAAGTGAGATGGTGAAGTGGGCAGCAATGGAATCACAAAATCAATACAATACGTATTTAGGTAAACCTTTATCTTATAACCATGTGGTCAGAAGCCAAGCATGTTAACCCCACACCTACGGACAGGCAGGCAGAGAGAGAGAGGGAAATGCACATACACAACAAGCTTCTTTCAGTCCCCATCTACCAGAGCCACTCACAAGGCTTTAGATAAGGGTAAAAATTCTTCCCAAGTCACATAGACTCATAGGGCTGGTTTCTCAATTCCAGCAGCACATATATTCTCTGCCCTCCTGGATGGGGCACTGGTCTTTCACAGGATTGCACATTTTAGCAAGCTGAGTGGGCCGGAGCTATGTGAAATGAACTGCTCTGCTCAAGAACACAATGTGTTGCCCGGTCCAAGAATCGAAACCATACTCTTATAATCATGATCCTAACACTCTAACCACTAAGCCATAAGCTTCCACACTCACAAGGCTTTAATCAGCCTTGGGCTTTTAGCAGAAGATACATGCCAAAGGTGCCACTCAGTGGTGTTGAACCCAAAATCACAGAGTTGGGAAGCGAACTCCTTCAGCACTTGATACATCATCATCATTATATAACATTCGTCTTCTATGCATGCATGGATAGGACAGTTGATAGGAGCCGGCCAGGTAGAAAAACTACCCTAGGCTACTGTGTGTTTTGGCAGGGATTTTATGGCTGGATGCCCTTCCTAACACCAACCACTCCGCAGAGTGGACTCAGTACTTTTTACGTGGCACTAGCACAGGCAGGGTTAGTTTTGGCACGATTTTTACATCTGGATGACCTTCCAAATGCCAACCACGTTACAGTGTGCAGTAATTTATTTCTTGAATTTTTGGCAAATTTCTGAAAATTTTGGAAAATGTAAATGTAAAGATTTTATATTCACAACAGTGAGAGAGAGTGAAATGATTGTTGGTGAGTTCAGAGGATGTTGTGTGAAACACATGGATAAGGAATTGCTTTCAGTCACCAATACAGAATTATCTCCCTTGCTATAGCATTTGGTGCTCAAAAGGTGAAGGGTGTCTTTTTTTGAGGAGGTGAAATTACAGTACTGCTTACAACATGATTGATAAAATGCTTTATTTACACTCATGGCCAAAACTTGCAATAGACTAGCATCCTACCCAGGAGGAGGGGTATTTCTTGAAAACTGCAACACATTCAAGCAATAGTAGAGGAAGAAAAAAATGACATATACAAAAATAACTTAGATTTGTCATGGGCCCAAGAAGGCTTGGGCTTATCTCCATTTCCATGGGAATGAGATTACAGCCCTTTCTCCTGAATGGGGTACCAGTCTGTTGCAGTGGTAACTCCCCGGTTATTGCTGCAACTCATTTACAGCTCAATGAAGTGTAACAGTGTGAAATGAAGTGTTTTTGCTCAAAAACACAACATACCATCCTGTCCAGGAATTGAAACCATTATTTTACGATCATGAGTGTAACACCCTTACCACTAGGCTACAAAGCTTCATAGAAAAATAAGATATACAAAAGAACATTTACCAAGCATGAGAGAAGTCTTGTAAACCTTCAAGAGAATGTTCTGGATTGTTAAAGATGGATTTGTCAATGGTTAACGTTCCACGAGCCTGTTGACATATTCCAGCTTGCCGAGGAGTTCCATTCTTAAACTTGAACAATGTCTGCATGTATCCAATAGTCTGCATTGTGCCAGGAACAGATTTCTGAGGAAGACAAATAAAAATAAATTACGAAATTTTCTTTTTCTTTTGTTCCTACTGTAGGCAGAAGACCAGAAATTTTGGAGGATTGGGAATAGTTAATCATGAAGATGGGCACAGGGTCAGCTTCAGGTAAATGAATAAGGGTTTTAACTATGGGATAATAATTCTAAGACTAAAACCAGTGTGACAAGGTTGGACCAATGAATTACTGGTACAATCCAGTTGATGAGCTTCTACATAGTTTGTCAACCTACATTCACTAACAAGGCTTGGGTCACTTGTCCAAGGTAGCCCATTGGGATGGAACCCGGGGTCTTATGGTTGTGAAGTGAATTTCTTAAGTGTTCAGTCATGCCTACGTCCACAGAGTATAAGGACATAATTAATATATCTTTATTTCTTTACTACCCACAAGGGGCTAAACACAGAGAGGACAAACAAGGACAGACAAACGGATGAAGTCAATTATATCGACCCCAGTGCGAAACTGGTACTTTATTTATCGACCCCGAGAGGATGAAAGGCAAAGTCGACCTCGGCGGAATTTGAACTCAGAACGTAACGACAGACGAAATACGGTTACGCATTTCGTCCGGCGCGCTATCAGGCACCCTACATTATCATCATTTTAATGTTCACATTGCCATGCTTGCCTGGGAAGGACGAAATTCCTTGAGGCAGATTTTCTATGGCTGTCTGCCCTTCCTGTCACCAAACCTCACCTGTTTCCAAACAAGGAAGTATTTCCCCATATCCAGAGTTGTCTTTGCAAAATATTGGAATTGAATGACACTCGCTTACAACTACCATGTGCTGTTAAAGCATGGACACACACACACACGTGGCGGTATTCAACATTTGGCACGGCATATAACCCCTCAAAACGATTTTTTTATTTTCTGGAATTTTCAGAAATTTCTCCCGAATTTGTGTTCTACACACGGGAATTCATAAGAACTATGTAACCCCACCCCACAACATTTTTGTGATTGAAGGGGTATTTAGCTGTTATTTTTAGCACATCTCACGACCACCTCATACCGTCCTCGTTTGTTTGTCAGTCTGAAGTATTGATATCTTTCTCCAGATAAACACATTTAACGGTCTATTGCCACAATTTAAGCCCCCCAAAATCAAACTGTCCGTAATTGTGATTAAACATTTTTTCTAATTTCGAAAATTAAAAAAACAGAAGTTTTTTCCCTAGTCATATGAATTCTCGTGAGTAGAACACAAATTCACAAAGTTTCTGAAAATTTCCCCAAAATAATAAAGTTATGAGTGGGTTATGTGGGGTGCTTAAAGCAGAATTCTGTCCCGAAAAACACAACGAAAACAATTATTAATCACATTTAAGCACTAATCTTATATTTAAGCACTAATCTAAGATAAGGATCTGATTGCTACGGAATTTTTAATAAAAACTAACTGCAGATAATTCTCGTAATTATATTTTTTCTGTATGAACGAAATACATTACCTCTATCATCATCAATTAAATGTAAATTGTAGGATTGTATGTATGTATATATATAGTTTGGATGAGTGTCCTCACTTTTACGATCCTGCATTTAACTAGAGAAAGCAGGGGTCCTGCAAGGTTTTACAGCAACTAAAATGCCATTTCCGAATGTGTAGTAAATTATTATAAAAGCAAGCCAAATAAGAATCAATTAACTAGATATTGGTTAGGTTGGCTTTCCAAACCACAACTGTTTATGAATTCAAATGATGTTTTGTGCACCGATCAACACAATGAATATCTTATTTCGGAACATATATACCTCATCAAGATCTTTCCATCATCTCGTTTGAGCCAACGATAGTAATTTTTACGCGTGGAAGTCCTGCTATAAAGAACAACTCAGGACCATGGTGGTACAGTAAAAAAAACGGTTGATTTTGAATTTAGGACCGTAAAAGTGAGGATACCCTATTATTTGGACATATATATATATATATTAGGTGATGTTTATAATAGATAGAGCAAGGTACGTCAGGTGCGAGGGCCGCTTAAGTAAATGAGAATGTAAGAGGAGATCACAAGAGATGGAAGATAGAAAGAAGATTATAGAATGAGAATGGAAAGATTGTGGAAATGAAGAGAATAATGTTGAAGGGAGAGAGAAATAAAAAGAAAAGCAGAGATACAGAAAAAGAAAGGGAAACTGCAAGAAAGGATAAAAGAATAACAGAAAAAAAAGAGAAAATGAAACCGTGAAAGGAAAGAAATAAAATGAAAAGAAGGATTTCGTTTTTGGATTTGGTTTGCAAGATTCTTTATATGAGTTCGTGTGTTGAAGCATATTCTGTTGTGTCTGGGGAGTGTCATTTTCTTTTTGTGCCTTATTATGTAACACACCCACCGGTAAAATTTCCACTTTTTTCTTATTTTTATGTATTTATTTGGCGTGGCTGTGTGGTAAGTAGCTTGTTTACCAACCACATGGTTCCGGGTTCAGTTCCACTAATGGCACCTCGGGCAAGTGTCTTCTACTATAGCCTCGGGCCGACCAAAGCCTTGTGAGTGGATTTGGTAGATGGAAACTGAAAGAAGCCCGTCGTATATATGTATATATATATATATATGTGTATGTGTGTGTGTTTGTGTGTCTATGTTTGTCCCCTTAGCATTGCTTGACAACCGATGCTGGTGTGTTTATGTCCCCGTCACTTAGTGGTTCGGCAAAAAACAGGTCGATAGAATAAGTACTGGGCTTACAAAGAATAAGTGCCGGGGTCGAGTTGCTCGATTAAAGGCGGTGCTCCAGCATGGCCGCAGTCAAATGACTGAAACAAGTAAAAGAGTAAGGAAAAAGTGGAAATTTCACCGGTGGGTGTGTTACATTATAAGGCACAAAAAGAAAATGACTCTCCCCAGACACAACAGAAAAGAAGGATTGTTTCTTTTAAAAAAACAAGAAAGATAATGAGCGGAGGCATAGCTGAAGAAGCTCACTTTGCAACCATGTGGTTTCGGTTTCGGTTCCAGCACATGACACCCTGGATCAGAGAGTTCTACTCCGATCACTCTACCCAGCCCTGTGAGTAGATTTGCTTTGCAAGTGTATGGTTCTGTGTCTGTGTTTGTCCCTCTCCACCGCTTGACAACCGGTGTAACGTTGGGATCTTTTCCTTTTGATAGCCAGATTTCAACACAATTTCTAGTTAACTAAACACTTTAAAACTTCGTATACTGGTAGAATGTGTCAAAAGAAAACATTATTTTCACTTGGCTTTTTTGATAAATTTGTAATTCGTTTGTTTAACGTAGTTTAATTTTTTGAAATGTTAACCAATCTTATTACAAATTACTTATTACAAATTTACAAATTTATCAAAAAAGCCAAGTGAAAATAATGTTTTCCTTTGACACATTCTACCACTATACGAAGTTTTCAAGTGTTTAGTTAACTAGAAATTGTGTTGAAATCTGGCTATCAAAGGGAAAGTTTACACTCCCGTAGCCTAGGGGTTCGTCAAAAGAAAACGATGGAATAAGTACCAAACTGCAACACAAATAAGTCGATTTGTATGACCGAAACCCTTTACGGTGATGCCCCAGGATGACCGCAGCCCAATGTCTGAAACTAGTAAAAGATAAAGATACATCTATAGACGTAATAAAAATGGAGGTGGGGAATAAAATGGATTGACTGATTAAAGGAAAGAAATAATGACGAATGTAAAAATCTGAAATGGCTTTTCTGAATTACTGAAACGAATAGATGAATGCTCCAAAATGGGTAAATCATGCGAACCGATCATTTTTCTATTTTTTCCCAAATGATCTTCAGATTTCTGTATTTTGAAAACCGACTGTACAATACTCTTTTAATTGTTTCAGTCATTTTGACTATGGCCATGCTGGAGCACCGCCCTTAGTCGACCAAATCGCCCCCAGGACTTATTCTTTGTAAGCCTAGTACTTATTCTATCAGTCTCTTTTGCTGAACCGCTAAGTTACGGGGACGTAAACATACCAGCATCGGTTGTCAAGTGATGCTGGTGGGACAAACACAGACACACAAACGTATATACACTCACATACATATCTATACATATATACGATGGGCTTCTTTCAGTTTCCGTCTACCAAATCCACTCACAAGGCTTTGGTCGGCCTGAGGCTATAGTAGAAGACACTTGCCCAAGGTGCCACGCAGTGGGACTGAACCAGGAACCATCTGTCATTCCTTTCTATCTCTATCTTTCTCATACACCTAATCACAAAATCCGTTTATGTCCATCATACTTTCTTGTTCTATATACACATTTACAATATGAATGCATCATTTAAATAGAGCGGCTAACCGGCTTCCGTGCCAGTGATACGTAAAAGGCACCATTCGAGTGTGATCGTTACCAGCATCGCCTTACTGGCACCTGTGCCCCTGCTAGTAGGGTGCCAAGAGCACCACCTGAGCGTGATCGTTGCCAGAGCGGCTAACTGGCTTCCGTGTCGGTGGCACGTAAAAGGCACCATTCGAGCGTGATCGTTACCAGCGTCGCCTAACTGGCACCTGTGCCGTTGGCATGTGTAAAAAGATTCGAGCGAGGTCGTTGCCAGTACCGCCTCACTAGCCCCGTGCCGGTGGCATGTAAAAAGGACCCACTACACTCTCGGAGTGGTTGGCGTTAGGAAGGGCATCCAGCTGTAGAAACTCTTCCAGATCAGATTGGAGTCTGGTACAGCCATCTGGTTGGCCAGACCTCAGTCAAATCGTCCAACCCATGCTAGCATGGAAAGCGGACGTTAAACGATGATGATGATGGAATACCCAGTGCATGGACGTGATAACCTACCACTTGGGTGATCCCAGAAACGGCTGTAAGACTTCAAATTGACCTTACCATAATTAAAATATTCTAAATGACTTGAGATACTCGTTCTGCCTTGGTTTTTATTTTCCTTCTAATATGATATATATACGGCAGGCTTTTTTTGGTTTCTGTCTATCAAACCCTCCCACAAGGCTTTGGTCGGTGCCACGCAGTGGGACCGAAACCAGAACCATGTGGTTGGGAAGCAAGCTTATCACACAGCCACGCCTGCGCCTATGGATATTTTTTAAAAAACATTTTCGGCAAATATGTTTCAGATTATGATTATGTTGCCATTTGATGGGAAAAAAAGGGGGGGTTTATTCACATGCCTCGACTTTGTTTCCTCATATGTTTTGACGAGGTGACAGAACCATCTGCTCCATCCCTCCAAATTATTTTATTACATCAAATTCTTATATAATTGTAATCTACACCATCAGAAAGGTGTATTTTGAAAAAAATTGAACAGTATTGGTTTTTTCAGAAAGATATGAGGAAATAAAGTCGGGGAAAGCGGTTTTGCATGAAGCAAAAAAAATGAAAGGAAGAAAAATATTCGTTGAAATGGTTCTTGATTTTATTGTTACAATGTAAGACACTTCTAGTTGTTGTACACAGATTATTTGTAGATCCTTGCCAAAACTGACCTCACCTGTGCTTGTGCCATGTCTTCTTCTTCCTGTCTTGAGACAGCATTCACCCGGGGTGGGTTGAGCTGGCTTCATTCATCCTCAATGCTGCATCTCTCACAAACGCCGACCAGGCCTGGCGATTTGAGCCTAACGACCGCCTGTGTTTTTGTGTGTTATTTACTTTGCTGGGTAGTCGTTGTAGGATCGACTAGTCACGACTAGCTAGCGCGGATGCGCGACTACGCGCACCGGGACCACTCTTCTCAAGTAGTACCATAACTTTTTTATCTTGTATTTCAAACTATCGAACTGTATTTCTTACAACATGCATTGTCTTGGTTCTATTATAACCGTGGGGAGACCGAACAAAGCCTTGTGAGATCTGGCAGGCGGAGACTGAAAGAAGCCCATCGCGCGCGCGCGCGTGCGTTTGTGCCTACCACCGGTTAACCGGCGCTGGTTTGTTCACACCCCCGCAACCTTAGCGGTTCGGGAAAAGAGACCGACAGAATAACTGCCAGGCTTTTAACCAAGAAAAAGACAAAAAACAAAAGGTACTACTTGAGAACAGTGGTCCCGTTGCGCGCACTCGCACATCCGCACTAGCTAGTCGTGACTAGTCGATCCTACGACGACTACCCAGCAAACTAAATAAACCACAAAATAAATAATTTTTTTACACAAAGTATATATATATATATATATATGGGGGGTTAGGGTTAGGGTTAGGGATGGGAGAAAAGGGTTTCTGTTATCATCAGAAATGTAAACCACTTCCGGTACGTACAGTACTTATACCGAAGGATCGCCATTTTTTGTTAAACAAAGTAAATAACACGCAAAAACACAAAGTAAGGATCGACTAGTCATGACTAGCCAGCGCGGATGCGGGGGGGGGGGTACGCGAGTGCGCGCACCGGGACCACTGTTCTCAAGTAGTACCCAAACAAAAAACGTACCGGGGTCGATTTGTTCGACTACAACCCTTCAAGGTGGTGTTCCAGCATGGCCGCAGTGCAATGCCTGAACACACACACACACACACATATATATATATATATATACATGGTCTTATTTTTGTGAGTTCTGTCTTCGTGTTCGCATCACCGAACGGTAAACTGGAATGGAATGGCTATTGCATCGGGTAGTAATCCCTGATGCATCTGATGAAAGACACGAACAGGCTTTGTCGGTGGAACTGACGCCATGTGTATTCTTCGTTTATCTCCAAGACAGCTCCGTTTTCGTCCGTCCGATGGTCGTAACACCACATGGAACAAATACCTTTGAAATACTTGAACCAGTTGACAATGGCTTCGGTGCCGATACCAACTTGTCTCCTGATCACAGACTGTTTACAGTCGATTTCTACCCACCAAAACATAAGTTCAACGAGACGAGGCAACGGCACGCAAGAACCGGAAAAGAAAGAATCGCGCCGGATACTTCGATATCTCTTGCACACGCAACAACTCCAAGCTTTTCCGTCCGAGAAATTCTGCCGGATAACGAAATGCATCGGCTGGTTACAGCACACCGCTGAATTGTGAATTAATCCGAATGAAGCAACAAACTCAATCGTAGATTCAATATCACGAGTTATGCAGTGAATATCCCGTAGAAGATAATCCCTTTCACTGAGTTGTTGATCATCCATTACGACCTCCACAATTCTGACGGGGGCCTTGGGTCGGCCGCGTACAGCCATCTTTCTTTCGGATCTTGTACATGAATTAAATGTTTCGTTTCATTGGCGATTATTGCCGGTTATTAACGATTATAAAAATTTTCTTTTACTTTTGTTAATTTTGATTTTGTTCCCCATTTTTTTGGTCCATCGATTATAAATAAAATGAGAAAGATCATCAAGATTAATAACAAATAAAAAAAAACATTCAAATATTTTCCCCATTACCGCCTAATTCTGTCGTCTGATATCTGCTGCCATGGTTACAGTTTACTATGGCGGTGAAAAATGGAGATTTCGATTGTATTTTATTAATTGAAAATGCTGGTTCCAAATACTGACGAGGACAAAACGTTTTGATAGAAATTTTGAAAGAATCGAAATTCAAAATAAACTCGATGAAATATTTTTAAAAGTACATTTAATATAAATTTAACAACCGCACAAAAAACTTCTGTTCGTAAACAAATTTAGAAGATTACTTTATAACAGGCAAGTTGTTTTCTTTCGATACATAATAAAATTTCAGTTACATGACACTCAAAAAGTAAAAATGAAATAAATTATATGAAACATTATTGAATTAAAAACATCCTGTACATATATCGTACGTTCTGTTAACTAATTCATAAGCGCAGGTATGGCTGTGTGGAGTGGATGATGATCCTTAGTTGGACAATGAGGGAATGGTAAATAAGATGGGAAGCTGGAGGAGAATGGCAGGGAAAAAAGGAAGGAGGAAAGGATTAGTGGTAGAGCCTAAAAAGCAAAAAGAAGGGATAGATGAGGTGGAGGTGTAAGGGCAAGGGTTATTGCTATTTAGGAAACATGTAAATAACAAATTGATATAATCTGTGAACATACTCTCTTGTTTTATATATATATATATGTGTGTGTATATATGTATGTTTGTATGTATGTGTACATATATATATATATGTATATATGTATGTTTGTATGTATGTGTACATATATATACATATATATAATATATATATATATATATATATATATATATATATATATACACATATATATATATATATATATATGTATGTATATGTGTATATGTATGTTTGTATATATATATATACACTCTTTTACTCTTGTATTTGTGTCAGTCATTTGACTGCGGCCATGCTGGAGCACCGCCTTTAATTGAGCAAATCGACCCCAGAGCTTATTCTTTGTAAGCCTAGTACTAATAATATAGCTCTCTTTTACTGAACCGCTAAGTTACTGGGACGTAAACACATCAGCATCGGTTGTCAAGCGATGCTGGAGGGACAAACAGACACACAAATATACACACACACACACATACATATACATATATATACTTATACAACGGGCTTCTTCCAGTTTCCGTCTATCAAATCCACTCACAAGGCTTCGGTCGGCCTGAAGCTATAGTAGAAGACACTTGCCCAAGGTGCCACGCAGTGGGACTGAACCCAGTACCATGTGTTTAGTAAGCAAGCTAAGTCATAGGAAGTTATGTGTAATGAATTTCATTAGCTTACAGCTGTTTCTGCTATAAGTTACCATGCACTTATACTGACAAAGCTCTAAGGTGATACACAGGCTCTCAAATATGTGTAGAAACAGCTGTAAGCTTATGAAGTTCATAAGATAATTTGTGGTTCCCTTATTATTCATATAACCTCTTATTACACTTTTTGCGGAAGAATATGTATATTGATCTCTGACACCAGGTCATTACTATTGCTTTGCCTAAGTGAAATCTTCGAATATATATACTCTTTTACTTGTTTCAGTCATTTGACTGCGGCCATGCTGGAGCACCGCCTTTTGTTGAGCAAATCGACCCCGGGACTTATTCTTTGTAAGCCCAATACTTATTCTATCGGTCTCTTTTGCCGAACCGCTAAGTAACGGGGACGTAAACACACCAGCATTGGTTGTCAAGCAATGCTAGGGGGACAAACACAGACACACAAACACATACACACACATATATATATATATACATATATACGACAGGCTTCTTTCAGTGTCCGTCTACCAAATCCACTTACAAGGCATTGGTCGGCCTGGGGCTATAGCAGAAGACACTTGCCCAAGATGCCACGCAGTGGGACTGAACCCGGAACCATGTGGTTGGTTAGCAAGCTACTTACCACACAGCCACTCCTGCGCCTATATATATATATATAAGAAATTTTGATAAACAGAATTTTATATCATTTGTTCCCTTTGTATGTTCTACCACTGTGTTTGTTTGGAATCTCTGCATTGGATTGTCCGAGTGCAATTGGACGCTAATCCACAACAGGTCAACAGGAGAATACTTTATGGTATTTTGGTCTCTTAGGGCGGGGTGTTGGCAAAATAGTTAGACACCGGACGAAATGCTTAGCAGTATTTTGTCTGCCATTACGTTCTGAGTTCAAATTCCGCCGAGGTCGACTTTGCCTTTCATCCTTTCAGGGTCGATAAATTAAGTACCAGTTACGCACTGGGGTCGATATAATCGACTTAATCCATCTGTCTGTCCTTGTTTGTCTCCTCTGTGTTTAGCCCCTTGTGGGTAGTAAAGAAATAGGTATTTTGGTTTCCGTAACATAATGCATTAAAGTGTTACCCTGATGACCTGTTATGATTTGGTATCCAATTGTACTTGGAGTGCCCCATGCAGAGGTTCCAGTGTCTTAGTGGTACTGTTCCATTCTTTTATGGTTGATAAAAACTTTGGTGCTTATTCAGTTTTGTTTTCACCACTAACGATTATAATTGTAACTATAATTCTCTAATTACAGCCATCATGCTGAGTCAAATGCTTAAACCCCTAAAGCTTATTCACTTTTCCTACAATCCTCAGGTAAGCATTTCAGTTAATCCTTTGAAAAAATAAATCATTGCTCTAGTATTTCATATAACAGGTAAAGACATCAGCAATAAAGTCTCTCACTGCCAGACCAGAAGACTGTCAGCAATCCTTTAGGACTCTCTTTTCTCTTTTACTCTTTTACTTGTTTCAGTCATGTGACTGTTTCCATGCTGGAGCACCGCCTTTAGTCGAGCAAATCGACCCCAGGACTTATTCTTTGTAAGCCTAGTACTTATTCTATCGGTCTCTTTTTTGCCGAACCGCTAAGTTACGGGGACGTAAACACACCAGCATCGGTTGTCAAGCGATGTTGGGGGTACAAACACAGACACACAAACAGGCACATACATATATATATATCCATATATATGACGGGCTTCTTTCAGTTTCCGTCTACCAAATTCACTCACAAGGCTTTGGTCGGCCCGAGGCTATAGCAGAAGACACTTACCCAAGGTGCCATGCAGTGGGACTGAACCCAGAGACATATGGTTGGTAAGTAAGCTACTTACCACACAGCCACTCCTACGCCTATTTTAAAGACTGTTCTGGGTCAGGACAGCAAAGGGACATATTTCACTTGCTTAAGCCCTTTGCTTCCCATGACATATAAGCCATCAACAACTTTTTTCCACTTATTTTTTTTTCCACTGTGGCCATGCTGGAGCACTGCCTTGAAAAGATTTTAGTTGACGAATCGACCTTCAGACTGACTTTTTTTTTTGTAAAGCCTGTCACTTATTCTAGCAGTATTTTTGCTGAACCACTAAGTTACAGGAATGTAAATACACCAACACTGGTTGCCAAGCAGTGGATGGACGCAAAGACACATAGATGTATTCATATATCCACTCTGATTTGGCATGGTTTTCTACAACTGGTTGCCTTTCCTAATGCTAATGCCAACCACTCCGAGAGTGTAATGGGAGCTTTTATGTGCCACTGGCATGACACCGGTATCTTCCACAACTACAATTTTTCTCAGCTTGATGGATCTTCTTCTCAAGCACGACATAGGGTCAAAGGTCTTGGTCATAACCTCTGTGAGGCCCAACGTTCAAAAGGAACTCAGCCATACACACACATACAAACGCACACACACACACACACATACAAATGCACACACACCACACACACACATATATATGCATATATACATATATATATATATACATATATATATACATATATACATATATATATATATATATATATATACAAAATAAGAAAATGGAGGAATAGATTTCTTTCAATCATCAACTACCAGATAATACCAATTCATATAATTTATTAACTAATTGTTTAGGAACGTCCAGATCAAACAGAATAATACAGAATAAAACAGTATACATCAATAAGTAAGATAATACCGTAAGAACAATACATATAAAATGGATCTTACAGCTGTTTCAGCCTAAATCTATTCCTCCATTTTTTTATTTTGTATTATGAATTTGAGGTAAAACATTTTACCTTCGCCCATATAATACAATAAATGAATTAATTGCATTGCAATTCTTAGCATTTATGTATTAGCCTTTCTGGGTACTTTACTGACAGTATATTGGATAAATGATATCCCATAGTGGGTTACACTCATAACCCCTATCTCACTTTGTAATTTATATATTTATATATATATATATGATGGCTGTCTGCTCATTGGACAAACGTGACCACTGCTGGCAAGTGCTAAGTGCCAGCAATGCCCATGCAAATGTTCTAGGTCAAGTGTGGATTGCACCACACCATGATGACTCTCACTAACAATACCAAGAATCCCAGAGACAATTAAAGTGTAAGTTATCAGTCTCGGTGGAGCAGCAAGTTTTACGTACTATTAAGCCTTAACTTAGAGCAATGCCTTGACAAAGACCAGGGAGAGCTCATTCCCAATGGGATTACTGCCACCTTCGGATACCAACAATTCCACATTCAGGTACGCGCGCGTGTGTGTGTGTGTGTGTGTGTACAATATTATGTTTCTCTTTTATATCTAGGTATTATCTGAATATGGACCAGAGGAATTCAACCATCTCATGGAATGTGTCCAAAATGTGTTGGTCGAAGATGCTATAAGAAAAAATTTTGATGTAGAGGAACATAAAAAATTTGTAAGTTTTTCTGGCACAACCACAACCACCACTGCCACCACTGCCACCATTGTCAACATCCCTACCATGACCACCACCACTTGTATAATTTACTAGCAGTATCGCCCGGCGTTGCTCGGGTTTGTTTTGACCCTTTAGAATTGGAATTTTTGAAAAGTAAAAATTCTGCATTATGTAGCTTGTTATTCCCTTTAAGTGAACATTTTTCTGGTTGAAATACACCGAAAAACGGCGACACAGCAGTAAAAAAATCGTAAAAAAATAAGGATTGTCATAGAAAAAAAGCACCTTTTTGATGTAAATAATTTTTGGTGTTAACATGGTCCAATTTGAATTTTTTCTTCTACAGAAGGAAGAGCAAGCCTTCTTCTATCATACTCTCAATTTTGGTCGACTTGCGCCGCAGGGTCTATTTTAATTAATTATCTTTTATATAGACACAAGGCCTGAAATTTGGGTAAGCAGGCTAGTTAATTACATCAACCCCAGACTGGTACTTTATTTTATCGATCCCAGGAGAATAAAATGTCACAGTGAGATTCGAACTCAGAATGTAAAGAGTTGAAACGAATAACTCAAAGTATTTTCCCCAACACACTAACAATTCTGCCATCTTGCTGCATTTTTAAAATTGTGCTTTAATTAATGTACTATAATAGGGAATAATGAGCATAATTATTAAAGTGGAACAATGAGCATAATTATTAATGTGAAACAATGAGCATAGTGTGTAATTAGTAAACAATATATCTAATGTACAATATAATTAACATTTTGTATTTAGTGCTCTATTTACAATTAGTGAGTTATGTATAGTATATTGTATAACAAGTGTGAAATAGAATTAATGTTACTAACAGATCATTATCTTCGTCGTCGTTGTCATCATCATCATCATCATCATCGTCATCGTCGTCTTCGTCATCATTGTTGTCAGTATCACTGTCATTATCATTATCATCATATCATCATCATATCAGCATCATATCATCATCATATCATCATCATATCATCATCATATCATCATCATATCATCATCATTATCATCATCATCATCATATCATCATCATTATCATCATCATATATATATATATAATCAAAATAAGAGACAGGATATCAAGTAGTGATGCAGTACGACCGTTTCAAGCGGCTCCATTTAATTGAACAATGCAATCATTACATCATCCTCTATGGACTACAAATTGCACTTAAATCAGGAGCAATTGTGGATGTCGTTCCCTGATTACTAACGGTCCGCAAGGCCCAGATGGCACAAAGGATATAAATTGGAATTCTCTACGTTTCTGAGTTCTTATCATTTTCGTTTCAGGAATTATGCCAAATGTTTTCTCTGAATCAACAAATATCAAGAGACTGAGTAGGTTCTTCTAACAATATAAACTTCTGACCCCTCAACAGGTTTGCCATGCACCCAAACCGCTTGGCTTCCTATACTCTATTCTTCTCATTAATCTTTTCTTTTTTATTTGTAAAAAAAGAAAAAAAAAAGAAGAAGAAGAAGAAAAGCTAATTCCAAATATTCAAGTTTTAATTCTTTAATATTTCAGATTTATATTATTTTGAATGAACTCAAGTTGGCCGAAATGAATTTTAAAGACAAAATAAATGACCATTGTCTGGTAAGTTTTATATTGGCTAAATACCATATTTGGGGAATATCAAACACACCCCAGCTTCAGCAGCACATATTCAAGGTCGTGAGTTCAATTCCTGGTGGCTCATTGTGTCCTTGAGCGAGACACTTTATTTCACATTGTCCCAGTCCACTCAGCTGGCAAAAATGAGTAGTACCTGTAATTCAAACAGGGCCGGCCTTGTCACATTCTGTGTCATGCTGAATCTTTTTGAGGACTACGTTAAGGTTACTTGTAACTGTGGAGCGCTCAGCCACTTGCCTGTTAATTTCACGAGCAGGCTGTTCCTTGATCAGATCACCTGGAACACCTGTGCCAGCATCACATAAAATGCACTGGTGATGGTAACACATAAAAAGCACCCATGCTGGTGCCACATAAAAAGTACCCAGCACACTCTATAAAGTGGTTGGGATTAGGGTGAACCAGAGAAGCCAATAGTAGCCAAACCAAATCAAACTGAAACCTGGTGTAGCTCTCCAGTTTGGCAGCTTTGGTCAAACCATCCAACCCATGCCAGCATGGAAAACAGACGTTAAGTGATGATGATGATCTCCTTATGCAAAACAGTTAACAGGAGTGGATGTGTGGTAAGTAGCTTGTTCACCAACCACACGGTTCCGGGTTCAGTCCCACTGCGCGACACCTTGGGCAAGTGTCTTCTACTATAGCCTCGGGCTGACCAAAGCCTTGTGAGTGGATTTGGTAGACGGAAACTGAAAGAAGCCCGTCGTATATATGTATATATATATGTATGTGTGTGTCTGTGTTTGTCCCCCTAGCATTGCTTGACAACTGATACTGGTGTGTTTATGTCCCCATAACTTAGCGGTTCGGCAAAAGAGACTGATAGAATAAGTACTGGGCTTACAGAGAATAAGTCCCAGGGTCGATTTGCTCGACTAAAGGTGATGCTCCAGCATGGCCACAGTCAAATGACTGAAACAAGTAAAGGAGTAAAAGAGTAACTGAAAACTTTTGCTTAAACATTATATATTCACATTCCTTCATATAGTTTCATAAAACTTCTAAAATCTTTGTTTCCTTCTCAGACTCCAGATCAGAACAGACAACTGCGATTGAAGATCTACATGTGTATAGGAAATGTGTGTTTGGATCTCTTCAGACTTTACTGCAGAAAGGCCAAAGGTAAGTGAATGAATTACTCACTGTTTCTCCTTTCACTTACTCTCATTTGTGTCTTTGTGTATGTATATGCACACGTAGGCAGCTAATTTACCCACCCTTCAAAGCTGTGTAGGTTAAGAAATTCACTTTGTAACTATGTGGTTTTAGGTTTAATCCTGCTACTAAAACTCCAGAGTAACCAAAGCCTTGGGAATGAATTTGGTGGCTAGAGCATATGTGTGTGTGTGTGTGTGTGTGTGTGTGTGTGTGTGTAAGTCGTCTAAGAATCCATAAGTCAGGAAACAAATGCACTCATATATATGCCAGTAGAGTGGGTACATCATCAAAAGTGTACAGTATTATGCATCCATTATGGCTGAGCTCACCAATCAGTTTCATGCAGGAGTGGCTGTGTGGTAAGTAGCTTGCTTACCAACCACATGGTTCTGGGTTCAGTCCCACTGTGTTACATCTTGGGCAAGTGTCTTCTACTATTGCCTCGGACCGACCAAAGCCTTGTGAGTAGATTTGGTAGACGGAAACTGAAAGAAGCCAGTTGCATATATATATATATATATATATATTTATCGTTTGTAAAAAACATAAATCCAAAAGAAGCACTCTCAAAGATGTAGAGCAGTAAACCCTTTATTGACGGGAAACCTAAGGAAATACCATAAACCAGCCTTCCCCACTTTTAATATATATATATAATCAAAATAAGAGACAGGATATCAAATAGTGATGCAGTATGACCGTTTTAATTGAACAATACAACCATTACATCAATTTAAATGCAGTGCCATCTTCAGTTGCACAAATAAATAAATAGAATTTTAACCAGTTGGACACATTAATATAATTGTCCACATTTTGTGTTAACCATCATTTTAGCAAGAAGTAACCTGTGGGTGGGTTACAATCAGGATCCAATAGATGCAGTTCATTTCATGTCCTTAATTCATGCATGAATGTCAAAACTCTCCATTTTGTCATTTCCTTGAAAAGATATGTGAAGGCACTTGGCTTACTGGTTTGGGTTTTCCTCTCACAATTGCAAGATTATGGTTTCAATTCCTGAACCAGGTGGAGCATTGTGTTCTTGAGTAAAACACTTCATTTCCCATTGCTGTGGTCACTCAGAAGTAAATGGATAATCACAGACTGACATCCAGTTTAGTGGGGTGGATATTGTGATTTTGGTCAATTATATGCCAAGTGACCAACCCTATGACTTCTAGAATTCAAAGTAGTAATGTCCAGCTAAAATTTTTAAAAAATCTATATTTCCTCACACCTGAGGCTTCATTTACCTTGCTCTTAATCGTCCAGATATATCATTAATGATCAGTGGTATTCACTTTAATTAACAGAACTTGACAGTCGTGGAGTGTATACGACCATACCCAACAATAGCCGAGCGAGGACTGAACTGGCCACGGAAACTGCAAAGTTGTAAGTGAAATATTGCTACCATCATTACAGTAAACTCCCTTTTTGTATTTTTAATCCCTCTACTCCAAGCATAAAGTTTCCCCCCGACCTGGGGCTTGTAGTCCTGCAAACTATGACAGCCTCACTAGTGCTAGTGGCATGCAAAAATCACCCTGTACACTCTGAAAGTGGTTGGCATTAGAAAGGGCATCAAGCCATAGAAACCATGTCTAAAGGGCCAGCACATGAGCCAATCGAATCATGTCAAGCCATTCACCTCTTGTCAGAATAGAACATGGAGATGAAATGATGATGATGATGATGATGACGACGATGATGAGGATGATGATGTTGATGATGATGATGATGATGATGTTGATGATGTTGATGATGATGATGACAATGACGACGATGATGTTGATGATGATGATGATGAGGACGATAATGATGATGATGATGATGATGATGACGATGAGGACGATGACGTTGATGCTGATGAAAAACTCCCTCTTGTCCAGTGCTCAAATAACTGAAACTCTCAACAACCAGAAACCAAACAAGAAAAAAAGAAAGAAATATAAATTTGTTGTTAATTAGAGTCAAGAGAATTTGTACTAATATGTGTTTATTTAATTAATTGTCATTAAGAAAAAGAAAGTGTCTACTGAATCCCAAATGGATTATCGTTCCTCAAAATTCAATTCAGTATTTTATTTTACGGCATTTCCAGTGGTTACGTTGGTCATTCCACATTACTCTGTAAGGAACCCAGGAAGGTTTGCCAGTCTCTCTGATGTATATATTCCTCCCCATCGCTCTGATGTATATATTTTTGTTGGTAATTAAGGGCTTTTCCCTCAGACTGAAAGGCAGATTGTATGATGTCCATGTATGTACAGCTATGCTACATGGAAGTGAAACATGAGCTTTGACTGCAGAGGACTTGCAGAAGCTTGAAAGAAATGAAGTTAGCATGCTCCGCTGGACGGGTGATGCCAATGTGCATGTATGACAGAGTGTAAGTGATTTAAGAGGAAAACTGGATATGAGAGGCATCTGATGTTTTATGCAAAGGAGAAGATGTATATATTGGGCTTCATTCAGTTTCCACCTACGAAATTCATTCACAATTCTTTGGTTGGCCCAAGGCTATAGTAGGAGAAACATGCCCAAGATGCCACACAGTGGGACTGAACCTGGAACCATGAGGTTGGGAAGCGAGCTTCTTACTACACAGCCATGCATGCAATTTTTTTTTAAAGATTTATTTTTATTCTCTCTGAATTTAAAATTAACAGCTAATTAATTATTCTGTAATTTCTTACAGGCTTGATGTATTTGCCATTCGTCACGCGATTAAGAAAATTGAGACGCTTCGGTGGAGACTGAGTGATGCAGACCTGCCTATGAGACACCAGTACAGAGAAAAGAAGCTAAGGGTAACAGACGCAAAAACTGGAGAAATACGGAATTCTTGTGGTGCCTCACACACACACACACACACACACACATGCATACAAAAACTTGCACACATTCATACAAATTCTCATATGTGCACTTACATACTCACATGCGGAAACACTCTCACACACTCATATGAACACTGACACATACATTCACACACACATACTCATACACATACACACACAGACATGGTCTCACACATGCATATACACACTCACACTTACATGCAAACAAACATACACTCACATACACACACATACACATGCACACAAGGAAATATGCATTCGTATATACATACTTATACATGTGCACACACTCACTACTCACACATACACACACACACACACACACACACACACACACACACACACACACACTCACACTCACACATTCAGACATACACATGCACACGAGCAAGCACACATTCACACATTCATATACTCTCTCTCTCCTTCTTTACTCTTTTACTTGTATCAGTCATTTGACTGCGGCCATGCTGGAGCACCGCCTTTAATCGAGCAACTCGACCCCGGGACTTATTCTTTTGTAAGCCCAGTACTTATTCTATCGGTCCCTTTTGCCGAACCGCTAAGTAACGGGGACATAAACACACCAGCATCGGTTGTCAAGCAATGCTGGGGGGACAAACACAGACACACAAACACACACACGTATATATATATATATACATATATACGACGGGCTTCTTTCAGTTTCCGTCTACCAAATCCACTCACAAGGCTTTGGTCGACCCGAGGCTATAGCAGAAGATACTTGCCCAAGGTGTCACGCAGTGGGACTGAACCCGGAACCATGTGGTTGGTTAGCAAGCTACTTACCACACAGCCACTCCTACGCCTAAGTATATATACATACTTATACATGTACACACACACTCACAACCAGTCACACACACACACACATGCACACGAGCAAACACGCATTCATAAATACATACTTATACATGTACTCACACACACACACACAGCCATTCACATGCACACGCACACAGGGGTTTGAAACCCTAATCAGGCCATTGATTTGGTACCTAATATTGAGAGACAAAATGGCCAAACAGATGAAGTGCTGGGCTTGTAACTCTACTACACAAATTGTGTTGTAGGTAGCAAGTAAAAAAAATTTCTTCTTTTATAATAATAATAATGAAATTATTGTATACAGTGCTCAGGTGCACCACAACTTGTCAGAAAGTGCGTATAAAGTATATGCAGTAATGTACAAATGTCTGGAAAGCGAACAATGTATGAGTCAGATACATGCTTGTGTATGTATGGAGGGGAGGAAATCAGGTGTAGTGTTGGCGAATCTCAGAAAGCATAGAAGTTTTGAAGGATGCAGTGCTCCGACAACTAACAACCGATGCCGGCAGTTTGTTCCATGCTTATATTTTAGTGAATTAATTCCAAAGTTTATTATTACAGTTAAATAATTTCAAACTACAATAATATGCATTGAAAAACATTAATACAATCAAATTATTTCACAAGTTAATATTATATATTCGAAATATCATATCATATCCAAAATACATTACCACGCTCAAATCATTACAAGATTGCTTGTTCCAAAATACATTTTTACGTTCAAATTACTTCAAAATGCTAAATTACATGATTACAAAAATACATAATCAAATATTTGAAAATACATAAAGTACGAACCAGTTTCAGTTCTTGCAGAAGATATTCATAGTTTTGTATATTATTCATTTACAGCATTGGCACGTAGGGAGTACGTCAAAGCAAGAAATATTTGTCAAGAATATGTTCCAGAAGTTCTTCAGTGTAAGAAATAATTTTTTTTTTCTTTTGAATTTAACGATTATGCATAGAAGACGAAATGTTTCCCTTGATTGCATGACCACTGGTATATTATAAAGCAATGGTCCTCAGCCAGGGTTCATATGATCCCTGGGAGTCCTTATAAAATTTTTGGGATCCACATAACAAAATAGCAAACTGGGGATCCACTATAGTATTTTAAGGTCCCTTGAAAAAATTTTGTTTTGATATGCATTGCAAAAAACAGCCAGGTTTCTTTCTCTAACATTTTACATTGTTCATCCAACACAAATTAATAGGAATTTTGAAAGAAGTTTCTATGAAACTAATTTTATAGACATTGAATGCCTATGTGGTGGTGGTGGTGGTGGTGGTGGTTGTGGTGGAGGCACCAGAATAAAACAGTAATCAAAGGGTTCCATAGGCAAAAAAAAGGGTTGAGAACCCTTGTGATAAAGTATGATTGATAGAGCCATCAGAATCCTTGTTATTAGATAGGATATGATGAATTGAACCAGTGGTGTCCTAGATGCAGGAATGGCTCTGCGGTTAAGAAGCTCACTCTGTAACTATATGGTTCCTGGTTCAGTCCCATTGTACAGCACCTTGGGCAAGTATCTTCTGCTATGGCAGTGTCATTCATTTCCAATATTCTACAAAAGCAAGTCTGGTCATTGGGAAAATGTCATCTCATTTGGAAACAGCTAAAGAACTAGAGACAAAAAGGATTTGTTTCTATAAAATCTGCTTCAATAAACTTCATCTAACCTCTGCAAGCATGCAAAAATAGACATTGAAACAACAATGATGATGATTGTGGTGGTGGTGATTATTATTATTATTATTATTATTATTATTATTATTATATTATTATTATTATTATTATTTTTATTATTATTGAGTGAGAGAGCAGAGCATGCCATCAAAGTGACACTGGGGTAAAATATACGACGCCCAGTATACCCATCATGACTACCCGTCTGATAAGGGTACACCAGACACATGCATCACAACCATATGTGCATAACATGGTGATCTCATATCAAGATAAACAGCACCGTCAGTTGGGCTTTATAGAAAGTCAGCAACTAATTGAAGCTTGAAATATTGCAACAAAGCAGAAGATTGAATTTTGGGGTTGTGTTTTTGCTATGCCATGAATAGAAGATATCAGCAGTGACTATGTAGCCTAGAATTTGTAGTAAGTTTTGTTTTTCTTTTTGCAGAAATATGGATCATCATATCCTGGGAAACTATATACTGATTACTACAAATATCGAATGCAGATATTTGAATGTAAGCAAACACTTCATACCATAATTTCTATTGTTGCAACTTGGGTCTTGTTTGTACAGTGAGGGAATAATGGGAGCATTTAGTTACCAGATTAGGTGAGGTAGTGCCTGTAGCCTTTATAGTCATCTCCGGTTGGTGACATCCCTGGTTGGTTGATATTCACTTTGAATATCTGTAATTTGATGTTCGTAGGAAAAGTATGAGCAGAGAGGAAATTCTAAGTGGCTGAAGCTCTGCGGAAAAAGTTTTTAGTATGGGGTCTGGAAGAGGGGTGAGACACAGTGTTGAAGAGAGGAGATATGATATGTGCACAGAATATGTTTGGATTAAGGGAATATCCGTTTGTTTGTGCAAGAAAGAGCATAGAGCATTATAGTATCTGTAAACCTTTAGCACATCATCATTGTGGCATTCTATTCAGGAAATGCAGAAGCAATGTGACCCAGTTGATAAAGTATCAGCCTACCATCTCATGGAACCCC
Source organism: Octopus sinensis (assembly GCF_006345805.1). Lineage (NCBI taxonomy): Eukaryota > Metazoa > Mollusca > Cephalopoda > Octopoda > Octopodidae > Octopus > Octopus sinensis. The sequence continues at coordinate 28,224,347 of NC_043020.1, forward strand.
AGTTCAGTTCCACTGCTAGTGTCTTATTTTATACACATAAGAATACACTTGATTTACCATTTTTCTGCAGACCCACACTAGCCCAGTGCGTGTGTCTGCAAGGAACAATTACCATGAACAACTACTAGTGCCATCACTATCACCAAAACCACAACTATTTTCACCACCACTACTACTACTACTACTACTATGCTCACACACACAGACCACTACTACTACTACGCCTCCCCTACACACTACCACCCCCAACCACTACCACCACCACCACCACCACCACTACTACTATTACGCCCACACACATGCCACTACCACCATCGCCACTACTACTACGCCTCCCCTACACACTACCACTACCACCACCACCACCACCACTACTACTATTACACCCACACACACACACACACCACTACTACTGCTGCTGCTGCTGTTACTACTACTACTACTATTACGCCCACACACACACACACCACCACAACCTCCACCACCACCACTACTACTACTGCTGCTACAGCCTGTTTGTATTGATGTGTTTCAGTGATGCAAGGTAGAAAACGTCCTGAAGATCCGGAAATTGTTGAGGAATCCGAAAGTCCATCCGTTGAGTCAGTAATAATTTATGATGCTTTTGCTTTCTTCTGATGATATTCAGTGCTTAGCCATTGTTGATGTGGCAGGCCAAGAGATGGGTAGATTGATTGGTTTGACTAACAGACAGACAGATGGACAGGCTGACAGAAATACAGATAAATAGACAGGTAGACAGACTGACAGACAGGCAAATACACAGACAAACTGACACAGACAGACAGACATACAGACAGACATACAGACAGGCTGACACACAGAAAGACTGATTGACAGATAGACAGGCAGACCAACAGACAGACAGGGACATATACAGCCAAACAGACAGACAGTAAGACACAGAGACAGACTGACTGACAGACGGACAAACAGACAGACTGGCAGTTATACAGACAGACATAGACAAGCAGATTGATAGACAGACTCACTGACTGACAGGCAGAGAGAGAGAGAGACAGACAGACAGACAGACACACACACACACACACACACACACACACACACAAAAGCAGGTAGACAGACTGCCAATGATGAAAATGAAGATACTTTTTTTATTTGTTTATTGCAGAATAATCCAAGCGAAAGTTCCCAAATACAAAGAAACGAAACGCATTAAGGTAAACAATTCTTGCTATGTCCTACTTGTACTGTTTAATTAACAGAATATTAATGAAATAGTTGTTTGTCCTATAATAGTATGTCCAATAACAAAGTCTTATGCCTTCACAATATGGCTGGCAGAGACAAAATGAGTCCTAGATTAAGTAAAAGGGTCAGTACAATAAAGTACCAATATGGCCGCAGTGCAATGACTGACACTCTTTACTCTTTTACTCTTTTACTTGTTTCAGTCATTTGACTGCAGCCATGCTGGAGCACCGCCTTAAATCGAGCAACTCGACCCCGGGACTTATTCTTTGAAAGCCCAGTACTTATTCTATCGGCCTCTTTTTGCCGAACCGCTAAGTGACGGGGATGTAAACATACCAGCATCGGTTGTCAAGCAATGCTAAGGGGACAAACACAGACACACAAACACACACACACATACATATATATATATATATATATATACATATATACGACGGGCTTCTTTCAGTTTCTGTCTACCAAATCCACTCACAAGGCATTGGTCGGCCCGGGGCTATAGCAGAAGACACTTGCCCAAGATGCCACACAGTGGGACTGAACCCGGAACCATGTGGTTGGTTAGCAAGCTACTTACCACACAGCCACTCCTGCGCCTATAAAAAAGTGACTAACGACCCTGATGGGACTTGAACCCACAATCTTCGGCTCCGGAGGCCGACGCCTTATCCATTAGGCCACAGGACCAACCTCTAGTGAAAGAATAATAAAGACAACATATTGTATTCCTGTATGTTATTGTTACAAATTAATTTAACCTCATGGCAGTAATGACCATATATCTTTCGTTGTATCAGCGTTCCAATTCTGAACCTCGACTCTATTTTGGAGAAAGTATCTTTGAAGAACTTGACATACAGCTTTCAGCTGTGCTTAAAAGGAGCCAGTCTCTTGCCGCAATGCATTTATTACCAACAAAGGTAAGATACTTTCACTGTCACTTACACTCTCCACAGCTTATGTTTACTGACACACTAAATTGAACATTGTTGTCAGAAGGTATTGAAATTGTGATGATATTTGGATTGGCAACTGATGAGGGATTCAGCATGATAGTATCCATTGTGTGATTGTTGGTGTTTCTCCTATTAATTCCTCTCTCATTGCCCTATGTCACCTTTTGTGTGTGTGTGTGTGTGTGTGACACATATCCTAGTGCTTAAGTTATTGCACTTACAAACAGGAGATCAAGAGAGTCCACCACACACATTATATATATATATATATATATATATATATATAATATATATATATATATATATATATATATACATACATATATATATATATATATATATATATATGTGAGTGAAGGTACATATCTTGTATATGCATATATATATATGTATGTGTGTGTGTGTGTGTGTAATTATTTATATATGCATGTATGTACTGTTTCTTTTCTCCTATTTCCAGATAGAAGAGAGACAAATAAGGGACCTAGATAAGGACTTAAGGCTCCTGGCGCAGAGGGATGACGTTCAAGATGATGTGGCAGAGCTTCTAATGGATGATCTACCTCCAGTCATTAAGGTACATGTACACCTTTCTACACACTGTCCTACTGCAACCAACACTACTGTAACCACCACCACCATCACCACCGCCATTACAAGTCCTCTAGCTATCTGAGATTGTTTTTAGTATTTGTGGTCTTCCTTTAATATAGCCACTTGTTTTTGTTTTTTTTTGTATATGATGATGAGGGTAACAGCCACCCAGTGTTGAAGTATACATTACTGTTTCCATTCCTTAGCGATGTATCTTTGATGTAATACACTTGTGCTACAGTGGTAACCATCTCTTTCAAGACCTCTTCTTGAATGTTGTCAAGTCTGAGAGACTTCCTGCTTTTTCAAAATTCTAATGGCAGGATCAGCACTAAACTTTGAGAATTGATCTCTGCTAGAATGATTCGAGTACCATGCTGACATCAAGAGGTGTCTTAATATTTTACCTGATGAAGGCGGCGAGCTGGCAGAAACCTTAGCACACTGCGTGAAATGCTTAGCAGTATTTCGTCTGTCTTTACATTCTGAGTTCAAATTCTGCCAAGGTCGACTTTGCCTTTCATCCTTTTGGGGTCAATTAATTAAGTACCAGTTGTGTACTGGGGGTCAATCTAATCGACTGCCCCCTCCCCCAAAATTTCAGGCCTTTTGCCTAGAGTAGAAAAGAAAATAATATTTTACCTGACGAGGACGGAAAGCTGGCAGAATCATTACCACAGCTGACAAAATGCTTAGCAGCATTTCATCCATCTTTATGTTCTGAGTTCAAATTCTGCCGAGGTCAGCTTTGCCTTTGGGGTTGATAACATAAGTACCAGTTGAACAGAGTCGATGTAATTAACTTACCCCCACCTCCAAAATTGCTGGCTTTGTGCCAAAATGTGAAACTAATAGTTTACCTGACCAGTCTGAAGCCTATTTTGTGTTCTCCCCATTTTGACTGTTTATTGAAATGTCTAGCTAAGCTTGGTTTCTGCTTTCAGAGACGCACTCATTTCCTGCTATCTCCGTCTGTGGCAGAATGTGGGCCAACATACGATAGGTACCTCCATACTATGAATCAGCATTATTGGACATCCTTCCACCAGCTATACTCCTCCATGCTGGCTTAGGATGTGTTGTAAGAAGGTATTAATTTGGGAATTTTCCCTTTTGCTAGATTGATTGCTTTCACTGCAGCTAAGGAGCTCAATCTACCCTTATGAAAACCTATTCAGCCCTTAGGTGGGACCTTGAGACCCTGAAACCCCGACAGATTCTACCATTCCAGGTCAGGACAGACCTGGGAGTAATGGTCATTAAAGGGTGACCTCATGATCCCCACAACTCCAGAATGCCCAGAGTGGAGCTTCACCACCAGATGCAGTTTAGTGTCACACACAGGAGATATGCTAAGTAGGTTATTTTGGAGGCCATATTTGTAGGTCCTTCTCAAGTTGTATACACATACATGTGCACATACAAACAAGCAACACACAGGGGGACACACACACACACACATCCACATACACACACACATCCACACACATACACACACACACAAACTGACACATGCACACACAAACTCACAAATACATATTCACATATTCCCTTGCACATCCGCCCACAGACCTGCACACACATATAAAAGAAGAACACCCGTACACACATGCACACATAAGGCAATGCTATATAAGTTTAAATGTATATTTTCATGTCTGAAGTCTGCTACACAAGATGACAAAAGGAAGCAGGCTCAAGCCAAGTTACAAAGAACTATCCAAACTCTTGAACAGCTGCAACGAGAAAATAGACGAATTGATAGGTAAGCAACACCTACCCTAACCACTACACCTCACTGAAATGCTTGTAGTTACCCTCTTCACCCAGTTTGGTACCAACCTGCCTAAGGCTGCCCCTTCTTCTCTGATACAAACTTCATGTTTTCAAGCGATCCATATATTAAATTCTCTCATCAAAATTTCAGTAATTTTATGTTCCAAATATCAGTTTAATAATGACAAAAGCATTAGACTAAATTCCTTATTGTTTTCCAAAAGGCATATGTGTCACAACTATGTTTGCATGGCATGGTGATCTCATACCAAGATAAACAGTGCATAACCTTGAAGTTGGGGACCAATTAGAATTCTCTTCAGATTGAGAAGTCCATCCTCTCAAAAGGTCCCTGAATAAAGGTTATTTAAGGATGATGAACAAACCACTCATGTTTCCAGAAGTGAATTATTTAAACCTCAAAGGATCTTTCACAACACATAGCGATGATGCCCCCCACCCCACTGCTTCTGCTCATGATCAGAGATGCCCATATCATCAGCCACTAATGGACATGCTCAACTAGTTATGGTCAAGCAACTAACAGGCAAATCTGTGGTATTGAGCAGAATATTTGCTGAGCCTTTCTTTTACACCAAATTATTATTATTATTATTATTATTATTATTATTATTATTATTGAGTGAGAGAGCAGTTCATGCCATCAAAGTGACACTGGGGTAAAATATACGAAGCCCAATATACCCATGACTACCCGTCTGATAAGGGTACACCAGGCACATGCATCACAACCATATGTGCGTGACATGGTGATCTCATATCAAGATAAACAGCACATGACCTTGCAGGTGGGGCCCAGTTAGAATTTTCTTCAGGTTGAGTAGCCCATCCCGCTCAAAAGGTCCCTGAATAAGAGTTGTTTAAGGATGTTGAAAGAACCACCCATGTTTCCAGAGGGGTATTATTGAAGCCCCAAAGAATTCCTCTCAACACATGGCTATGATGCTCCCCCACTACTTCTGCCCGTGATCAGAGATGCACATATCGTCAGCCACTAAGGGACATCCTTAACTGGTTAAGGTCAAACAACTGACAAGCAAATCTGTGGTATTGAGCAGAATATTTGCTGTAGCCCATCTTTTATACCAAGACAAAACAATTATTATTATTATTATTATTATTATTATTATTATTATTATTATTATTAGCAGCAGCAGCAGCAGCATTTCGTCCGTCTTCATGTTCTGAGTTCATATTCTGCCAAGCTCAACTTTGAATTTCGTCTTTTTGGGGTCAATAAATTAAGTACCGATGAAACACTGGGTGTCAATGTAATCGGCTAGGGGCCCCTCCCCCCAAAATTTCAGGCCTTGTGCCTACAGTAGAAAGGATTATTATTATCATTGCTATTAAGACGGTGAGCTGGCAGTGTGGTTAGAGCACCAGAGACTATGCTTTAGTGTCATGTCTTTCAGCTCTTTATGTTCTGAGTTCAAATCCCACTGAAGTCAACTTTGCCTTTCATTCTTTGTGGGGAGGGGGAGGTCAATCATATAAAGTGCAATCTAGTACTGGGGGTCAATGTAATTGGTTGACACCATCCTCCTAAAACTGAGCCCAAATTTCAAACCATTATTATCATTACTATTGTTCTTACCATTATGACCATCTATTTTCATTCATCATCATCATCACCACCACCGCCACCACCACCACCACCACCACCACCACCACCACCGCCACCACCACCACCACCATCATCACCATCATCATCATCATTATCATTTAACGTCTGTTGTTCACATTGGCGTGGGGTCGGACATTTCGACTGGGCTGGCACTGTGGAACCCTGCACCAGACTCCAGTCTGATTTGGCACGGTTTTCTACAGTTGGATGCCCTTCCCTAACGCCAAGTACTCCGAGAGTGTAAAGGGTGCTTTCACGTACCACCAGCACAGATGCCATTTGCATGACACTGGGGTGATTTTTCGTGCCACCAGCATGGGCGTCAATTTGCATGACACCAATATCTGCCATCATTGTGCTTTTGATCAGCTTGATGGGTCATAATGCCAAAGGTTTTGGTCATTGCCTCCATGAGGCCCAACACTTGAAAGGAACTCAGCCACTTTGCATCATTATTATCAAAAAATAATAATTAAAAAATTTTTTTTTTAATTTTATCTAGTTTCAGCTCACGAGCTGTGGCCATGCTGGGGCACCGCCATTTAATAATAATTATAATTTAATGATAATAATAATTATTATTTATTAATTTTTTTTTTCTTTTAGCAAAGACGTGAAAGTAATTGAACCGATCTTCACCCAACCTGATATTCTGACAGTTAATTTCCAGAGAAAGGTGTTTTATTTTTTGGCTTTTATCTTTGTTTCAGTAACTGGACAATGGCCTTACTGGTGGGTGGGTGGGTGGGTGGGTAGTCAGCCAAATGCACACCCAGTCTGTCAGTCTCTTCTGTTGGACTACTAAGTTACAAGGATGTAAAAAAACTAACATCAGTTGTCAAGCGATGGTGGGGCGGTGGGAACAAATATAAACACACACACACATGTGCATACATGCACACACACACATGCACACAAATACACACACATGCACTCAAGGCCTTGGTTGGCCTACAGGTATAGTAGGAGATACTTGCCTAAGGCGCCATGCAGTGGGACTGAATCGGGAACTATGTGGTTGGGAAGAAGGTGGGGAAGCACAAAAGTAAACACACACACACACAAACACATACACACACACACACATACACGCACACACATACACACACACACACATACACGCACACACATACACACACATACATGCACACACACTCTCTCTCCTTTTCCTTCTCTCTTTCCTTTTCCTTCTCTCCCTCTTTCCTTCTCTCTCTCTCTCTCTCTCTCTCTCTCCCCCTCTTTGAATCTGTTGTGTCTTACCATCTCTTTTATTCCCAACAGGATACTGTTCGAATCTCCTCTGTACAAGTGACAGAGAGGAGTCTACAGGTCAACCCAACATTACAGATATTCAAACCACAATACAATGAACTTCTTGGTGAGGTAAGTGATGGGAATCCGATATCCTGAGGCTGTAGGGGGTTAGGGTTGATTGAACTGAACCCAATACATGACTGGTACTTATTTTATTCACTTCTAACTCTAGAAACTTGAATAGTAAAGTTGGCCTTTATGAAAATTGAATCTAGAACACAGCAGAGTTAAATTCTATGCTTGTAGGTATTTTAGTCTGCAGTGGTTTCATTCAGATCTTCAAGGAATACATGGCATTTTAGTGTTTCACCATTTTCATGGAAGTACCCAAAAGGTACAAATATGGAACTCTGCATGCTCTGTGCACATATGTAAGGGTTTCTGTAAAATATGAATGCCAGCTGTGAGTCTGCACATGCAGATGCAAATGAGTCTGCATATGCAAATGAGTCTGCAAAAGATGTGTTGTCATGCAAATAAGTTTGTAGCAAATAGACATTGCATGTGTTTTCATACATGTGTATCAGCAGAACGGTAGAATGAACCAAGTGATTAGTGTTTGGTATTTAGCAGATGTACATACACTAGCGTAGCTGTGGGTGAGTGGGGCAGTCTGCTCTATGCGGCACTTTTGGGTCTGCTGTAGGCAATATGTGTTTTTCGTGCAGTTTGGGGGTTGCAAATGGAAGGGCTATGTTGGTGTGTAGGTATGTGATGAACTTTCCTAGAAGAAGAGGCTCAAAATAAATTTCAAGAACTGGAATGATTGTGAAAATTACAGCCTTCAAAAAGTACCGCCTCAGATTGGTACTTTTTATTGGTCCCAAAAGGATAGAGGCCTATGCAGAATTTGAATTCAATGTACAGAGAGTCAAAATAAATACTACTTGCTTTCTTAAGCCCTTTGTTCTCTATGGAACTTTGGTCATTGACAACTTTTCTGCACTGTCCTCAACTCTGTGGTTGTTTCTTCTGCTCCCCTCTAACTAAATCTTTGCTTTTTTAGTCTCCATTCCACCTCACTTGAAGTTTCAGATATATGTTTCGCTGAAGGAACACCTCCCTCTCCAAGATCTTGTTGTTTCCAAATTGTCATTGATGCTTTTGTAACTGTTTTCTTCTCTAGGAGGGGTGTTGGCCCTGCATAAACCCTTTTTACTTCTGGGAAAAAGTTGTCCATATTAGCCAGGCCTCTATCCCTTGACCTGTTCTTCAGCATGGGGGACCATGTGGGTTTGAGGTAAGGGCCTGATTTGTCATATATTTACCTGAGAAAGGTTTTCCTCTCCCAGGTTTTGGTGGTTCTAAATTGTCAGTGATGCTTTGGTAACTTGTCTTTTTATCTGAATAAGGGTGTTGGCTCTGTGCAAATCCATTGTTACTTCATGGAATAAGGTGGTCCTTGTTAGTGTGAGTTCTGTCCTTTGGTAGTATGGGAGACCCTACCAAGAGTTTGTGTCCTGCTGGCAAAGTTTTCAAGGTCATTGAAGCACACAAGCTACCATACCACAGCAAGGACTGGGACCTTATAGTGGACCAGAACAAATACCATGAGGCATTATATTCAATGCTGTAATGATTCTGCTGATTGCCACTGGTAAACCTGTATCAATTTAGTCTAATCTGTTGTTTCATTTTACAGATTCCCTCATCTATAGTTGATGAAATTGACCAAGTTGTTGATGACAAGCATCAGCTTGAAGAGCTCTATGAAAATCTAAATACCGTTTTGGAAGAGTTTGAGAATAAGGAATCATTTGAAATACTGTCCGAGGTAATTTCTTTATTGTATTGTTATCCCTAAACTATGGATCCATTCACATCATTGCACAATATATTTAAACATACACACATATATATATATATATATGAGCATGTGGTTGGACAATTAGCTAATTACTTTTTGACAAACGTACGTAAAAAAGCACCTTCCGAACGTGGCCGATGCCAGCTCCGCCTTGATGGGCTTCTGTGCCGGAGGCACGTAAAAAGCACCAACCGATCATGGTCGCTGCCAGCCTCCCCTGGCACCTGTGCGGGTGGCACGTAAAAAGCACCCACTACACTCACGGACTGCTTGGCGTTAGGAAGGGCATCTATCTGTAGAAACACTATCAGATCAGACTGGAGCCTGGTGCAGCCTCCTGGCTTCCCAGGCCCCGGTCAAACCATCTAACCCGTGCTAGCACGGAAAATGGACGTTAAACGATGATGATGATGATAATGATGTACGGGCCAAATAGATATTTATCATCCTAATACAGATGCAGGTTTGTATGATTAAGAAGTGTATTTCACAACCATTTAGTTCTGAGTTCAGTTCCATGGTGTCGTACATTCAACAAGTATCTTCTAATATAGCCCTGGCCCAGCCAAAGCCTTGTGAGTGGATTCGGTAGATGGAAACTGAAAGAAGCCCATCGTTTATATATCTCCTCTATAGCAACTTGTGTCCCTCCCCTTAGCTTCCCATTCCCTTCTCTTTGATAGCATTTAATAGTAGTAACTGACTAAATTCTACTTCCTTCCTCTTCTCTCTGTGATTCTTGTAAATTTCAATAACAATCTGTTCCTCTACAGAATAAGATTGTCACTTTGCTTCTCACTTGGATTCCCTGAAATTTCGCACGATTGTACCCAAAATTTCTTCACATAACTTGATTAAAAATTCACTATGAGCTATATATGGACATGCACAAATTCTGTAAGTTCAAGACCTTTCATCGGATCTCCAGGAATCGAACTTCCTTCAATGCAGTTAAACTTACACCCTCATTTGTATCTACCCCTTTTGATGTTTGGGAATCTCTGATGTTTTTTCGGCTGACAAGTACGAGCCATCTATATTTACTGCATTTTTTGTAGCTTATTAAAGATGTCCTCGTACGAAACAATTGTACCGAGATTTTAATTCATTCTTGTTGCTTTTTTCCTATTTGTAATCACCCCACTTGTCGTATGGTTAACACCATATAGATTTCCGGTGCATCCTAGTTAAGGACCATATTCATGTGAATTCATTAGAATTCACTTGAATCTCAGTTACTTAAACCGTATATATATATATATATATATATTTATATATACACACACACATACACATGATTGTTATCTTGCCGTTTATACCAATATATATATATATACGGTTTAAGTAATTGAGATTCAAGTGAATTCTAATGAATTCACTTGAATATGGTCCTTAACTAGGATGCACTGGAAATCTATATGGTGTTATATATATATATGAAATCTATATATATATATATATATATATATATATACACAACACATACACATGATTGTTATCTTGCCGTTTATACCAATATATATATATATATATATTATATATATATATATATGTATATATATATTATGTATAGATAGACACACACACACTTACACACATACATGCACACACTGTCCTATAGTAACGAAGAATGCTGCATTGTAATTTCATTTGAGTTTATTAACTGAAAATATCTTCAACGTAATGTTGTGTTCCAGGCTGATGACATATTTGAGGTTCCTGACAACTTGAACTTCAAATTTTGCATGAACTCTGCTTCACTGAACATGAAATCGCGAATAGTCAATGAGGATCTGAAGGTGGAAGAAGTGCCACCCTGGCAGGGTATGAAAAGAGAAGCGTGGGAATTAGTGTATGTCATTTCTTCATTTCATTTTG